>NC_053389.1:411302623-411677589 GCF_905171765.1 Bufo bufo | reverse complement strand
GAGTATATGCAAATTGCTATTATAAAAACTTAAGCAGCAACTTTTCCAATTTCCAATATTTATGTAATTCTCAAAACTTTTGGCCACAACTCTACAAATTTAATATAGATTAAATTTATATATATATATTTTTTTAAATGTAAAAAATTTATGGCACAAAATAAATGTGGAATTACAAAAAAAATAAATAAAAAAAAAAAAAATTATATATATATATATATATATATATATATAAAATATATCCTGCCGATCATGTGATGAATATACGTAATAAGGATGTGCAGACATACGCACTAGATCTGTATGCACGCCAACTCACATGAGTCCTACTGATCATGTGACGAATATACGTAATAGGAAAGCGCGGGCATGCACATCAGATTTGTTTGCACGCCAAGCGGAATATGCTGACTGTAACTTCTTAATGTTTTACAGGTGAGCGGTCCCTGTCCTCTATAGGTTACCACCCCTTACACCTGAAGATTGGTTGCACTAATCATCAATTATGAGTTATGTTAATAATCCTATATGTAATGAGTAAATGTTACATGTGAAAACATTGGCATAGAGCACTTTATTATGAATTATAAGAATGCTAATACACTGTGTTGGTTTTTAATGGATAATATATGTAATTACATAAAGTGATTATTAATTATGTAAATGCATGGATACCCTATAAATTATGTACTGAGACTATGTATCCATTGCTTGATAACGGTCCCAGCAAGTGGACTGAAGCATTGCACGGGTGAATAAAAGACCACTTTTTTTCTTTCACCACATCGGAAGTGCAACAGTTTTTCTTCTCTTCATATGTGTGGACGGTTGGTTGCGTCTGTACCGCTGGCACTCCAGATTAACATTACAGTGGGTGCTGCCTTGGACTTTCTTTTTATACTTTAAACCGCAAGAGCTTGCATGACTTTTTCTGCAAAAAAAACTTTTTTTATATATACGCTATTATGGATCCCCCAGGGGAACAGTCTTCACCCAAAGTTTTTTCATATACAGAGGCTGATAGAAACAGAATCATAGCGACCTGTAAAGGTGATGTGGACTTTCTTTCTATTCCTTCACTCCTTGACAGCAAAAAAAAAGGTATGAAATGCGAAACTAAACAGTGTATTACCCCTGAATTGCACTCTACTACACTGGTGGAATATGTTAAAATCAATCGTATTCCCAGAGGTATGCGGACACAACCGCAGCCATCCATGTACTCGCATGATTTGGATTTCTGCGCAAAATACAAACAAATTTAAAATAAATATGCATGTGATCTGATGCTATTGAATATAGAATTTATGCACAAAAACGTATCTGTTACCAGCGCTAATAAATTGGAGGCAGAAGGAGTATTAAAGATCAGTATTATCCACACAGGAGTTGGACGACTACAGTCGTGGCCAAAAGTTTTGAGAATTACATAAATATTGGAAATTGGAAAAGTTGCTGCTTAAGTTTTTATAATAGCAATTTGCATATACTCCAGAATGTTATGAAGAGTGACCAGATGAATTGCATAGTCCTTCTTTGCCATGAAAATTAACTTAATCCCCAAAAAAACTTTCCACTGTGTTTCATTGCTGCCATTAAAGGACCTGCTGAGATCATTTCAGTAATCGTCTTGTTAACTCAGGTGAGAATGTTAACGAGCACAAGGCTGGAGATCATTATGTCAGGCTGATTGGGTTAAAATGGCAGACTTGACATGTTAAAAGGAGGGTGATGCTTGAAATCATTGTTCTTCCATTGTTAACCATGGTGACCTGCAAAGAAACGCGTGCAGCCATCATTGTGTTGCATAAAAATGGCTTCACAGGCAAGGATATTGTGGCTACTAAGATTGCACCTCAATCATCAATTTAGAGGATTATCAAGAACTTCAAGGAAAGTGGTTCAATTCTTGTTAAGAAGGCTTCAGGGCGTCCAAGAAAGTCAAGCAAGCGCCAGGATCATCTCCTAAAGAGGATTCAGCTGCGGGATCAGCGTGCCACCAGTGGCTTGCTCAGGAATGGCAACAGGCAGGTCTGAGCGCATCTGCACGCACAGTGAGGCGAAGACTTTTGGAAGATGGCCTGGTGTCAAGAAGGGCAGCAAAGAAGCCACTTTTCTAAAAAAAAAACATCAGGGACAGATTGATCTTCTGCAGAAAGTAAGGTGAATGGACTGCTGAGGACTGGGGCAAAGTCATATTCTCCGATGAAGCATCTTTCCGATTGTTTGGGGCATCTAGAAAAAGGCTTGTCCGGAGAAGAAAAGGTGAGCGCTACCATCAGTCCTGTGTCATGCCAACAGTAAAGCATCCTGAGACCATTCATGTGTGGGGTTGCTTCTCATCCAAGGGAGTGGGCTCACTCACAATTTTGCCTAAAAACACAGCCATGAATAAAGAATGGTACCAAAACACCCTCCAGCAGCAACTTCTTCCAACAATCCAACAACAGTTTGGTGAAGAACAATGCATTTTCCAGCACGATGGAGCACCGTGCCATAAGGCAAAAGTGATAACTAAGTGGCTCGGGGACCAAAACGTTGACATTTTGGGTCCATGGCCTGGAAACTCCCCAGATCTTAATCCCATTGAGAACTTGTGGTCAATCTCAAGAGGCGGGTGGACAAACAAAAACCCACTAATTCTGACAAACTCCAAGAAGTGATTATGAAAGAATGGGTTGCTATCAGTCAGGAATTGGCCCAGAAGTTGATTGAGAGCATGCCCAGTCGAATTGCAGAGGTCCTGAAAAATAAGGGCCAACACTGCAAATACTGACTCTTTGCATAAATGTCATGCAATTGTCGATAAAAGCCTTTGAAACGTATGAAGTGCGTGTAATTATATTTCACTACATCACAGAAACAACTGAAACAAAGATCTAAAAGCAGTTTAGCAGCAAACTTTGTGAAAACTAATATTTGTGTCATTCTCAAAACTTTTGGCCACGACTGTACATGAATAAACTCTAGCCACATCTTGATACATAAAAAAAGGAAACACAGGAAACTAAGAGACGTAAATGGCAAAAGGATGCAATGGACTATGCTACAGGACATATATATACTTGGACTGAAAATGGAGGCTTCAGTTCTAATAAAAAACAAAAAAGAAAGTAGGAACAAAAAATGGATAATGCATCTGCTTTTTTAGACCCAACAGGATATATCAACAGAAAAAAGCCAAAGGACGTGGGGGCCGCAACAGGAAGCGATACCGTAAAAACCAGAAGCCAAAAGAACCAGAAGAATAACAGGACTTAACTTCACAAACTGTTCTAGCCATATTGATTGGTTCCAGTTAGAGTCAGGTTTGCTAAATGTTTTTAGATCTTTAAAATTAAGAATATTTTCTCACAATAATAGCAATGTTATGTCTACTGCCAGTGATTGTGAATTGCGTTTATCTGATTGGAGTCTTTCATTGAAGAGTGACTTTGCACCACAGATCTCTTCTCAAGCATTTGATTTATTTACTGCTACTGTTTTGAAAGATATACAGCAAGAAAATTTTGACTAGAACCTACAGAATCACAGGTGCATATCCATGAAGCAAACATAATTACAAAAAACAAAATGGCTGCACACCGTTATATATACAAACAATATTGCTAAGAAATGGGGGTCATTCTAGATAAAAGTGGTACAATACCGACTTGAGGAGGCGGTGGATGGGTGGATGTGGCGGTGTAGGTTGACGTGGCGGTGTAGGTGGAAGCGGCGGTGAAGGAGGAATAGGTAGCCAACACTGATTTGTGTTATTTTTTATTTTTAAATTGGGGTATCCCCCAAAATATTGGGACATATAACTAATAAAACTAAGAATAAGTGCAATTGAGTACAAGAATGGATTGTTGAGGCTGGTATAAATGTCTATTCTGCACAAGGTACGGACAAGTCCTGTGGGATCCATGCCTGGTTCATTTTAATAAACGTAAGCTTGTCCACATTGCCTGCGGCCTGTGATAATGCTCTCTGCCTTGCTAAAAACACGTTCACACTATACACTGGCTGCAGGGCAGGTCAGCACCTCCAAGGCTGACAAAGCTTTTCCACATTTTGGCCATGCTAACCCTGCCTTCTCAGGTGCTGGCGGTGCCCCAGCTGCTTTGGCGACCTCCTCCTCCTCCTCTGCCTTCGCCTTGTGCTTCCACTGTGCCCCTGCTGTCAGGTGGGAATGCTATCATCAGCGGGCGCTTGCAGTCGCGCATCTTCCGATCAGTAACAGATGTTTTCACTAAATTTAGTTCCCTGTCATCAATGCAGAGCAGGGGTTCATTCACGGCAAAAGGGGGTTCATGTCACCCAGCAATACAACAGAGGATTTTGAGAGATTTAGGCCCCTGTCAGCAATGCAGAGCAGGGGTTCATTCACGGCAAAAGGGGGTACATGTCACCCAGCAATAGAACAGAGGATTTTGAGAGATTTAGGCCCCTGTCACCCAGGCACAGCAGGGGTTCATTCACGGCAAAAGGGGGTTCATGTCACCCAGCAATACAACAGAGGATTTTGAGAGATGTAGGCCCCTGTCACCCAGGCACAGCAGGGGTTTGTATACGGCAAAAATGGTAAAATGTCACCCGACAATTGAAAATAAGAATTTTTTCAATTTAGGGCACTTTTTTTTTGCATTAAAATGGCTCTAAAATAGTCCTTGAAAAGGCTAGACGGATGTAAAAGGCAGTAAAATGTGCTTAAGAGCATGGCAACTGCTTTGCAAACAAATGTGGATAGGGAAATAACTTAAAATGAAATAAAATAACTAAAAATTACAAATTATTAACCTGCAACTCAGAGAAGGAGGTGGATATGGAGTCGGAGGTTGAGGAGGCGGTGAATGTGGTGTTGTAGATGAAGGCAGCACTGGAGGAGGAGCAGGTAGACAACAATGTTTTTTTTATTTTTATTATTGGGTAGGTAGCCCCCAAAATATTGGGACAAATAAAAAAAAAAGAAAACAAAGAATCATTGCACTTGACTTGAGTACAAGAATGTATGTTTGATGGTGGTATAAATGTCTATTCTGCACAAGGTACAGACAAGTCTTGTGGGATCCAAGCCTGGTTCATTTTAATGAACGTGAGCTTGTCCACGTTGGCTGTGGACAGGCGGCTGCGTCTGTCTGTAATGACGCCTCCTGCCGTGCTAAATACACGTTCAGAGAGTACACTGGCTGCAGGGCAGGCCAACACCTCCAAGGCATACAGGGCAAGCTCTGTCCATGTGGACAATTTGGAGACCCAGAAGTTGAATGGGGCAGAACCATCAGTCAGTATGTGTAGTTGTGTGCACAGGTACTGTTCCACCATGTTGTTCAAATGATGCCTCCTGCTAACACGCTCCATATCAGCAGTTGGGGGCGGTTGTTGCGGCGAGGTGACAAAGCTTTTCCACATGTCGGCCATGCTAACCCTGCCTTCTGACGTGCTGGCGCTGACACAGCTGCGTTGGCGACCTCTTCCTCCTCCCCTGCCTTCGCCTTGTGCTTCCACTTGTCCCCTGGTGTCAGTCGGGAATGCTCTCAGGAGTGCGTCTACCAGCGTGCGCCTGTAGTCGCACATCTTCCGATCACGCTCCAGTGAGGGAATTAAGGACGGCACATTGTCTTTGTAAGGGGAATCCAGCAGGGTGGCCACCCAGTAGTCAGCACACGTTAAAATGTGGGCAACTCTGTAGTCGTTGGGCAGGCACTGCAGCATGTAGTCGCTCATGTGTGCCAGGCTGCCCAGTGGTAAGGACAAGCTGTCCTCTGTGGGAGGCGTATCGTCTGCATCCTCCGTATCCCCCCAGCCACGCACCAGTGATGGGCCCGAGCTGCGTTGGATGCCACCCTGCTGTGAACATGCTTCATCCCCATCCTCCTCATCCTCCTCATCCTCCTCCTCCTCGTCCTCCAGTGGTGGGCCCTGGCTGGCCAAATTTGTACCTGGCCTCTGCTGTTGCAAAAATCCTCTTTCTGAGCCACTTCTAAAAGACTGGCGTGAAAGTGTTAGAGATGACCCCTCTTTCTCCTCCTCGTCCTGGGCCACATCATCTTCAATCATCGCCCTAAGTGTTTTCTCAAGGAGACATAGAAGTGGTATTGTAACGCTAATAACGGCGTCATCGCCACTGGCCATGTTGTGGAGTACTTGAAACCGCGCAACAGGGCACACAGGTCTCGCATGGAGGCCCAGTCATTGGTGGTGAAGTGGTGCTGTTCCACAGTGCGACTCACCCGTGCGTGCTGCAGCTGAAACTCCACTATGGCCTGCTGCTGCTCGCACAGTCTCTCCAGCATGTGCAAGGTGGAGTTCCACCTGGTGGGCACGTCGCATATGAGGCGGTGGGCGTGAAGGTCGAAGTCACGCTGCAGCGCTGACAGGCGAGCAGCAGCAGGGTGAGAACGCTGAAAGCGCGCACAGACGGCCCACACTTTATGCAGCAGCTCAGACATGTCGGGGTAGTTGTGAATGAATTTCTGCACTACCAAATTCAGCACATGCGCCAGGCAAGGGATGTGCGTCCAACCGGCTAGTCCCAGAGCTGCAACGAGATTTTGCCCATTATCGCACACCACCAGGCCGGGCTTGAGGCCCACTGGCAGCAACCACTCGTCGGTCTGTTGTTCTATACCCCGCCACAACTCCTGCGCAGTGTGGGGCCTGTCCCCCAAACACATCAGTTTCAGAACGGCCTGCTGACGTTTACCCCTGGCTGTGCTGAAGTTCGTGGTGAAGGTCTGTCGCTGACTGGATGAGGAGGTGGAAGAAGAGGAGGAGGAAGCCGAGTAGGAAGAGGAGGCAACAGGAGGCAAAGAATGATTCCCTGCGATCCTTGGCGGCGGAAGGACGTGCGCCAAACAGCTCTCCGCCTGGGGCCCAGCCGCGACTACATTTATCCAGTGTGCAGTTAGGGAGATATAGTGTCCCTGGCCGTGCTTACTGGTCCACGTATCTGTGGTAGTGTTGAGCGCGAATATTCAATTTCAAATTTTTTTCTCGAATATCTCAATTTCGCGAATATTTAGAATATAGTTCCAAATATTCGCGAAATCGAATATTCGTATTTTTTTTTCAAAAAAATAAATAAAAATCGTACCATTAATTTAATTGTACGATTTATTTTTATTTTTTTTCCTGTATAAGGCAACGTTCCTATGACTATGGCTAGGCTAATATGTGTATTTTACGAAATTTCTTAATATTGCTCTAACTTCGTCTTTTAGAATATTCGTAATATTCTAAAAGACTGAGTTAGAGCAATATTACGAATATTCTAAAAGACGGAGTTCGAGCAATATTAAGAAATTTTGTAAAATACACATATTAGCCTAGCCATAGTCATAGGAACGTTGCCTTATACAGGAAAAAAAAAATGTGAAAAAAAATCGTACGATTAATTTAATCGTACGATTTTTTAATTTTTTTTCCTGTATAAGGCAACGTTCCTACAGTATGACTATGGCTAGGCTAATATGTGTATTTTACAAAATTTCTTAATATTGCTCTAACTTCGTCTTTTAGAATATTCGTAATATTGCTCTAACTCCGTCTTTTAGAATATTACGAATATTCTAAAAGACGAAGTTAGAGCAATATTAAGAAATTTAGTAAAATACACATATTAGCCTAGCCATAGTCATAGGAACGTTGCCTTATACAGGAAAAAAAATCCCCAAAAAATTGTACGATTAATTTAATCACATATTATTCGCGAAAAATAAAATAATTACGAATATTCGATTTCGACGAAAATAATATGAATATTCATTCGAATATTCGCGAAATATCGCGAAACCGAATATGGCACCTCCCGCTCATCACTAATCTGTGGTTAGGTGGACCTTGCCATAGATGGCGTTGCGCAGTGCACACTTGATTTTATCCGATACTTGGTTGTGCAGGGAGGGCACGGCTCTCCTGGAGAAGTAGTGGCGGCTGGGAACGACGTACTGTGGGACAGCAAGCGACATGAGCTGTTTGAAGCTGTCCGTCTCCACGAGCCTGAATGACAGCATTTCAAAGGCCAGCAGTTTAGAAATGCTGGCATTCAGGGCCAGGGATCGAGGGTGGCTAGGTGGGAATTTACACTTTCTCTCAAAGGTTTGTGAGATGGTGGAGATGCTTGGTGACGGAGGTGGTGTTGTGGGTGGCACATCCTCTGTTTGCTGGGCGGCAGGTGCCAACGTTCCTCCAGAGGTGGAGGAAGAGGCCGAGGCAGCAGCAGAAGAGGTAGCAGGAGGGGCATGAGCCCTTTCTTGGTTTTGAAGTTGCTTACTCCACTGCAGCCTGTGTCTCGCATGTAGATGCCTGGTCATGCAGGTTGTGCTAAGGTTCAGAACGTTAATGCCTCGCTTCAGGCTCTGACGGCACAGCATGCAAACCACTCGGTTCTTGTCGTCAGCACATTGTGTGAAGAAGTGCCATGCCAGGGAACTCCTTGAAGCTGCCTTTGATGTGCTCGGTCCCAGGTCACGGTGGCCAGTAGCAGGCGAACTGTTTTGGTGAAGGCTGCTCTGCTTTTGCACCCTGCTCCCGCTTTTGCTACGCTGTTGGCTCGGTCTCACCACTGCCTCTTCCTCCGAACTCTGAAAGTCAGTGGCACGACCTTCATTCCATGTGGGGTCGAGGACCTCATCGTCCCCTGCATCATCTTCCACCCAGTCTTCCTCCCTGACCTCCTTTTCGGTCTGCACACTGCAGAAAGACGCAGCAGTTGGAACCTGTGTTTCGTGATCATCAGAGACGTGCTGAGGTGGTATTCCCATGTCCTCATCAGGAAACATAAGTGGTTGTGCGTCAGTGCATTCTATGTCTTCCACCCCTGGGGAAGGGCTAGGTGGATGCCCTTGGGAAACCCTGCCAGCAGAGTCTTCAAACAGCATAAGAGATTGCTGCATGACTTGAGGCTCAGACAGGTTCCCCGATATGCACGGGGGTGATGTGACAGACTGATGGGCATGGGTTTCAGGTGCCACCTGTGCGCTTTCTGCAGAAGACTAGGTGGGAGATAATGTGAACGTGCTGGATCCACTGTCGGCCACCCAATTGACTAATGCCTGTACTTGCTCAGGCCTTACCATCTTTAGAACGGCATTAGGCCCGACCAAACATCGCTGTAGATTCTGGCGGCTACTGGGACCTGAGGTAGTAGGTTCAGTAGAATGTGTAGCTGTGGCAGAACGGCCACGTCCTCTCCCTGCACCAGAGGCTCCACCAACACCACCACCACGACCATGACTGTGTCCCTTATTAGATGTTTGCCTCATAGTTCGCGTTTACAAAGCAAAGTAAAAAGTGGTTAAGTCTGTTAAAAAAAATTAACCGCCAACAAAAAACCTGATGTAGGGTATTGCACTAAATTTTTTTTTTTTTTAACTCTATATGACAGCGGTATTTGTGGCCTAAATGTGACACTCACTTATGCATGTCTTATCCCAGATGTGCAGTATATCAGAGGCTTTTTTCACCCCAGTAACCAAAAAGGCGTATTTCTGGCATAAATGTGACACTCACTTATGCACGTGTAATCCCAGATGTGCAATATATTAGAGGCTTTTTTCACCCCAGTAACCAAAAAGGCGTATTTCTGGCCTAAATGTGACAATCACTTATGCATGTGTAATCACAGATGTGCAGTATATCAGAGGCTTTTTTCACCCCAGTAAGAAAAAGCTGTATTTCTGGCAATAATGTGACAATCACTTATGCACGTGTAATCACAGATGTGCAGTATATCAGAGGTTTTTTTCACCCTAACCAAAAAGCTGTATTTCTGTCCTAAATGTGACAGTGACTTATGCGCGTGTAATCACAGATGTGCAGTATATCATAGGGTTTTTTCACCCTAACCAAAAAGCTGTATTTCTGTCCTAAATGTGACAGTGACTTATGCACGTGTAATCACAGATGTGCAGTATATCAGAGGGTTTTTTCACCCCAGTAAGAAAAAAGCTGTATTTCTGGCCTTAATGTGACAGTCACTTATGCACGTGTAATCAGAGATGTGCAGTATATCAGAGGGTTTTTTCACCCCAGTATGCCAAAGCAGGATTTCTGGCCTTAATGTGACAATCACTTATGCACGTGTAATGAGAGATGTGCAATATATCAGAGGGTTTTTTCACCCCAGTATGCCAAAATCAGGATTTCTGGCCTTAATGTGACAATCACTTATGCATGTGTAATCACAGATGTGCAGTATATCAGAGGGTTTTTTCACCCTAACCAAAAAGCTGTATTTCTGTCCTAAATGTGACAGTGACTTATGCATGTGTAATCACAGATGTGCAGTATATCAGAGGGTTTTTTCACCCCAGTAAGAAAAAACCTGTATTTCTGGCCTTAATGTGACAATCTCTTATGCACGTGTAATCACAGATGTGCAGTATATCAGAGGGTTTTTTCACCGTAACCAAAAAGCTGTATTTCTGTCCTAAATGTGACAGTGACTTATGCATGTGTAATCACAGATGTGCAGTATATCAGAGGGTTTTTTCACCCTAACCAAAAAGCTGTATTTCTGTCCTAAATGTGACAGTGACTTATGCACGTGTAATCACAGATATGCAGTATATTAGAGGCTTTTTTCACCCCAGTAACCAAAAAGCTGTATTTCTGTCCTAAATGTGACAGTTACTTATGCACGTGTAATCACAGATGTGCAGTATGTAACCAAAAAGCTGTATTTCTGTCCTAAATGTGACAGTGACTTATGCACATGTAATCACAGATATGCATATATTACAGGCTTTTTTCACCCCAGTAACCAAAAAGCTGTATTTCTGTCCTAAATGTGACAGTGACTTATGCACGTGTAATCAAAGATGTGCAGTATATCAGAGGGTTTTTTCACCCCAGTAAGAAAAAAGCTGTATTTCTGGCCTTAATGTGACAATCTCTTATGCAGGTGTAATCACAGATGTGCAGTATATCAGAGGGTTTTTTCACCCTAACCAAAAAGCTGTATTTCTGTCCTAAATGTGACAGTTACTTATGCACGTGTAATCACAGATGTGCAGTATGTAACCAAAAAGCTGTATTTCTGTCCTAAATGTGACAGTTACTTATGCACATGTAATCACAGATGTGCAGTATATTACAGGCTTTTTTCACCCCAGTAACCAAAAAGCGGTATTTCTGTCCTAAATGTGACAGTGACTTATGCACGTGTAATCACAGATGTGCAGTATATTAGAGGCTTTTTTCACCCCCATTTCTTAGCTCTATTGTTTGTATATATAACAGTGTGCAGCCATTTTGTTTTTTGTAATTATGTTTGCTTTATGGATATGCACCTGTGATTCTGAAGGTTCTAGTCTAAATTTTCTTGCAATATATTGAGGGTAGCACCTCTTTTAGACTGAACACGCCCATCTACCTGGGACTTCTGAGCAGAATACATTTGTAGCTTGTTCCTACACTGCCCTGAATATTGTAGGTTTAAGTAAGTCCAAAGTGAGGCAGTATATTTAGTGTTAGGGACCCATCTGCGGAAGCCACCTTGACGCCTGGTAGAGGGGCCCGACACATATGTGCACTAAGAGCTTCCATTACTCATTTATAGTCGGTATTGTACCACTTTTATCTAGAATGACCCCCATTTCTTAGCTCTATTGTTTGTATATATAACGGTGTGCAGCCATTTTGTTTTTTGAAAGATATACAGTCATTGAAATAAACTGAGGTAAATAATAGTTTAATACATCCAAATGTGACTACAGATCAAATGAGAGCCTTGAATGACCCATGACCACTCCCTCACCATTAAACCCACAGACAAGGGTGGTGGGGGTAGTGGTCATGGATACTTCTATGTATTTGGCTGAAGCTAATAGGCAATTAATGGATGGGAATGTATATATGAAACTACAGGGATTTAATTGAATGCAAATGACAAACAGGTTTGATTAATGACAGATTGTGTGAATTTTTGTTATTAGAACATCCTGTTACACCCTTATTTTATCTACTGCCCAAGATTTATAAAAATGCACAATGTCCACCAGGTAGACCCATTGTTTCCAGCAGATGGTCCCTGTTAAGTAATGCCTTGGTATTTTTAAATAAAATACTACGCCAATTTGCAAAAGGTGCGAAATCATTTATACAAGACACCACAGACTTTGTAAAAAAATTGCCTATGGTTGACATACCTGAGGGAGCCTTTGGCTACCTTTGATATTGTCAGCCTCTATATGTCTATCCAATATTACTTAGGTATGACTTCAGAATGGGAGGCACTTAACTTGTCCAATTTTTCACTAGAGTGCCGTGATTTCAACTTAACCCTATTACATTTGGTACTGAATAATAATTGCTTCCTATTCGTTGATTACTTCTATATGCAAATTAGGGGGATGGCGATGGGGACGAATGTGGAACCCCCGTATCGTCGATCGCTGCGGATTAACCCATTCGATGCCGCTATCATGGCATAGAAGGGGGTTTGTGTTTGAGGGAGCCCATCAAGTCCCCGCGCTCCTGTGGCAGGGACTCAATGTCTCAGAAGGCAGCCTGATGCCGTGCAGAGGCTGCCCAATGCCTTGCACGGCATCGGGAACTGCCTCCTACGGGAGCCGAGGAGATCCAGCCTCAGGCTGGGTCTCCTAGGCAACCTGTTTGTGTACTACTCACTGTAGTACACGAACAGGCAATGCATTACAATACAAATGTATTGTAATGCATTGCAGAGGAGATCAGACCCCCAAAAGTGAACATCAGAAATAAAGTAAAGAAAAAAGTAAAAAAAAATGTTTTTCATAAAATTAATGAAGTATTAAAATTAGTAAAGTAAAAAAAATAAAATAAAACGCCCCTTTCCCCTTATTTTATAATAAAAAACTGAAAAAAACCCCCACACATATTAGGTATTGCTGCATCCGTAATGACTCTATAAATATATCACATGATCCACCCTGTCCGATAAATACCATTAAAAAAAAAAACGGTGTAAGAAAAAGCAATTTTTGTCACCTTACATCACAAAAAGTGCAACACCAAGTGATGAAAAATGCTTATGCCCCCCATAGTACCAATCTATCCGTCACCTCATCCCGCAAAAAATTTGCCCCTTCCTAAACCAATCGCCTAAAAAATAAAAAACTATGGTTAGAATATGGAGACACTAAAACATCATTTATTTTATTTTTTTTAAATGCTAGTATTGTGTAAAACGTAAGTAAATAAAAAAAAGTATACATATTAGGTATCGCCACGTCCATAAGAACCCGCTCTATAAAAATATCACATGACCTAACCGCTCAGGTGAATACCGTAAAAAAATAAAATAAAAACTGTGTAAAAAAAGCCATTTTTTGTCACCTTACATCACAAAAAGTGAAATAGCAAGCAATCAAAAAGTCATACGCACACCAAAATAGTGCCAATCAAACCGTCATCTCATCCCGAAAAAAATAAGACCCTACACAAGTCACCCAAAAAATAAATAAAACTATGGCTTTTAGAATGTGGAGACACTAAAGAATCTTTTTTTAAAAAAATGCTTTGTTATGTAAAACTGAAACAAATAACCAAAAAACGTAGTCATATTTGGTATTGTCTGTTGTCTGTGACAACCTGCTCTATAAAAATACCACATGATCTCACCCAGGCATCCTCAAACTACGGCCCTCCAGCTGTTGCAAAACTACAACTCCCAGCATGCCCGAACAGCCTACAGGTATCAGCCTACAGCAGGGCATTGTGGGAGTTGTAGTTTTACAACAGCTGTAGGGCCGCAGTTTGAGGATGCCTGATCTAACCTGTCAGATGAATGTTGTAAATAACAAAAAATTAAAACGCTGCCAAAACAGCTATTTCTTGTTACCTTGCATCACAAAAAGTGTAATATAGAGCAACCAAAAATCATATGTACCCTAAAATAGTACCAACAAAACTGCCACCCTATCCCGTAGTTTTCAAAATGGGGTCACTTTTTTGGAGTTTCAAATGGGACATGGTGTCAAAAAACTAGTCCAGCAAAATCTTCCTTCCAAAAACCGTATGGAATTCCTTTCCTTCTGCGCTCTCCGTGTGCATGTACAGCAGTTTACGACCACATCTGGGGTGTTTCTGTAAACTACAGAATCAGGGCCATAAATACTGAGTTTTGTTTGGCTGTTAACCCTTGCTTTGCAACTGGAAAAAACTGATTCAGATGGAAAATCTGCCAAAAAAGTGAAATTTTGAAATTTTATCTCTATTATCCATTAATTCTTGTGGAACACCTAAAGGTATAACGACGTTTGTAAAATCTGTTTTGAATACCTTGAGGGGTGTAGTTTGTAAAATGGGGTCAATTTTGGGTGGTTTCTATTATGTAAGCCTCACAAAGTGACTTCAGACCTGAACTGGTCCTGAAAAATTGGGTTTTAGAAATTTTCTGAAAAATTTCAAGATTTGCTTCTAAACTTCTAAGCCTTGTAACGTCCCTAGGAAATAAAATGGCATTCCCAAAATGATCCAAACATGAAGCAGACATTTGGGGAATGTAAAATAATAACTATTTTTGGAGATATTACTATTATAAAAGTAGAGAAATTAAAATTTGGAAATTTGCTAATTTTTAAATTTTTTGGGTCAATTTGGTATTTTTTATAAATAAAAAAGAATTTTTTTTACTCCATTTTACCAGTGTCATGAAGTACAATATGTGACAAAAAAACTATCTCAGAATGGCCTGGATAAGTAAAAGCGTTTTAAAGTTATTCACACATAAAGTGACACTGGTCAGATTTGCAAAAAATGCAATAAGATACATGGTTGTTTTTATACAAAATAAATTTTTTCACTTCATTTGTTTTTCACAATGGTTCTAGATGGAGAACTAGGGACGCTGTGCCTCAACATGAAATACAGGCGACTATGTTGGATGCTTTTTTACCCATTTGAATTATATATTGATGGCATATATGAGATCCATTATCCCAATAATATAATATTTCTGTCACGTTAATAATTAACTATTTAGTTAACTTTTACTTTATGTTCTTTAGTATTTAAAAGGTTGTCTACGATCCTGATATATACTTTTATGACTATATACCACTGTATGAGGTAGGTAGCTGGGTTTGATTGACATGTTTCGTGGTTGGTAATTGTCTTTTGACATTTGGATCAGGTTAGGTGCACTTAATTGCAGCACCTTCTGTTCTTGCTACCATTGCCTCTGGTGGAGGTTGATCTATACTAATTACACCAAGATCGTGACAATTTGATGCTTTAACTTGCTGCAATGTTATGATTTAGTAACGTGACTTGTCAGTATCTAATAACGTAACTGGACATGTGCCCGGGAAATACAGACCTGCGCATTGGAACTGTGTTCCTTTCACATGAATCCTGCCGATCATGTGATAAATATACGTAATAAGGATGCGCAGACATACACACTGGATCTGTATGCACGCCAACACACATGAGTCCTACTGATCATGTGACGAATATATGTACTAGTAAAGCGAGGGCATATGCACCAGATTTGTTTGCACGCCAAGTGGAATGTGCTGACTGTGATTTCTTAATTTTTTTACAGTTGAGCGGTCCCTGTCCTCTATAGATTACCACCCCTTACACCTTAAGATTGGTTGCACTAATCATCGATTATGAGTTATGTTAATATTTCTATATGTAATGAGTAGATGTTACATGTGAACACATTGGCGTAGAGCACTTGATTATGAATCATACGAATGTTAATACAATTTGTTGGTTTTTAATGGATAATATATGTAATTACATAGCTATTATTAATTATGTAAATGTATGGCTACCCTATAAATTATGTACTGAGACTATGTATCCATTGCTTGATAACGGTCTCAGCAAGTGGACTGAAACGTCACACGGGTGAATAAAAGACCACTTTTTTCTTTCACCACATCAGAAGTGCTGCAGTTTTTCTTCTCTTCGTATATATATAATATATAATCACCGGTTCTCCATAAGACGTAAAAGGAAAGACCTACCTGTTCCGAAACATTTTGTAGAGGCAGGTCATAATGAGAAGGACCTCAAATTCATGATTTTGGATCAGGTCACTTTGTCAAAGAGGGGTGGCGATCGGACACTGGCTCTCAAACAAAGGGAGCTATGTTGGATCCATCGCCTCCATACTCTGAGACCATTTAGCCTGAATGTTGAATTCAAATGGAGTGTGATATAGTTGGTTGTACTCCACCTGTCTGATTATTTGCTGGGTTTTGTTCTGGTTTTGTGATTATAAATGGTGTCACAATTTTATTACAAATATATTTATTCTTTTGTTTTCATTTTTAGATTATCTTTATCAACATCTTCACAGCGGTGTGTACAGAAGGAGTATTCAAGATCTTGTGTGTCAGATTCTATATGCTTTATTAATTAGGGGGACCCATTGGGCACAATTACATCTTGCTTTGATTATACTGTTGGCTGCATGTACATGGAGATTTTGGGAGTAGTGGCTGAAGTCTAATTTTCAAATAGGGTTTGGGGGTGATCTTGGGTCAGATGACGTTCGGCATGATTGTGTCTTACGTCTCTGCCCCATCACAGGCTCGTGGTGATGATCATGAATAATGATACGACCACAGGGCCCCCTCCGTTTTGCCCTTGTCTAATTTCTTCCTCATGTCTGTGATGAGGATCATGGATAATGTTATAACCATTAAGTACTTGTTCTCTTTTTTTTGTTTTATTCGTTTATAAAAACTACTGCGCCATGATTACTCCACATTATTCATCTTTAGTACAGCGGCTTTATTTATGTCTCTACTTATTTGAGCCAGACATCTATAATTAACAGTATTTATTGGTTGTTTGACCTTCTTTTTTTCTTTGTTCTTTTTTTGTGCCCAATGTTGTCCTTTTATGATGTGTGACTGCTTTGTCCAGTTGCCCTTATGGTTTGCACTTTGCCTGCGGGTTTGTGGTAGGGTGTTGCCATGGTTACGATGCTGGTGATTTCTGCACCAGTGGTTGTGACCTGGTGACGCTGACTCCTCCCCGTCTGATTGGCGTATCCAGGTAGGTGCTGGCGCTCTTCTCTGCGTGGTCTCGCGATGTCTGCCCAAGTCATGTGGTCACTCATGTGATTGATCATGTGATTGGGTTGGCATCTCCCGATCCCGGTAGTTTGGAGTGTGGTTGCTAGGTTGCTGGACATGCGCAGTCGCGTTTATAGGACGCGGATCTTGGCGCCGCATATTTGTCCCCGCTGTGTAAGTTCTTTTTATGTATATCTAAAACAGCTGTTGCTGGTATTAACACTTGCACATGTGATTAATTGGGTATAATTTACACACTATATGCTGTATGAAATAATTATGTTTGTAAAAAATATTTTTGACATTTTGATAATTTTTTATTAGCGCTATATTAGCGCCCTACTCGTGATTGTACTTTCACTATTAAATGGTTTCATGTATTTTTGCACACTATTATATGATATGATTGTTTAATTGTCACTTAATTTGCTGCTATGCATTTTGGGTATAAATATACTTGTGAGACACCATTTTATATGCTTGATAAAGACTAGTGATGGATGAACATCTGCCAGGACGGTTCGCGAACGCGATCAAATGTTCGCGAACCGGCGGGTCCCATTCATTTTAATGGCAGGCGAACCTGAAAAACCTTCAGCTCATATTTGCAGCCAAGAAATAATTACTAGAAGTGCACAAATAGTCCCACAATATGGACAGTGACATACCAGATGTATTATTCGAATTTGCGATCTCCATTATTTTATTTTTTCAATGCAAAATATCAGCAATATAATTTTCGCGTACACGCATGTGCAAATGCACTATACAGTACCCAAATGCACTATAAAGAAAGTATATTGGTATATAACACCCTGCTTCAATCAGTATTTTTTGGGGGGCGACTGGTATATCACACCAGTAGAAATTATTTGTTCCAATAACGCTTGTCCCTCTACATACCTGCAGTATCGCAGCAGAACCGCACACAACTGCCGCACAATACAAATGCACTATAATATACTTTCTTACATAGAAAGTATATTATAACATTGTACAAGGAAGGCAATCCATTAGAATATACATAAAGATAAAATGTAACCTTTAATAATGTTACTATGAGGGTCCATTCACACGTCCGTAAGTGTTTTGCGGATCCGAAAAACACGGACACCGGCAATGTGCATTCTGCAATTTGCGGACCGCACATCGCCGGCACTATAATAGAAAATGCCTAATCTTGTCTGCAATTGCGGACAAGAATAGGATATGTTCTATTTTTTGGCGGAAACGGAAGCACGGTTTCAGAAGTGCGGACAGCACATTCCGGCCCCATTGAAAATAAATGGGTCTGCACCCGTTCCGCAAAATTGCAGAACGGATGTGGACCCATTTTGCGGACGTGTGAATGGAAAAGATATCCCTCAAAATGAAAATAAATTAAATTATTAAAGTTAAGCAAAAAGCATAGATGTGGTAGGCAATAACAAGTGCTTGGTGGCACTAAATCAGATGCTCGGCGGCACAAAATCAGAAACCATATGTCCTACCACAATCCGGGGGGTTCCAGTGCACATCCATGATTACCGGAGGGAAAGCAAACACCATCTATCCCTGGGCTAGATGATGATGTGGTATTGAAGGACAGGGTGGGCAAAGAACTGTCCCCGATATTGCCCTACAGGGGGGTGCTATTCTGGCCCTGATAGCCTAACCACAGACCACCCGCCCTGATAAGAGCGACCCCGTCTGGAACCTTACCCTATATAAAAATGGCCCTAGTAAGCCCCTAACCCCTAGGCCCCTGACTTCCAGGTGATCACTATATAGATCTATGTGTTTTTGACTCATTATAAAAGAATATATTAGAGATGGGACGGGGGATTCGTCGAATCCACGAATCCCTCGAATCTTGCTGGATTCGTGGGATTCGTGGACTCGAATCCAGACGTAATTTGCCTGAAACGAATCCGACGAATCTGGTGGGAGGGACTGGGTGGCGGAGCTGGGGGCCGGTGCGTTCACTGTGCTCCGGACCCTCCGCTCCAGTAGTTATATAATGTGTAATTGTGATTAATCATGCTGCCCCCTCTGTGTGTAGTATTACATTCAATAAATCTTACTTACAGGGCTAGTACTGCTATCGTAACAGGCCGGCCGGGCAGACGAGCGGCAGCGTCACTGACTGACGTCACCTGCTTGCGCCGCTTCATTCATAAAGCAGGCGGCTCAGGCAGGTGACGTCAGTCAGTGACGCTGCCGCTCGTCTGCCCGGCCGGCCTGTTACGATAGCAGTAGCCGGCTGTAAGTAAGATTTATTGAATGTAATACTACACACAGAGGGGGCAGCATGATTATTAATCACAATTACACATTATATAACTAATGGAGCGGCAATGGGGGGGTTCTGTGGATGACACTGTTAAGGGGTGGGTGGTGGGTCTGTGGATGGCACTGTTATGGGGTGGGGGGGTCTGTGGATGGCACTGTTATGGGGTGGGGGGGTCTGTGGATGGCTTTGTTATGGGGTGTGGATGGCACTGTTATGGGGTGTGGATGGCACTGTTATAGGATGGGGGGTCTGTGGATGGCACTGTTATGGGGTGTGGATGGCACTGTTATAGGATGGGGGGTCTGTGGATGGCACTGTTATGGGGTGGGGGGGTCTGTGGATGGCACTGTTATGGGGTGGGGGGGTCTGTGGATGGCACTGTTATGGGGTGGGGGGGTCTGTGGATGGCACTTTTATGGGGTGGGGGGGTCTGTGGATGGCACTGTTATGGGGTGGGGGGGGTCTGTGGATGGCACTGTTATGGGGTGTGGATGGCACTGTTATAGGATGGGGGGTCTGTGGATGGCACTGTTATGGGGTGGGGGGGTCTGTGGATGGCACTTTTATGGGGTGGGGGGGGTCTGTGGATGGCACTGTTATGGGGTGGGGGGGGGGGTCTGTGGATGGCACTGTTAAGGGGTGGGTGGTGGGTCTGTGGATGGCACTGTTATGGGGTGGGGGGGTCTGTGGATGGCACTGTTATGGGGTGGGGGGGTCTGTGGATGGCACTGTTATGGGGTGGGGGGGTCTGTGGATGGCACTGTTATGGGGTGTGGATGGCACTGTTATGGGGTGTGAATGGCACTGTTATAGGATGGGGGGTCTGTGGATGGCACTGTTATGGGGTGGGGGGGTCTGTGGATGGCACTGTTATGGGGTGGGGGGGGGTCTGTGGATGGCACTGTTATGGGGTGGGGGGGTCTGTGGATGGCACTGTAATGGGGTGGGGGGGGTCTGTGGATGGCACTGTTATGGGGTGGGGTGGTCTGTGGATGGCACTGTTATGGGGTATGGATGGCACTGTTATAGGATGGGGGGTCTGTGAATGCCAGGGGGAGAGGTGAGAGGCACTATGATACTACTGGCACATTGGGGGGAGGCACTATGATACGGACACATTATGGGGGAGATGGCACTATGATACGGGCACATTATGGGGGAAGATGGCACTATGATACGGGCACATTATGGGGGGAGGTGGCACTATGATTCGGGCACATTATGGGGGGAGATGGCACTATGATACGGGCACATTATGGGGGGAGGTGGCACTATGATACGGGCACATTATGGGGGGAGGTGGCACTATGATACCGGCACATTATGGGGGGAGATGGCACTATGATACGGGCACATTATGGGGGGAGGTGGCACTATGATACGGGCACATTATGGGGGGAGGTGGCACTATGATACGGGCACATTGGGGGGGAAATGGCACTATGATACCGGCACATGGGGGGAGGAGAGAGGCACTCCGCACTTGATACTGGCACATGATTAGGGGGGCATCTATGGGGACACTTACTGGCACATTATTGGGTGGCACTGTGGGGGCATCTACTGAGGCCACAAAGAAGGGGTATTTTATATGGGGGGCTCTGTGTGGTACTAGTACTATCAGGGGTAGTTTCTGCAGTATAGTATTGGGGAGCACAGCGGCACAGTATTGGGGGTGTTAAGATGATTTGTCCAGAAGATGGGAGGATGATGGAAAAGTAGTAAACTAAGATTTTTTTTTTTTTTGTCAAGCTGCAGAGATGAAAAATGGCTGAAAACTGGTGTCTGGTCTGAAGGTCTGAAAGGAGAAGATGAGGAAAGAGAACATCTACAAGAGACGTCACTGGATGTAAGAGGTATGGGGCTGTATTACCCTGTATGTTTTGTAGTGATAGGAGCAGGGGTCATAGCAGGGGTCATCGTGGTCATATAGGGTGCGACCGTGACTGGGAGGTGGAGGTTCAGACAAACTGACGCGGTCTGACTTTGTTTCTTACACCGTGCGTTCACACAATTATGTACAGGATTCGTAGGATTCGAGATTCGAAAGATTCGATATATTCGAGAACCTTTTCGGATTCGGATTCGGATTTGGATTCGAAAAAATTTGGATTCGTCCCACCTCTAGAATATATTAAGTATATCGCACCCCTCTGTGTATCACACCTATCGATAGCACACCTATACCAGTCCTTAAAAGGACTTTTGTGGCCCTATTAGCTAGCGTTTGGTGTCCCTTAAACAGCCTGTCCCTGCTCCACACAGCAACCTCTCCCTACACTGGCAAAACACTGAATGTAAAATGGCGGCCAGATCAGGATTATTTATAAGGTAGGGGGTACCATATGTCCATGTGCTGAAACATCTCAATTGGCTGTCCTGTATTACCTGATGGATGTGTCATGGGTCAAAGTTCTTAAAAATGTAAAAGAATATGGCGGGCGCAAATATCTCCATATGTTCGCATGTTCGGCGAATCGCGAACACGCAAAGTTTGCCGCGAAACGACCGCCGGGCGAACCGCAAGGCCATCTCTAATAAAGACTGCATTGAGCAGTTGAAACGTTGCAAAGGGGTCAATAAAGGGTCCACCATCTTCACTTGGAGTGCTGCCTCATTTTTGGATACATATTGCTTTATATTGATTGCAGAGCCTGCGGTTTTGAGGATTTTGCACCCGTTGTTTATTGGACTAGTGCTGCTGTTAGATTTTTTAGTTTTTTATATATATATAATCATACTTCTGATATATATGAATGCATAATATGTGGGAAACTACTACTGATGTTTTTAGCCATATTGTATTTACATATATTATAAATATATAATACTATATGTAAACATGTTATGGCTGAAAATATATATATATATATATATATATATATATATATATTTCTGCTGGGATTCAAACTCCCAACCTTATACATTAGAGGCAAGGACATTAACCACTACACAATAGAGCTACATATTGACCTGCACAGAAATATAAAAAAAGTATTCTTCTGAATAGGAATACTCACTACATCAGAAACTACTATGAGGTTTTTCTGACACAGTTTAGCCTTCAACTTTATAGCTGAGTGGATAAGGTCCTTGTGTTTAATGTATAAGGGGTTGGGAGTTCAAATCCCAGCATAAACTTTTCAGAAATAGATGCTAAATTACATTTAAATACACTGGCTCGAGCACACGCGGTGTTCGGCCGAGCATGCTCGTCCAACGCTATTGATTGATTGACTATACAATGTCCCTACGATCATTTTTTGTCAGACAATGCATAGACCCAATCACCCTCAGGCTTATTGCACACAAACGTGTGCACTCCGTGGCCATATTGCGCACCGCATTTGCGGATCCGCAATACACGGACACCGTTCCGTGTTCATTCCGCATCACGGATGCGGACCCATTTACTTCAATGGGTCCGCAAATCCAGAGATGCTGAATGGTGAGGAACAGATCCCTACGGAAGCACTACAGAGTGCTTCCGTGAGGTTTCGTCCCGTACTTCCGTTCTGCAAAATATAGAACATGTCCTATCTTTTTGCGGAATGGCTGGATCGCGGACCCATTAAAGTGAATGGGTCCGCGATCCGCTGCTGCTGCCCCATGGTGAGTGTTAATGTGCAAGAGGCCTCATTCAAAGTCCAACACAGAATGATGCTCTGCAAGGGCACCTCCCTGTCTGCTGCAGCACTGATTGGCTCACAGTTCAACAGACAGCCTGGATGAGTCAATCGGGGCAAGCCCTGCCACCCCCCTTCCTTTTTGGTCTCATGCACACGGCTGTTGCCTGTTTTGCGGCCCGCAAATTGCGGATCTGCAAAACACAGATACTGAACGTGATACGGAACGGAATGTCTGGCCCCAAATAGAACTGTATTTTCCTTGTTCATAGTATGGACAATAGTAGGACATTCTATATTTTTGCAGAACGGCCATACAGACATGTGGAAATTCAGTTTTTTATGCGGACCCAATGAAGTAAATGAATCCGCATATGTGCAATAAAAAAAAAATGCCATGAAAACAGGAAAAAAGCAAGTTTGTGTGCATGATCTCTTTAGGGTCATATGAACATCCTTTGTCTTCCTTCCTAGAGCTTTTTCCCCACTGACATATGCAATAAATTTGCGCTGCATGCCGTTTTACAGAATTTGGCCAAAACTGACCTGAAATCCTTTGGATTCATCTGCCGGATGAAATTTTGGGAATTTCGTAATGAACCCGGTTCATTACAAACTGAATCGCTCAACTCTAGTATCAAACTGTTTTTTTTTTTTTTTTGGTTATCTTCTATTTACTGGCTTACATGGTATATATACAGTATATATATAATATTCTTAGTTTATTAGGCAAAACATTCTAGCCCATGCTTTGCAAGAAAGATTTAAGTGAACGCAGATGGGATTTTAGAAGTCACAGCACTGACGTGTATCCAAATAGTTGTCCTCATATTTAAAATTTCACCTCATTTATTGGGTTTGGTTTAACTCTGCTTAAGTCAGTTCTCCACCCTGCAGACTATAATATTCATCTGGGATGGAAAGTCTACAATAAATCAAACCGAGCTATTGACTTTACATCAACTATTTGCCAAAAATAGTGTGAGAGAAACTGACATGTAAGGCAAAACAGTTTATGAAGCTTGCTTTTGTTCATTAAGATAAATGTGCATTCTTAGATTATTAAATTAATGCTATTTCCTGTGTGAGATTGATAAAGTAGCATGAACACTATTTTATGCAGTGACCCTTAACTAACGTTATCATTTTGAGAAGTGATTTCTAAGCTATGCAGAACTCTGCTGATAAGCATTGTCTAGAAAGAATTATCTTAGAAACACAATATAATACATATTCGGGGACATTTATTAACTGATATTTGCCACAATATTGGCATATTAAAGTCGTAGATTTTGTCACACTGCATTTTGTTGCAAAATCTTCAATTTTTCCTTGCTCATGCTACTTTTCTGAAATGGCGAGAAAAGGGGACGGGGAAGCTCATTTATCATTTTCCACTCTGGTTTTTGGTTTGGAAATGGTCTCAAATCTACTCCAGCAAGGGAGCTGGTGTAGATTTAAGTCTGTCACCGGCCTGGTAGAGGAACACCAAACTTTATGTAGAGACCTGTGCCTCTACATAACTTTGGCGCTTCCTCCAGCAGCGCAGAGGGACTTAAGACCAACATAGAAAATGCCGGCCTAATAAATGCTCCCCATGATTTTTTTATGTTATGCCTTAGGTGGCAATTGATGTGTTTTTTCTTTCTGATTTTAAACCCTTATAGATTGAATTGATGATTGAAAGAGAAGAGAGCCATTAAGTGTTTTAGTAGGGGTCATTGTTTCATAGAAACTAAAGTATTAAACTCCCTTATTAAAAAATATCTTTTAATGAATACATTAACCCCTTAAGGACCTCTGCCGTACATGTACGTCACAGCTGGACGTGACTTAAGGACCATACATGTACGCTACAAGGTCAATCGGGTGCTGGGAGGGAATTGCGGGGGGAATTGGGCCACCATAGATGCTCTTACCAGCAGGCATCCATGCCAGGTAAGGGCAGCATGGTGCAGCACTGCCACCCTGCAGCTTCAAGTGCTGTGATTGGCCTGTCAATGAAGACCGGCACATCGCAGCGCCAGAAGCAGTATGGAGCTGTGGGAAGGGGGGGGGGGCGGTTGTCAGGGGGAGGTGAGGCAACTGTCTCTTCCGAGGTGAGGCAGGGGACACCAGTGTTTGGCGTCCCCTGCCAGCACTGCGATTGGCTGGAAAAACGCTCCAGCCCATGGCAGCACTATAGCTGCACAGGAAAGGGCTGAACCTCCCAGCATGCAGCCATTCTAGCTGGTGACTGCATGCAGAGAGGTTCTCTGCTTTTCTGTGCTGCTTGTTGGCTTGCTGGGACTTGTGGTGCACCAACACTGTGATTTCAACTTTTCCTGCTAAAAGAAGAAAGAAAAGAAGAACAATATCTGGAATTGCTGCACTGATTTTTTTTCATTTGCAGCTGTTCCAGATCCCTAAACCAGCTTCTGTCCATGTCCCTGTTTTATTTTTTTTTGCAGAAATGACTTTTTTTATTTTTACAAATTTCTTTTCTACTTTTTTTTCTTCTAAATTGAATTTCACATTTATTACAAGCCCCTTCACTTGTGAAAACACAACATACACACCCCTCACAATAAATAAAGGTTTACACATTTCACACCCCAATAAAATAAAAATGGCCCTTCCATCCCAACGAGTATACTCAGCTGAAGAGGCATACGCCATACTTGCCTTCAATACTGAGTCTGCCAGTGAGGGAGAAGAGGATGCCGCTTTCCTCTACTCCTCTAACCCCTCATCATCATCATCATCTGTTGATGAGGGACCCTATAGAAATCTCCCCAGGATAGCAGCTGAGGCAGCCCCCCAGAGTGAACCCTTATGGACCCCACCCCCTGAAGATTATCAGCCCCAAATCCTGAATTTTGTGGGCAGCTCCAGAATACAGATAGACTGTGCGGGCTTCACTGAAGTAGATTTTTTCAAAATCTTCTTCTCTGAAGATTTTGGAAATGTAATGGTGGCCCAAACCAAATTATATGCCCAACAATTCATTGATCAGAACCCTACATCGGCATATGCTAGACCCCTAGGTTGGACCCCCGTAAGTGCAGCAGAGATTATGAAGTTTTGGGGAATCGTGTTGCATATGGGCATTTTAAAGATGCCAAACGTTAGACAATATTGGAGTTCAGACATTTTCGACCAGACTCCAATTTACTATAAGACCATGACCCGAAGTAAATTTGAAAATTCCTACACTACAACAATTTACAGTGCCCACCCCAAAACGACCTGACATTTGTCCGTCTGTTTAAGGTTAGGCCTGTCATTGACCACTTTAACACCAGGTTTGCTGAGGTGTACAACCCAGATAAAAATGTCTGTGCAGATGAGTCCCTATTACTTTTCATAGGGAGGATTAGATTCTGCCAGTACAAGCCTAGCAAACAGCAAGGTATGGCATAAAGATATACAAACATTGTGAGAGTAGCTCGGGGTACACCCACAAGTTCCACATTTATGAAGGGAAAGATTCCCGGATAGAACCCCCATAATGCCCCCCCATCCTAGGAGTTAGTGGGAAGATTGTGTGGGAGTTACTGCACCCACTGCTGGATAAGGGTTACCACCTCTATGTGGATAACTATTATACCAGTATACCCTATTTCATGTCCCTAACTGCCAGAGGTACTGTGGCTTGCGGCACAGTGCAGAAAAATCAGAGAGGCTTCCCTAGATCCCTGGTAGGGCAACCACTGCGAATGAGTGAAAGTAGGCCTCTCCTCCATGAGAACATGCTGGTGGTCAAGTACAAGGACAAGAAGGACGTCCTTGTACTGACCACCATTCACATTAACACCAGCTCCCCTGCTACTGTATGAGGTACCAGAACCACTACCCCCAAACCAGTTTGTATCCTGGACTACAACAGGCACATGGGAGGGGTGGATCTTTGAGATCAATTTCTGAAACCCTACAGTGCCACACGAAAAACAAAAGTGTTGGTACAAAAAGCTGGCCGTACACATTGTACAGATGGCATTGTGAAATGCGTATGTGCTATTTAAATCTGCAGGCCACACCGGAACTTTCTTTCGGTTCCAAGAGGTGGGTATCAAGGTCCTAATTTTTCAAACCAGGCCAGAGAGGGTCCCAGTACTTAAGGAAGTTGTGATGTCGGTGTGTCCCAGGGCAACATTTTCCAGGTCAAGTCCCTCAGACAGCAAGGAAGGGAAAGACACCAAAAAAAAAAGATGCAGGGTGTGTTGCAAAAGGTGATAAGGAAAGACACCATTTATCACTGTGAAGCCTGCCCTGAAAAACCTGGGCTGTACATGCAGGAGTGTTTTAAAATCTACCACTCATCCATGGAGTATTAATTTAATGTAATCCATGATGTACCCTGTAGTTTTATCACCTTATATCTCTGATTTAGTCTGCATAGCTTACAGATCCACTTTTTACCAACCACTACATATTCATTTCTGTGAAACACCTGTTAGATCAAAAGTACCCTTTCCACCACTTAAAATGTTCGTACAGGTGTGCTCTTTCCAAAATGTGGTCCATTCTTGGGATTTTTAATTTCTGGGTACCTCAGGAATTTTTTTAATGTGACATGGCACCTAAAATCCATGTATACCATTTCAGGCCTGCCAGCAAAATCCATATTTTGCCGTTTGTCTGCTGTGCACCCGTACAGCAGGCTACAAGCACATATGGGGTGTTTCCTGAATGGTGAGAAAATGGGGAACACATACTGGGGTGAATTTTCTCCTTTAACCCCTTGTGAAAGTAAAAAATTGGGGTCTGCTTGTAATTTTTCATTTTCTCAAATGTGTGCTTTGCAATCCTTTAACAAGTGTTTCTGCTTCTGTGAGACACCTGTTTGCTAAAAAGTACCCTTTCCACCACTTAAAATGTTTGTACGGGGTGCTCTTTTTTAATATCTAGTGACCTCAGGAATTTTGTAAATGCGACATGACACCTAAAATCCATGTCTGCCAATTCAGGCTAGCAAAATGTTTCGCCCATACATAATTTTTTGAGCACATATGGGGTGTTGCCATATTCGGGGGGAATGGGGAACAAAATGTAGGGTGCATTTTGTCCTGTTACCCTTTGGGTAAGTGAAAAATGTTGGTGTAAATCAACTTTATTGTGAAAGAAATGCAATTTTTCATTTTCACTGCCAAGTGTTTCCTAATTCTTTGAGGTCAAAGTGCTCACTATACACCTTGAAAGATTCCTTGAGTAGTGTAGTTTCCAAAATGGGGTCACTTTATGGGGCTTTCCACTGTAGGGCGACCTCAGAGTGTCTTCATATGCGACATAGCTCCCAATTACCATTCCAGCTAAATCCGCTCTCCTAAAGCCATATGGTGCTCCTTCCACTCTGAAGCCTTCTGTGCGCCCATACATAATTTTTTGAGCACATATGGGGTGTCGCTGTATTCGGGGGGAAATGGGGAACAAAATGTGGGGTGCAGGAGTCAGGGAGAGGTCTAGGGATTCCTAGGAGGTCACCATCCGTCTTCCTTAGCTTTGAGGCCTAGACTTTAGTTTATTTCCTTCTGTGTGTTTTCTTGTGTTGTCCCCTCCCCATTACGTGTGACATTATCAACTGCCGAAAAAACGTCATTTTGTTTGTGCCAGTACAGCTATGGATACGGTTTCTGTACTGGTCAATCCTATGCAGGGACTGTCTTTGGAGGTGGCTGACCTCCGCATGGCCGTCTCGCTGTGTCAGAGACCACAGGCGGTGGTTTCTGGCAGCGGGAAACAGGCTTGCCCTGAACCAAAGGTCGCTCTCCCAGATAGTTTTTCCGGAGGAAGTGACAACTTTATTCGGTTCAGGGAGTCGTGCAAACTATATTTTAGACTATGTCCTAACTCTTCTGGGGATGAGAGTTAAAGAGTGGGGATTACTATTTCTTTACTGAAAGGTGACGCGCAGTCTTGTGCTTTTTCTTCGTTGACCAGATCACAATCCCTCCGGTTTTTCGGAGCTCTGGGACTTATCTACGATGACCCAGATCAGGTCTCCCTGGCCGAGACTAAGTTGTGTGACTTACAGCAGGGAGAGCATTCTGCAGAGTCCTATTGCTCTAAATTTAGGAGGTGGGCAACTGATACTTAGTGGAATGACCCTGCACTTCGTAGTCAATTTTGTCAAGGGTTATCCGAGAACCTGAAGGACGCATTGGCATTTCACGAATATCCAGAGTCATTGGATGCGGCCTTGTCGCTGGCTGTACGTATTAATAGACACCTGAGGGAGAGATCTAAGGTTCCTCTCGCTCGGGACGCACTATCATATGGGGAAGCGGCCTCCTCAGACACTTTGGGTAGGGAGGCACTTGAACTCATGTCTAATGTTAAGCCAATGCAGTTGGGGGAGCTCCTGGACCTGGTGATAAAAACGTTAGGGTTAAGAAAAAACTGTGCTTTTTCTATGGTAAAGGGGGATATTTTGTGAACATATGTCCTTATGTTAAACGTCAATGTGAAAATGAAAGAAAAATAAACACTAATGTATTTAGTCCTCTTCTTACTCTTGGTAGTGTGGGTGGGGAATCTGAGAATGTACTTTTGTATTTTACCGGTAGTACCCGATTTCTCCTGCCTGCCAAGGTGGTGCTAGACTCCAAAACTGTTGGAATTGAAGTATTTATTGACAGTGTGGCTGGGGATAACCTAGTGGATGGCCAGCATGGTTTGACAACAAGCGTATTAGACAAAAATATTTTGGTGTTTGCGATTGATTCCGCACCACTCTCACAAAAGTATTTATCACAAATGATGCAGGACATTCGCCTAAAGGTGGGAGATTCTCATCAAGAATCCATTTTGTGTTTTGTGCTGGAGGGTCTGCCTGCTCCTCTGGTGCTAGGGTTACTGTGCTTAACCAAACATTATCCTACCATCGATTAGCAAGCGAGACAGATTCTTGATTGGAGTGTTTTTGCATAGACAACTGTCTTAGCACGTCACTTTCTGTTATAACCGCAAAAATAGTACCTTCTTTTATTTCGGATTTTTCTGATGTATTCTCTGAAAGTGGAGACCAAAGATGAAATAACTGCGGCACTACAACAATTCAATATCTTCTGAAATTTATTGACACTGAATGCAGCAACGTTTCGACGACAGTGGTCTTTATCAAGCTCACACAACAGTACACCTTAGTGATATATACACAGCTCACATCTAATTGGGTGTGGAAACAACCACCTTGTTTAATCCATCCCCTTAATCAACCCTATACTACCGGATAATTGAGTACAATTGTAATTAATAGAACAACATCTTACCTATGCCCCATGCTGTAGGGACTATCCCCGGAGTTCATGAAACACGTGTAGATGGCGAAGACATGTAGCGTGTCTCTTCCACAACTGCGCAAGCGTCCCTACGTCACTTCCATTTCTTTGCACATGTCCGCCGAGGAGCGCATACATCCACTCATCTCACTCCTGGAGGTCACACGCGACTTCCCATATTGTTTGAGAAGATTTACTTCTGATCACCTGATCGGTCACTTGGTTCGGTCACCTGATTCCTGACCTTACCACATGACTTCTCGTTGACAGGATACACAATAAATATTAGCAGTACTCCAAATATAGAGTCAAAAGCATCCTCTATAACATCATCATTAACTATCATATTCCATACTACATTACATTTTATTATAACACTATTGTGTTATCTTCTATTAGTACTTGCTACTCCTTGTGGGGAGGGTAATAACCATACTAGATGTCCCATAGGGATGGGGGCACGGACAAAATGCCAGATAATTGTGCGTTTTTTCACTATTCTATACTCCTATTCAAACTTAAACAGGGTGGAGGGTCACCTCAAGGGGAATGACATTCAATAATCCATTCACTAAGGGCATAGATATGGTTAATTGCCAGGTGGCCCCCACTCACAGTTAACTGATTGGCTGAACAACATACGCCAATAGTTTACACCTCGGCCCATGGTGTAATCAAGCCCGCATTCATTCCAAGGGGGTTCATAGCTAGAGGATAACCTCCAACCCCATTTATAGGGAAGAGGATTCCCCCCAGCCAACCCTCATTAGGACCGTAACCATTCCTGGACTTACTCCCTTTATAGCCCCCATTTTCAAACAACACTCACATATCGTAGCTCAATCACCCCTCAGTGAAAACCCTAATACACACCCTTATTTTTTTAACTTTATTTTAGACTAAACCTTTATGCACTATGTTTGCATCCCTCTCCTAAGAAGAAACATCTGATGCCCGCACACCATCCCCACAAAAAACATTATCATTCAAAAAAGTTATTTTAAACCTTATCCTTAGTGATTATTGCGCAATGAAATGGAAGTGACGTAGGGACGCTTGTGCAGTTGAGGAAAAGGCACGCTACATATCTTCGCCATCTACACGTGTTTCATGAACTCCGGGGTTAGTTTCTACAGCATGGGGCATAGGTAAGATGTTGTTCTATTAATGACAATTATACTCATTTATCCGGTAGTATAGGGTTGATTAAGGGGAGGGGTTAAACAAGGTGGTTGTTTCCGCACTCAAATAGATGTGAGTTGTGGATATATTAATGTTCACTAAGGTGTACTGTTGTGTGAACTTAATAAATACCAGTGTGGTCGAAACGTTGCTGCATTTGGTGTCAATAAATTTCAGAAGATATTGAATCGTTATAGTGCCGCAGTTATTTCATCTTTGGTTGCCATTTGAGGAGACCCAGAGAACAAGACTCGACACTGCGGACACCGCCATATATTGGACGATCTGAGATTGCTCAGTGAGTAGTGCTGTCTTGTTATTTAATTACAGTTACTCTAAAAGTGGAGATCATGAGTTACCTCCACATCGAGAATATGATTGCCCTGTCAACCTTATTCCCGGAGAGAGGTTGCCCAGGTCTCGGTTGCATAATCTTTCTGAACCTGAAAGAGTAGCCATGTGAGATTATAACACCGAGAGTTTGGCTAAAGGTCATATTAGACCATCCAAATCACCAGTGGCTGCAGGGTTCTTCTTTAAGAAAAAGGACGAAACTCTTAGGTCATGTTTGGACTTCCTTGAGCTTAATCGCATTACTGTCCGTGATCCCTATGCCCTTCCTTTGATCCCAGATTTGTTCAATCAAATTGTTGGTGCCAAGGTGTTCTGTAAGTTGAATTTGAGGGGGGCACATAATCAGGTAAGGATCAAGGACGGGGATGAATGGAAGATGGCCTTTAATACCCCTGAAGTTCATTTTGAGAATTTGGTCATGCTGTTTGGATTGACCAATGCTCCTGCTGTTTTTCAACATTTCATCAATGACATCTTTCATCATCTGGTGGGCAGGTTTGTGGTGGTGTATCTGGATGATATTCTAATTTATTCCTCTGACATGGAGAAGCATCAAGATCACGTGAGACAGGTTTTACAGATCCTTAGGGCGAATAAATTGTATGCTAAGATGGAGAAATGTGTATTTGCGGACCCAGAACTGCAATTACTGGGTTACCTACTCTCTTCTAAGGGTTTTCGTATGGACCCGGAAAAAGTCTGGGCTGTGTTGGACTGGGATCAACCTGAAAATCTGATGGCGCTCATGCGATTTCTGGGGTTCACCAACTACTACCGTAAATTTATCTTGAATTACTCGACTGCTGTTAAACCATTGACTGATATGACTAAGAAAGGTGTGGATTTCTCAGTCTGGTCTGATGCGACATTGCAAGCCTTTTCAGCGGTAAAGGAATGTTTTGCTTCTGCTCCTATACTGGTGCAACCTGAGGTGTCACAGCCATTCATTGTGGAATTTGATGCTTCCGAGGTGGGGGTTGGAGCAGTCTTGTTGCAGGGTCCTTCACCTAGCAAATGGCGGCCGTGTGCTTTTTTCTCAAAAAAAAATTCTCTACTGCTGAAAGAAATTTTGATGTAGGTAATAGAGAGTTGTTGGCTATTAAGTTGGCTTTTGAGGAATTGCGTCATTGGTTGGAAGGAGTGATTCATCCCATTACGTTAATTACTGATCACAAAAATCTGGCCTATTTGGAGTCAGTTAAACATTTGAACCCAAGACAGGCTAGATATTAAAAATTCATAATGTCTTTCACAAATCATTGCTTAAAATATATGTCGAACCAGCTGAACTGTCCTCCTTACCTCCTGCTCCTGTCTTGGTGGACGGTAATCTTGAATTTCAGATTGCCAGGATAGTGAACTCACAAATTCTTTGTAGATCTTTTCAGTACCTTGTGCATTGGAAAGGTTAAGGTCCAGAGGAAATAATGTGGGTTCCTGCAGCTGACATTAATGCCAGTTGCCTTGTGAAGGCTGTGACGAATACCACACCTCGCTGCCGCCGGATGTCAAATACATAGAGCCAGCGAGATACGGTATAGTCACTGGTTACCAAGGCGTGACATTACGCCGTCTCTGAGGAGCAGGTAAGGTCAGCTTGGTACAGTATTCACAGACTCCTCCTGTCCACACAGGCGCAGAGAGGCAACAAGCTGAGAGAGCCTTTCCACTGCGCTTCCTCAGCCCGGGTATACTGTCACCAGTTTCTCATTTGATATAAGCCCAGTCCGCTAACAGGATTATATAGGGTGAGAAACCAACCCGCAGTAGCGTATAACTAGGCCGAAACACGGATGTGGGGATTCGTGATTAAGATACAAGACAGCATAAGATTAAATTATATATTTAATCGCCTTAAGGGCTCACTAGAAATAACACTATACACACACAGAATATATACAGTGGTCTGAGGTTGCAGATACAGATAGTATGGTACAAACAGGATTAAATAGAGCAAAAAGTATGTTTACCAGATGGATGAGTCCTTTGGGTTGTGATGAGTTCTTAGCTGTAGTCTCATGGGAGGCAGTGATTTAAGCAGTTTGCAGGTCAGTCTAAACACATGGCATGATGTGACCCCCCCTTCAGAGAAAAGACACGCCCGCTTGCTGGCACGAGCCTTTTGACCTCTAGCCGGCCCCTCTCAACCTCTGGGAGGAGTCCACTCCCCCTCTTCTGGGTCTGTCAGCAAATGAGCCACAAAACCGATTAGGGCTCATGACTCCAGACCAGAATGTCGCAGGGAGGTGGTTCTGGGACCAATGGATCCGCCTGGGTTCCTGCTACCAGTAGAGTCCAAGCATGGTACCATTATTTGGTTTCTGTGGGGAGATATGTATATCTCCCCTCCCTGGCATCCCACCACCTAACTATGACCACAGGCATGTTCATCGTGGCCACAGGGACACAAATATGTATCTGGTTTATGCCTGTGATAGATGGGCGATTCATAATTTCTTATAAATCGAGGGTTCCATGATGTCTGATGATTTGATTGAAGTGGTGAATGGCTTAGATTCCCTGTAGAGAGATTTTTCCTGCAGGATCCGGGTTGTCTGAATGGGGGTGTAAGATGTAAACAAAGGTGGCCTGCTAGAAGTTCTCTGCCATTTGGCTGGGCTTTGAAGCAGGGCCCCCTTGTGGAGTTGGATTTTCTCTCTCGGCTATCTGACAGCAGATGGCTGGTGTAAGAACATGGCTGACATTAAATAGTAATCCATATTCCTCACAAAAGCCTTTCACAGGGCGCATCCTGATAAAGTCGGCCAGGGTGTCTGGAAGTCACCCGTAGAAGGGGGGTACTGTCATGGCCCCTCCCATGACAGAGGTGATAAGATCAGGGAGATTGGCAGCACATGAGGCTATCTGAGAGTCTCTGTTCTCACCTTGCAGTTTGTTGTTTAGTGATGACCACACCCCTTGTCAGGTGTTGCCTATGGTCATTAATTAGGCTCTATTTAGTTCACTCTCACACTGCTTACCATGCGGTTGACATTTCCTGCTTGATGTTTGTTGGGCTGGTGTGTTGTTCCTGTGGATCACCGGCTCCATTCCCTCTTTAAAGATAAGTGCTTTTGTTGTGCATTTTGTTGTGACACTTGTGTCCTTCACTTGGGAAAGAACCAGTAGTCTCATTTCCTGACACTGTTCCTAGGGATTTCCAGGGTCTCCAGTGCCTAGGTTCCAGTGTATGAGTTTTTCCACCTTCAGGGTCTTACTGACTCCTGCCAGTATGACCCTTCAGGGTCATACTGGCAGCAGTCAGGGAGAGGTCTAGGGATTCCTAGGAGGTCACCATCCCTCTTCCTTAGCTTTGAGGCCTAGACTCTGGTTTATTTCCTTCTATGTGTTTTCTTGTGTTGTGCCCTTCCCATTACGTGTGACAGTGACATAGCTCCCAATTACCATTCCAGCTAAATCCGCTCCCCTAAAGCCATATGTGATCCTTCCACTCTGAAGCTTGCTGTGCGCCCATACATCATTTTTTGAGCACATATGGTTGTGTCGCCATATTCGGAGGGAAATGGGGAACAAAATGTGGGGTGCATTTTGTTCTGTTACCCTTTGGGAAATTGAAAAATGTGGGTGTAAAGCAACTTTATTGTGAAAAAAATTAAATTTTTCATTTTCACTGCCAAGTGTTTCCTAATTCTAGGAAACACCTTTAAGGTCAAAGTGCTCACTACACACCTTGAAAGAATCCTTGAGGGGTGTAGGTTTCAAAACCTTGTGCTCAGATATGGGCTACTGGATTTATGGCATCTATATCTTGTTCAAACATGGCGCCTTAAAAAGTTTAACTTCTCTCCTTCCTGCCCCTCTCCCTACCCTCCATATCCAGACATCTGCATATGATGATCATAAAACCCCTCCTCCTAACAGTTTCTATCATAGAGGTTACTTGACAAGCTGGTAAAGACGTCAATATTTTATGATGACGTCTTTACCAACTTGGCAAGTAACCTCTATGATAGGCACCGTTACGAGGAGGGTTTTATGATCATAACATGCAGATGTCTGGATATGGAGGGTGGGGAGAGGGTCAGGAATTGGAGTGGAGAAGTTTAGAGGGGCTTAACATTTTGTGAGACAGTGACAGGTCTCACGCAGGTTGGAGGCAAGGAAGGGGTGGATAGTGCGGTCCACGCCCCTATTCCACCACAGGTGAGACCAGCTGGAGGTACTCAGCCTGGCATAAAGCACCTCCCAGAGTGTCAGAAGGGGGGAGTGTGTTACCTGTAGACAGAGGCCTGGAGGATCTGTCTGTGTGGTCTCAGCTCGGCTAGGGTGAGGGACCATGAGGCTAAGTGACAGTCTGGAATTTGGGGGACGCAGTGACGCCTGCGGTACAAGGGCCACAAGGTCAGAGTCGGGAGGACTGCTGGACCACAATCCCCCAGAGGGACTTGCGTTTGCTACAGCCTGGAGGCTGCTGGGCTAGCTGAGAAAGCCGCAGGTTATGACCGTGTCTGAACAGCACTCTATAGGTGAGTCAGGGATTCTACCCTATGTTTAGTTAGAGCCCAGCCGGGCAGGTATTTGTTTTGTGTTATTGTTTGTGTTGCTGGTGTTGCACAATAAATGCAAAGTTTGGACAGTATATCTGTGTCTGGTGAAGTAACCTGTGAGAATGACCCCGGAGAAGAGCTAACCCCCCACAATTGGTGTCGGATGCGGGCAGGTGTCCCTGCTGATAAGTAAAAGTGCTGGAAGCCTGCTAGTTTGCAGGAGCAGAGACTTCTGGTGTTAATCTGGACATTTTTTTTTTCTGTGGTGAAAACAGTGCAGGATTTAAAGGGCCAGTAGCCGAGTAAAAGAGACTGACTTGTGGCATTTTTGGTCAAAATGGCTGCGGCTTGGTATCATCCATGGGAGAAGGACTGTGAGCTAGTGATTGGGAGAATCCCGCTGGGGGTCACTCTAGATGCCCGCCAGCAGGTGTCTCGGATCAGGCCTGAAGTGCTGGACTTTCTGGAGAGAGGGCCAGAGACGGATGCCACCGTGTCTCTGACCTTTGTGACAGAGTATGGCTCTGTGCAATGGGAGCTGTTAAAATGTGAGACACTGGAAGTGGAATTTGTGCTTGGCAAGGACTTTCCATTGTTTGGGCAGTTGTGGAGCGGAGTTCCTGATAAAAAGCAAAGATATGCCGTTGCCAAGGGCAACCTTCGGGAAGACAAAGAGGTGGAGAGCGGTGCAGTTCTCATGAGTACATATCTTCTCTGCGACTGTGCACAAGATTCTAAAGGGTGCGGCTGGAATGACTGTCCAGGAAGAGTCTTAACTGCAGGCCAAGTTGTTTCCGGTAGCAACTGTTGGAGTAAGGAGTCTGCAGGTGATCATGGTACCAGGAATCAAGGGCAGGTCTCCTGAGGCTGGATTTTGGAGGATGGTCTCGGTAGAGATGTCCATGGGATGTCCTCGTCTCCCGAGACTGCTGAACCCGTGACAACGAAGGGTAAGACTGTTCCTGTTATTAACTGTGTGGCAGTACCAGTGACAGTGAGCCGGCGGCAGTTGATACCTGCTGGGCCGGTAGGTAATAAGTCACACAGAAAAAAAACTGTGTCTGAACAGGCGGATAAGCCTGCTGTGATTGCTCCCTCGCAGAAATCTACAGAGGAAAAGGTTTCTGTGTTACCTCAGTTGCCCATGACCAAAGCTAGTTTTGGGATGACAAGGATCTGGGATCCCATGCTAGCCCGGGTAAGAGGTAGCACAATATTGAAACCTGAGACTGGTAAAACAATAAAGGCGCTGGACAGTCGTGCGGCTAAGGACCATCCGCTGATTTTCACTGAGATTCAGACTCCAATGAGAACAGGGAGTTATGAACTTGATGTTACAGATACGCTCATGCATGAGGGGGTGTGGGGTGTAATTTTCCCTTATGCTGGGAGTTGTTGAGTAATGGAGACACTTCTGCAGAGAGTGCAAAAACTCCTGCAGAACTTGTACCTGTCCCTTTAAGTGAACGTGTAAGGGAAAGGACCATTGAAAACAGTGATGTAGTTGAAGTGAAAAATGAAAATGTGAGGTCATGTGAAGTATATGATGATGACATGCCTTTACCCTTTCAGGATGGGATCAGGAGAGAAGCACCCCCTGGTGGTAAAAATGTAAATGATGATGAAGCTTTATTTTCTTCATCGGCTACTTTTCATGAAGAACTTTATGACTTGAAGTTTGAAGAATTGCATATAAGTAATGTGAACCGGGCACCTGAAAGAGAGCCTGAGCAAGAGCAGGTGGTTCTCACTGAGGGGGAGTCTCCAGTGAGAACTGGGTCTTGTGGACCTGATGTTACAAATATGTTTATATATAATGTGATGTTGGGTTGTGATAACGTTTCGTTGTTGTGGGGCAAGGTAGACACTTCTGCAGATAGTGACAAAACTCCTGCAGAACCTGTACTTGCCCGTTTAAATGAAGGTCTAAGGAAGCTGCACATTGACTGCCATGGGGAAAGAATATTGCCTATTGAAAACAATGGTGCTGATAAGAAGCATGTTAATGATGCAGAAGTGCAGATAAATGTTGGGAGCACCGAGTGGAGCAATCCTACTCTGGTGAACGTGCAAGAAAGGGTAGCAGTCCTAGAGGGTGTATCACACAAACCAGAGGTGGACATGCAGCCTCCACAGTGTTTTATGGTCAATAAAGTAATGTCCTAGGTAGGGATTAACTCAGCAGTGCCCCTAGAGGTCAGCGTTAATAATGACACGAGTGACATAGGCGATGTATGTGATGGGACCATTATCAACTCTGAGAGGAAAGCTACCAGGTCAAGGTATTGCAAAATTCAGGCGGTCACTAGTAGCAACCAGATGACAGTTATACCTGACATGATGAGAGCTGAGTGGGGAGATGGCAGCCTAATGTCTGAGACCCATACCCAGGCAGGGGTAGATGACCTGACACGTCAGTACAGCTGCAATCCTGAAGATTTTTCTCTCTCCACACGGTCCCTATATATAAAAGAGAAGGGACTAGATGTCTTCACAGAGCAACTGAAGAAGGTTTCAGAAAGGGCAAAGAAGGAGAGCCAGAAAGAGAATGATGATACTCCTACATCTGCTACAGCAGAGCCGAGCAAGGAGCAGCTGGAACCAAAGGCCCAACAGCGGGGCACTTCCCACAAGCTTGTGCAAAAAGCTGAAAAGAAACTGCTGAAAAACATGGAGTTGGTGGTTCAGCGCCTGGAGAAACAGGGTGTGACATACAAAAAGGTGGAGAAAACCAAGAACAAACTTCAGCGAGAATTGGATGATCTGATGGTGGACCTGGACCACCAGAAGCAAATTATGTCTAATCTAGCGAAGAAACAGGAGAAGTTTGACTGGCTCCTAACTGAAGAGAAATACATCTCGGCTCGATATGATGAAAAACGTGACCGAGCAGAGACTGTTGCTTGGGAAAAGGAGACCCAGGCCTCTCCTTGGCTAGAGCCCTTGAAGAAGCGCTTGAGGAGCGTGCTGAATTGAAGAGGCTGAACAATCAACTCAGAACAGAGATGGAAAATCTCATGCGCTTAAAAAATGAGTTGGAGAAATCTAAGTGTGCTCTCGATCAGCAGGTGGAAGGTGAGAAACCTGAAGAGGAGAGTGCTCTGGAAGACGTCAAGAAGCCAGAGCCTGTTAAAAATGGGACTGGAGATGGTGGCACTGTGGTGCTGACTGTGGCAGAGAAGATGGAAGATGCTTCTGCTGAACCAGTTGATGGGGCTGATGTGGATGCCGAAGAACACAGACCCGTGGTAGCGTGTAGCCCAGGCCTGGAAGACGTCCCCTCTGCATACAAGGCCTTCCAAATATCCAGCAGCCTGCTGGGGAAGAAGTACGAGGAGGTGAACGATCAGTTTTTGGATCCGGGCTATTACGATGGGCTGTATCTCCTGACTCCTCCACAAAAGGAGAACAGTGTCCTGGGTGAGCCTCTGGAGAAAATGACAGAAGACGAGGAGTCTGCTGAAGACCCTGGTGCCTCCTGCCTCGATGAGAAAGAGGGGGCGGGGTTAACAGGGCAAGTGTATGGTGCTATGTCTGAGAAGGATGAGAAGGCGGTCAAAGAGACTGGAGACTTCGAGAAGACAAAGGCGGAAAAAGTTAAGGCCGATGTGTTGGTTGACGTGAAGTCCCCAGGTGCTACAGAGACCAAAGTTAAGCCAAAGGGAGTCGCGGTCGAAGTGGAAAAGGCCACTAAAGAAGCAGAGGTCTCTGAAACTGCCACCGTAGCTGGCGTAACTACTGCTGGAAAGAAGGAAAAAGTGACCCAGATGCACGTAAAAGAAGCGAGCTGGGGCAAGCATGCTCTGCTGAAGGAGCCCTTCAAAGCAAAGGAGAAAGTGTCAGGACATGACCATGACTGGGAACAGTTCACTCAAGAGTTGCAGCAGTCCAAGAAAGGACGTGAGGCGCATGTGCAGGAGCCAGAGGATCTAAAAAGGGAGAGAGATCAAAATATACGACAGCGCATTATTATCACTCGGGAAAGAGTAGAAAAAGATTATCTGGCCATGAGATGGGCACATGAGGCCGTTAGGCAGTTTCTGTTAGGCAAGATGTTGGTTTTGGTGATAAACCAAGCTCTGCTGGCGTGGGTCTGGCAGAATAAGGGGAAGGTATGTGTCACTGAGGTTCCTGGCCTCGGTGAAAAAAGAACCGGTAATTTTCTGTGTCAGCAGCAGCTAGTGCTCGCTGACACTAAGTTACTTAGTGTGGCTGTAAAGCCGATCTGGGCCGGTTCTTATTGGGAGCAGCCAAAGAGCAGGGTGGGTGGCTGTTCCCCACGTCCAGGCCAGGTGGATGCCCTCTCACCAGCCTCCCATGGTTATGCAGGTGTTCAGCCTCACGGGCTTGAACAAAGGGGGGGGGGTATGTGAGACAGTGACAGGTCTCACGCAGGTTGGAGGCAAGGAGTGCGGTCCACGCGCCAATTCCACCACTGGTGAGACCAGCTGGAGGTACTCAGCCTGGCATAAAGCACCTCCCACAGTGTCAGAAGGGGGGGGGAGTGTGTTACCTGTAGACAGAGGCCTGGAGGCTCTGTCTGTGTGGTTTCAGCTGGGCTAGGCTGAGGGACCACAAGGCTAAGTGACAGCCTGGAATTTGGGGGACGCAGTGACGCCTGCGGTACAAGGGCCACAAGGTCAGAGTCGGGAGGACTGCTGGACCACAATCCCCCAGAGGGACTTGCGTTTGCTACAGCCTGGAGGCTGCTGGGCTAGCTGAGAAAGCCGCAGGTTATGACCGTGTCTGAACAGCACTCTATAGGTGAGTCAGGGATTCTACCCTATGTTTAGTTAGAGCCCAGCCGGGCAGGTATTTGTTTTGTGTTATTGTTTGTGGTGCACAATAAATGCAAAGTTTGGACAGTACAGTATATCCGTGTCTGGTGAAGTAACCTGTGAGAATGACCCCGGAGAAGAGCTAACCCCCCACACTTTTTTAAGGCGCCATGTTTGAACAAGATATAGAAGCTAAAAATCCAATAGCCAACATCTGAGCACAAGGTTATACTCCCTAACCATAGGGACTCTCATTGGAGGAGAAATCAGGCTGGAGGACATGATCATTGAATTACCATCGGTCGGTCTCCCATATACCAAGAAGTGTCCCCTGAGGAACCAGTGGTAATACTGGGGAAACGCAGCATTGGGATTTATTGTTATCAGCGTTTGTTTTTGGAACAACAACAGTTTTTAGGGCTAGGGCAGGGGCTGAAAAGGGATTAGCCATCGAGAGGTAGGGTTGCCCCTTTCGGGGTGGCGGGTGCTCTGCGTGGAGGCAGGGTGAGATCCAGGGACATAGTAGGGATATGTATGTTGTTCCCATAAACCTGGACTGAGAAAGACAACTGGGGTTTGTCCGTGTCATCAAACCGTGAGTAAGAAAGGACACAAACTTTCCCACCTCTTGACAACCTGCCCGAGATTTTGACTCCATATATGGTGTATTTAACATTTATTATTATTTATAATTTGACTATTAATAGCGGTTTTCTAAGGTATTTTTTAAGGGAGGTAAATATTTTAGTTTCTATGGTCCAAAACTCCTGGTAAATATCCAATGTTTGTTTTTGGTTTAGGGGTCATTGTTTGAACAATACACTAGGTAGGTTACAGATAACCTAAAGCTAAAAGAATGCCACACAATTTAAAAGCAGTGTAATTACAATTGCTTGTCCCATTCACTTGAAAAGACTTTCTTTAGGTCTTTAGGCTTGCTTTAGCTGTCTTAGACTCATACCCAGCCATGAAATGTGCATATTGTGGCACCCCCTTCCCCCACTATGATCATGCAGGGGCATTCTCTCATGTGCACTCGTAACTTGGTACAGCAGCCAGCTGTAGGAGGTCTTTCTACTCCTCACTTCCTAGCAAGGGGGTCAGTGCACACCATGTGGGTGTCACGGCGGACGTGCACTCAGACTAACAGTTAAACCACCAACCAGGCTCTAGGTGAGAGGCAGGGGAAGGGTCACCTCCTAACTTATCCCTGACCTCTCTCCCTGCACTGCTCAGCCCACATGCAGACCTTTTGTGGTAGGTATGATGTGCCCTCGTGCCTGGACTGAAACACCCTAAATTCCCTGAGATGGTGAAGAGGGGAAATAGGAGCAGCCTGCTCGCACAGAACCTGGATGGAAGAGAAGACACCAAACAATCAAACAAGAAACCACACTTATCTCTCTGCACTGGAACAGACAACCTTCCTTTCTAGCTTCCAAGACCAAAGTGATTAATATAATCCGCTCAGAGCACTGGGGTGGAGTGCTATTTAAACTCATAACCCCACCCAGTGCACCTGATGGGAGGCGGATCCAGCACAGCTCCAAAACAAAACACTAAACTCATGCTGCTATTCTGGCCGACCTCCGCACACCGTCAGGATGGGGCATGACAGTACCCCCCCTTCTACGGGTGACCTCCGGACACCCCGGACCAACCTTATCCGGATGGGACCTATGAAAAGCCCTCACCAGTCGGCTGGCGTTGACATCTAGAGCCAGAACCCACGTCCTCTCCTCAGGGCCGTATCCCCTCCAGTGCACCAGGTACTGAAGGGAACCCCGAAGAATTCTAGAGTCGAGAATCCTGGACATCTCGAACTCCAAGTTTCCCTCGACCAGAAGAGGAGGAGGAGGAGGCAATGGCGATGGTTCCACTGGTTTCACATATTTTTTTAGTAACGACCTGTGGAACACATCATGGATCCTCCAAGTCTGCGGAAGATCCAGCCGAAACGCTACACGGTTGATCACCGCAGAAATTTTATACGGACCAATAAATCTTGGACCCAGTTTCCAAGATGGCACCCTCAACTTGATATTCTTAGTGGACAACCATACCAGATTACCCACACACAGGTCCGGACCAGTCACACGTCTCTTGTCAGCCATTCGTTTATACCTCTCACCCATCTTCTCCAAATTCCCTTGAATCCTCCGCCAGATGGAGGATAAGGCAGAAGAGAATCTCTCCTCCTCTGGCATCCCAGAGGAACCAGTCCCAGAAAAGGTACCAAACTGAGGATGGAAACCGTATGCGCCAAAAAATGGTGACTTACCCGTGGACTCCTGTCTACGGTTATTCAACGCAAATTCTGCTAAGGACAAGAATGAGGATCAGTCCTCCTGATTCTCAGCCACAAAACACCTCAAGTAGGTCTCCAGGTTTTGATTAGTACGCTCCGTCTGACCATTCGACTGCGGATGAAAAGCCGAAGAGAAAGAAAGTTGAATGCCAAGCCGAGAGCAGAACGCCCTCCAAAACCTGGAGACAAACTGCGTGCCCCTATCAGAGACCACATCCGAAGGAATACCATGCAATTTCACAATATTATCCACAAAAATCTGCGCCAGAGTCTTAGCGTTAGGCAGACTAGTTAGTGATATAAAGTGAGCCATTTTACTGAAACGGTCAACCACCACCAAAATCACTGTTCTCCCGGAGGAACTCGGCAGATCCGTAATGAAATCCACAGACAAATGCGTCCAAGGACGAGACGGAATAGACAATGGAAGAAGTGAACCAGCCGGTCGAGTATGAGCAACCTTTGACCGAGCGCAGGTTTCACAGGCTGTCACGTAATTCTCAATGCTCTTATGTAACCCTGGCCACCAGAACCTCCGGGACACCAGATCACAGGTGGACTTACCACCAGGATGTCCAGCAAGGACAGTGTTCCTTGAACACCTTGTATCGCAGGCCCTCAGGAACAAACAACCTCCCTGGCGGACAAGAACCAGGAGCCCCCTCCTGGGCTCCAAACACCTCCATCTCCAATTCAGGGTATAGAGCGGAGACCACCACCCCATCCGCTAAAATCGACGCAGGATCCTCTGAATCACCTCCCCCAGGAAAGCTGCGAGACAAGGCATCTGCCTTGACGTTCTTGACTCCTGGGCGAAAGGTAACCACAAAATTGAACCTGGTAAAAAACAGTGACCATCTGGCTTGCCTAGGGTTCAGACGCTTGGCAGATTTCAGGTATGCCAGATTCTTATGGTCTGTATATACCATAACGGGGTGAACTGCCCCCTCCAACCAGTGGCGCAATTCCTCAAAGGCCAACTTGATAGCCAACAACTCTCGATCTCCAACATCATAATTCCTCTCGGCGACCGAGAGCTTCTTGGAGAAAAAGGCACACGGGACCCACTTGCCCGGGGATGAACCCTGTGACAGTACCGCTCCAACCCCCACCTCTGATGCATCAACCTCCACTACAAATGGCTGACACACATCCAGCTGCACCAGAATGGGAGCGGACGCAAAACGCTCCTTAATAGCCGAAAAGGCCTGCAATGCCTCATCCGACCAGACAGCCCTTCTTGGTCATATCAGTGAGAGGTTTTACTATGGTATAATAGTTTGAAATACATTTTCTATAATAATTCGTAAACCCCAAGAACCGCATCAAGGCTTTCTGATTCTCTGGTCGGTCCCATTCCAGAACCGCCCGGACCTTCTCGGGGTCCATACGAAAACCAGAATCAGAAAGCAAGTATCCCAAGAACGGAAGCTCTTGCACCGCAAACAAACATTTCTCCAATTTAGCATATAATTTATTCTCCCGAAGGATCGTCAAAACCTGTCTCACATGATCCTGATGGGTCTTCAGATCAGGAGAATAAATTAAAATATCATCCAGGTAAACTACTACGAACCTCCCCACCAAATGATGAAAAATGTCATTGACGAATCGCTGAAATACTGCTGGCGCGTTCGCCAACCCAAAAGGCATAACCAGGTTCTCAAAATGACCCTCATGTGTATTGAAGGCCGTTTTCCACTCATTCCCCTCCTTGATTCTGATCAGATTGTAGGCCCCTTTCAAATCCAACTTGGAGAACACCTTGGCTCCAACAATCTGATCAAAAAGGTCAGAGATCAAAGGCAGGGGATATGGATCCCGGACTGTAATACGGTTCAATTCCCGGAAATCCAAACACGGTCTCAGTAATCCATCCTTTTTCTTCACAAAGAACAACCCCACTGCCACTGGAGACTTAGATGGTCTAATATGCCCTTTTGCCAAACTCTCGGCGATATACCTTCGCATGACCTCTCTTTCGGGTTGAGAAGGGTTATAAAGCCGAGACTTTGGCAACTTAGCCCCTGGGACGAGATTGACTGGACAATCATAGTCACGATGAGGGGGCAATTCCTGAGCCCCACCCTCCTAAAAGACATCAGCAAAATCTCAGAGATACGGAGGTAAAGCCGAAGTAGACACACCAGAGATAGAAGTGCCAAAACAATTATCCGAACAAAACTCACTCCAACCGATGATTTGTCTCGCTTGCCAGTCTATAATTGGGTTATGTTTAGTCAACCATGGCAACCCCAAAACTTTGACTGTCATTGCTCTGCGTTTTTTGTAATGGCGTCAATTGAGGCATTAGTTGACCGCATGCAGGGGCTATCCCTAGAGGTTGCGGACCTGCGTGGTTCGGTCGCACAGTGTCAGAATGCTCTGGCATCAGGAGGAGGTCAAGTTTGTGTGGAGCCTAAAGTGGCTTTTCCTGATCGATTTTCAGGAAGTACGGATGACTTTGTCCGTTTTAGAGAGTCCTGCAAATTGTACTTTCGGCTGCGTCCATCTTCATCAGGTGATGAGGGTCAGAGGATAGGAATAATTATTTCTCTGCTTAAAGGGGACGCGCAATCCTGGGCCTTTTCTCTGCCGCCTGGTTCTCGGGCCCTCTGGTCGGTGGAGGAATTTTTTAAGGCTCTGGGATTGATCTACGATGACCCAGATCGTGTCTCAATGGCAGAGTCGAGAATACGTAATTTATTTCAGGCGGATTATAATGTCACGGCGGACGTGCACTCAGACTAACAGTTAAACCACCAACCAGGCTCTAGGCGAGAGGTAGGGGAAGGGTCACCTCCTAACTTATCCCTGACCTCTCTCCCTGCACTGCTCAGCCCACATGCAGACCTTTGTGGTAGGTATGATGTGCCCTCGTGCCTGGACTGAAACACCCTAAATTCTCTGAGATGGTGAAGAGGGGAAATAGGAGCAGCCTGCTTGCACAGAACCTGGATGGAAGAGATGACACCAAACAATCAAACAAGAAACCACACTTATCTCTCTGCGCTGGAACAGACAACCTTCCTTTCTAGCTTCCAAGACCAAAGTGATTAATATAATCCGCTCAGAGCACTGGGGTGGAGTGCTATTTAAACTCATAACCCCACCCAGTGCACCTGATGGGAGGCACATCCAGCACAGCTCCAAAACAAAACACTAAACTCGTGCTGCTATTCTGGCCGACCTCCGCACACCGTCAGGACGGGGCATGACAGTGGGCTTCCCTAAGATACCTGATCCAGTCCTTATACAGAGGCTACCTTCTCCTCCTCCTAACATAAGCAATGACGTTAGAGGTGATACCATATTCTCCTCCTTTGATTTCTCTATTTGTTGTGCAAAAGCACCATCTAGTGACCAGAGCTCACCATTGCAGTCAAAATACATTAAAATGAGCAGAGCCGATACCTACTACCTCTGATAAATGTCCATGCCCATCAGATTTGTCAAGGTATATCTTTTATATAAAATATAAATATTTTATATATTTTTTTAAATGTCAATAAAAAATGGAAATCAGTCAGGAAATCCACTAGGCGGACATAAAACGCCTTTTCTTTTATCTCGAGACTCTAAATTTAATTTATGCAATTAATGAAAACAAAGGGGCAATCAATATGCAAAATATATATAATAATTTATTTTTAAATGAGTAAAAATCCAATATAAAACAGATCAATGAATAGACAAATCGACGCAGTACCAACAAACCACCAGTAGATGGTGGTGTAACCCACTATCACTTTCTCACCAGCACAGAATTATTTAAAATTGCATAAGATAAGATATAAATGCTATATCTCTATCAAACAGACCAATAATTAATACATCAAGAGAAACTCAGGATTTTCTGTTTACCAACAGGTTATAACATGACAAAATACAGAGTAATACAAGAACAATAAATGTTGTCCCTTGACTCTGTCTCAGCCTATGACAATCAAAAATATAAATGGTATTAATATGATATTATATCCCACTCAGCAATCAGACTATGGAAATATAATTTCCCAGAGTTTTTCCTCTACTCAGACCCATCTCCCATTTGCAATATGCATCTTTGCTAAGAGGACAACTAGCAATTAGGGAGGTGTTTCACATTATACGTTCCCACAGTATGGGAACTCTTGACTATATGCTGAAAGGAATATCCTATTAATATCACAAGCAAAAAGTATAACATACGGTACCAAGTCAAGGATGGACAGAGTTTCAGATGGGACCAGTTCTCAGGAGTTCTTTAGTAGTCAAAATATAATTCAAGTTTCTTTTGATATCCTTTCTTATGATCTGATGATCTCATCTGATGGTTTGATCTGATGGTTTTGATCTCCTTCTATGTTCCTCTCCAGCAATACTTATCCTCCCTGATATCTTACATTACCACCTCCTGGATTATGATCTCCCAATCAACTGAGGAGGGTGTAACGTATGTTAATACTACTATGATGTAATCTTAACCCTTGATATGCTAGAGAAAACAAGTTATAAAATAATATAATATCGTCCATCTACCTCTAGATGGCACTGTTGTACCACATAACAATTTCAACATTAATTCTAAATATCTAATAATGACCTTTGTAACCTATTCAGTATACATCAGTATTAAGGGTTTCTTCCTGACATTTTAATTACCCCTAATCTAGACATGTTGGAGTCACCATCTTCTACTGTCTTCTTAGGGACAATGGACAATGGTTCTTTTTACTTGACATTCGGGTTCATTAACTTGCCCACATGGCTACTAATAACATTCAGCTCTCCTCATGAAACCCAATTAGTGGGAAGGCAACTTCAATACTTTCTAAACCTTAAAAAGTCTATATGGTCAGTGGGATACACACGGCATGAAATATATATTCTAAATTATATATATATATATATATATATATATATCGACACACTGTTATACATAGATGACATATTATATAAGTCATTGGTTAAGATATGTTGCAAATTCAAATATACCACACAGGAATATATAGAATATAATTATGAAGACATGATTCACACACCAAATGTTTCTATAAGGCCGACTTCCCTAATGACTTTGTAATGAAGTAAAATAATACATTGCTATTCAAATGGTTCTCTCTCACAGACACATGTCTGTAGGACCCATTATAGCATTAACAGATATACCGCATCTGCTCATAATAATTTTAAAAGACAATACACTCTATGTCCCTACAAACATTTTACCCAAACGGAACTCAGCATAACCTCATCTCGGCCTGTTTCAATCCTATAGAGAAATATTAGACTCTGGTTCAATTTGTCTCTACTCTTAAAGGCAATGAGCATTGACATTTAAACTATAATATTTTCAGATAAGACTGTACACTTATGAAAATGCACGACAAATCCCCTTCATTCCAAAATGTTCCATAAAGTGTGAATATATTTGGAATGTTCAAAAGGGCTTTTCATATGTCTTCTTCATGGATCACGGCGTGTAGACTTTGTCTATGGTGTTTTAGCCATAGTTTACCTAAAGTCTTTTTGAATAATCTCATCCAACACACTGTTTTGGATGGTCAGCAAACTCAACCATTCCATAGATCTTGCAAAACAGTATTTAAGTTCGATAAATGTTTGTTTTGATTCTTCATCTCCGCATGTATACTTAGCAAGTTACTTTTTAGTGAACCGATTTCCAGTTCCAATGCTTTAATGGAGATGGAATTGGCAACTGTTACACCTGTGGCAATGACAGCGCCCACTACACTAAAGATTATAGCGGCAACGATGGCAGAAATAAACCGTCTTGGTCTTTGACTCGTAGAAAACTGCTCTCTGGTCAAGGTCTTTCTCGCTTGCTACAGGATTTGCGTAATCCGTTCTTGGGAATATCCGATGTGAGTCTGGTACCAGGTTTGGATCTCCGGTGACAGGATCTCGGACACGTTGAATTGTTTTTCGATGAAGACGCATGGATCCAGGCTGAAGTAAATCTTTTGGGACAAAATCCTCTTGTTCGTCAGAATGAATCCTGCGGTGTCCTGTAGCATGATTCCGGACAAAGGACCTGGCACAACAATCGGCTCGGCGTGGAACTCTTTCCCCAAGATCAGGATGACATAGATGATGGCAATCATCTTAGTTGGCATCTTGCGCCTCAAATATCGTATGACAAATATGAGTACATACATCTTTCACTTTTATCCTGCAAGAAAAGAGGTTAATGCTATCATATATTTTTGATTGGCATAGGTTCTTTTCTTGAACAGGGTAAGTTCCTTGTTTTAGAGGTTAGTTAAGAGATGTTTAGTTATAGAGGAAACACACGTGAGGATGGGTTAGTATACACGTTTGTTCATGCAATACCAATCCTAATTTCCGTCTTTAGCTGGAACTGTAAAATCTCTTCAGCTCTCCTCCTCAGACTCTTTCTATCTCTCGAAGTCATGAGCTAGGATGACAAACACGTAATTGATTAATGTGCACCCATTTTTCCACAAATTCATCCCCCTTAGGGATTTTTATCTTGTATACCACTGGTGACAACTTTTCAATAATGACATAAGGTCCTTTCCATGAAGGTAAGAATTTTCTCTCCTTTATTTGATCCCAAGCGAAGTTATAGAGATAAACCTGATCGGAAATTTGATACTCTTTCTGAGTAGTTTTCAGATCGTAGTATGTTTTAGCACTCACTGCGGCTTTCTCTATATTCTTCTGGGGAAACCCAAAAGCATGCTGAAGGTGCTTGCGTAAATTTTGATGCAATGTTGTAGCATTTATCAAATTATGATCTGTTGTCCGGTATAATAAATGCTGGGGTAACACCATTTTCCTTCCTGTGATCATCTCGAAGAGAGAAAGTTTGGTTGCTGCGCTTGGGGTGGCCCTGATGGCCATAAGAACCAAAGGCAACTTGACATCCCATATTCACAGAATGCGGTGGCTCTACCAATCCATAGGATAGAAAGGTGCTCACTATCTAAGTGTTAACTCCAAAAACACCAGAAAATTAAATAAAATTGTAAAATTAAAGATATGGCACTCAACCTCACATCCATCCAACCTGACAAGGTTCTCCTTTTAGATTTATCTACCTCGTTTTAGCTACTGCTATATGTGTATAAATAAACTAAAGTATAGTGATTTTCACTTCTTAAGTAGTCATTTTTATATTCACTTATATATTTTAACTTAAGTGAATTTTAATTTCATGTAGTTGTGAATAATGATATAAAGAAAGCAAATAACATCAAATCCTTCACCCAAAAGATTAAGGATGAAATTTCAGCAGCTTTTCCGAAAAAAACGCATCGGTAAATAAAAACCGCATGAAAACCACATCATTACCGCACTTGCGTTTTTTTCAAAAATAGTAAGATTTTTGATGTAGTATATCTATGGAAGAAATATAAGTGCCATTTTCTGATTAATTTCATTTTAATTCCATTTTTTACTGATTTTATTGAGTATATCACATTGTTATAATCCAGACCAGATCTTGGACACTGTGAAACTTGAATCCTAGTCCACGACTGGTTTTTGGGACATTTGGAACCAATTAGGAAAGAGGATATAAAAAGGTGGTTTAGTGGGAGCCAGGTCACCACTGAGGAAGAAGTCAGTACCCTTTGGGACTTCGAAACGCGTCTGGAAGGAATCTGGACCCCACATTACCACCATTCTGGCGTACGCAAGGACATTTATAATTCTACCTCCTTATTTGATAACCTCTCAAGTGACTAACTCGTCCTACATAAGAACTTATGCTCAAAAACTTCTTGGAATGACACAGTTTCACTCTCAATTTAATCGAAGTTAATGAGAAGCCGAACACGTGGGACGCTGAAGGAACGGCGATCAAACGAAAAAGCCGCATTCAGAGGTTGGAGGTAAGGGAATAAGGCAGCTCGATAACAGGTGGGACGCCACCCAGAGCTAATAACTCCCGAAATTCTACAACTTAAGAACTGTGACATAAGAATAATATGACTCTTTTTTTCTAATTAAGATTTTATAATTAAATCGAAAAGTCTATCATTGCGTTATAACATCAAGAATCGATTATTATTTTTCTAACCGAAGAATTGGTGACTATCGAAAATTTCAGAGAATTATCGACAAACAGCCTATGTAGTGCTAAATTATTGATAACTAATCTTTCTGTGGTGAACTAATCAGAAATTTAGAAAGCAACTATAAGCTATCTGACATACACATTTATACCTTGAGTGACTTTTATCTCACCGTCATTTGTAATTTTCTGGTGTTTTTGGAGTTAACACTTAGATAGTGAGCACCTTTCTATTCTACGGATTGGTAGAGCCACCCCATTCTGTGAATATTTTTATCCTCAATAAACTCTATTTGGAGTAGAGCTCACCATATCTAGTAGGATGGATATCTGGAATCATGCTGAAAACAAGAGACTAAATGTAGAGTTGTTCAACTTTGAAGTTCCTGAGGCAAATGCAACCATTTGCAATCAATCAATGACTGATTTATTCAGGGAAGCTGAATCTCTGCTGTTAAAACAACTACGGCAGAGATGGGAAATTAAATCTCTGCAACAATATATACATTGTAAAATTATCCCAAGAGGACTGAACTTGAGTAAAATACCAGCTCAGGACTTATGGGATCCGGATTTTGAAATCGAGTGGAATGCATTGCTGAAAGAACAGTCAAAAATGTTGATATTATTAATTATAAAAACTGTGGATGTTGGAAACTGTGGACTGTGATGTTGGAAAATATAATGAGCCAATTGAATTTGGTAAAGGATAAAATAGAGAAATTACCTAGGGATGATGATTATGAGTTGTGGCAACAAAGATTAATTAAAAGTCTTGATAAAACAGAGCAAGACAGTATAAGTAGGAAATCCAAAAAAATAATGAAAAATTATTCGGGCAATAAACAAGACTCAAATAGATATCCGATAACACAAAATAGCAATAAGGGTCCGACAGGGGATAGACAAGAAAAAGAAGATCAGGGCAATAGATACACTATCCCAGTCAGTAACAAGTTTGATTTATCAACAGAGGAGCATTTTTTAGATGTGACCCCTTCACATCACAGGGTGCGTACACGAGAGAGATCACAACAGTCCCTGGTGCGAAATCACAGAATTCACCAGGCACACACCATTACAATTTACGGCACAGACAGGTAGAACAAATTCACAATCACGTGGAAAGGACACAGAATCACATGAGACACAGGACACCAACACATCACAAAATACAGAACAAGATGAGATACAGATCACTAGGTCAACAGGAAACACAGAACACGAGACACAGATCTCCAGCACGAGAACAGAGAGATACACATTGGGAGGGAAAAAGAAGGAGATACGAAGGGGAAGGGGGAAGAGGAACACGAAGACACAGATAGATGATATATCACAAAATTTAGTGGTCAATCTAAGTAGCACAACAATAACAGAAACACAGATGTGACTACTAAATAAGGGGTTAAAATTTGCATCCACGCAAAAACTAAATCATTTTGACGCATATATTGGCGTCGAGAAATTTGTTAGGAAATTATGCCTTAAGAAATACCACCTTAGAAATCCTGTGGAGAGATCTATGGTGGTCACACAGGAATATACATACACACACGGATTTAAAAAAGAAATCTAAGAAGTATCCCTTACAAGAATTAAGTCAGGAAATTATTGCTTTCCGTCAATCGGTCGAATACGATCTAAGAAAGATTAAAAATAATAACAGGGGATGTAATATTACGAATCAGGAAATAAAAGCCATAAAGGAATTACAAATGAAAGAGAAAAAATAATAATTAGACCTGATAAAGGAGGGGCCATTGTTATTTGGGATGAGGAAGAATATAATATGGAGTGTCTAAAACAATTGGAGGATGAGACCACATATATGAAAGTAAAAACAGATCCAACTAAGGTCTACCAAGAGGACCTAAAACAACTATGTGAAAAAGGAATCTCCCAAAATATAATAAATAGACAAGAATGCGAATTTAAATGTGATACACAGGCAAGAATGCCAATGTTTTACTGTCTGCCGAAGTTACATAAGAACCCTACACAACCACCCGGTCGACCCATAATATCCGGGATAGGTTCGATCACAAACAATTTGTCAAAATATATTGACACTCATCTTCAGGCGACAGTAAAAAATATGAAAACTTACATCCGAGACACGACACAAATTATCGATATTCTAGAAAAATTAAAATTCAACCCCGAATGGACAATGTGTACACCAGATGTGTGGTCATTATATACAATCATTGACCACCAACAAGGGACGACAGCCATGAGGGATCAATTAATAAAGAATTGCAGATTAAAAAAAGAACAGATAAGCTTCCTAGAGGAAAGTGTTAACTTCATTTTGTCCCATAACAATTTTAGTTTTGGCTCAAATTTCTTTGTGCAAAAATGCGGTACCGCCATGGGCACCAGGTTCGCCCCCAGCTATGCGAACCTCTTTATTACTGATTGGGAAGAGGGGTACGTTTTGCCACGGCTGGGGACGGACCTGGTCCTATGGTATAGGTACATTGACGATATTATCTTGGTATGGAATGGGGACATAGGCTCGTTAACTTCCTTCATAGACATATTGAATGGTAATGACAGAAACATACACCTCTCGTCCAAGATATACGACGGGAATATCGAATTTTTGGATTTAAATATCCGAATTGAGGGTGAAAAAGTAATCTGCAATACCTTTTTGAAGGATGTTGCTAAAAATAGCCTGATCCCCTATACCAGCGGACATCGACCTAGATGGCTGTTAAATATCCTGTATGGACAGTTCCGACGCCTAAAACAAAATTGCACTGAAGACAAACAATTTGAAGAGGAAGCTTGTAAAATGAAAGATCAATTTGTAACTAGAGAATACCCTGAAACTCTAGTAGACTCATCTTTAAGCAAAGTAAGAGAATTGGATAGAAAATCTTTTTTTTATCCAACTCAAGTGAGGAAGAAAAATAAAGATGAGGGGACTATAAGAATGGTCTTACCCTTCAATGCCCAATATCGCAAAATTCAACAGATAGTTAAAAAGCACTGGCATTTTTTGAAGGAAGATAAATTGACAGGCTCAATGATCCCGATCATACCACAGATTGTATATAACAAGGCCCCCAATTTAGGCTTAAAGGTAGCCCCAACAATAAAAAGGAAGAAAACCAACAAACCCACGATACAGACAATGTTGGATATAAAAGGCTTTTATAGATGCGGCACCTGTATTAATTGCCGATCAACAAATTTCCCGCCGAAGACACACAAAATAATATCCCTGATTAATCAACTTAGATAAAAAATAAAAGAATACCTTACTTGCAGTACTACGAGTGTTATCTATATAATAAGCTGCACATGCAACAAAATGTATGTGGGAAGGACAAAACGAACATTAAAGAAAAGGATTGCAGAGCACCTTAACAATATTAGGAAAGGCCACATGGATCACCCACTCTCAAAACATTTTAAGGAACAACATGACCAACAAACAAACTTAAGCTTTGCAGCGATAGAGAAGGTTGAAACAGACTGGAGAGGAGGGAACCATGTGGAAAAAATTTCCAGAATAGAATCGAGATGGATTTTTGAACTGGACACTAGAGTTGAGCGAACACCTGGATTTTCGGGTTCGAGAAGTTCGGCCGAACTTCCCGGAAATGTTCAGGTTCGGGATCCGAACCCGATCCGAACTTCGTCCCGAACCCGAACCCCATTGAAGTCAATGGGGACCCGAACTTTTGGGCACTAAAAAGGCTGTAAAACAGCCCAGGAAAGAGCTAGAGGGCTGCAAAAGGCAGCAACATGTAGGTAAATCCCCTGCAAACAAATGTGGATAGGGAAATGAATTAAAATAAAAAAAAAAAAAAAAAAAAATGAACCAATATCAATTGGACAGAGGTCCCATAGCAGAGAATCTGGCTTCACGTCAGCAGAGAATCAGTCTCTTCATGCCATAGCAAAGAATCTGGCTTCATGTCATAGCAGAGAATCAGGCTTCATGTCACCCACCACTGGAACAGGCCACTGTCACACATTAAGGCCCCGGCACCCAGGCAGAGGAGAGAGGTCCCGTAACAGAGAATCTGGCCTTATGTCAGCGCAGAATCTGTATTCATGTCATAGCAGAGAATCAGGCTTCACGTCACCCACCACTGGAACAGGCCACTGTCACACATTTAGGCCCCGGCACCCAGACAGAGGAGAGCGGTCCCGTAACAGAGAATCTGGCCTTATGTCAGCGCAGAATCTGTATTCATGTCATAGCAGAGAATCAGGCTTCACGTCACCCACCACTGGAACAGGCCACTGTCACACATTTAGGCCCAGGCACCCAGGCAGAGGAGAGAGGTCCCGTAACAGAGAATCTGGCCTTATGTCAGCGCAGAATCTGTCTTCATGTCATAGCAGAGAATCAGGCTTCACGTCACCCACCACTGGAACAGGCCACTGTTACACATTTAGGCCCCGGCACCCAGACAGAGGAGAGTGGTCCCGTAACAGAGAATCTGGCCTTATGTCAGCGCAGAATCTGTCTTCATGTCATAGCAGAGAATCAGGCTTCACGTCACCCACCACTGGAACAGGTCACTGTCACACATTTAGGCCCAGGCACCCAGGCAGAGGAGAGAGGTCCCGTAACAGAGAATCTGGCCTTATGTCAGCGCAGAATCTGTATTCATGTCATAGCAGAGAATCAGGCTTCACGTCACCCACCACTGGAACAGGCCACTGTCACACATTTAGGCCCCGGCACCCAGACAGAGGAGAGCGGTCCCGTAACAGAGAATCTGGCCTTATGTCAGCGCAGAATCTGTCTTCATGTCATAGCAGAGAATCAGGCTTCACGTCACCCACCACTGGAACAGGCCACTGTCACACATTTAGGCCCAGGCACCCAGGCAGAGGAGAGAGGTCCCGTAACAGAGAATCTGGCCTTATGTCAGCGCAGAATCTGTATTCATGTCATAGCAGAGAATCAGGCTTCACGTCACCCACCACTGGAACAGGCCACTGTCACACATTTAGGCCCCGGCACCCAGACAGAGGAGAGCGGTCCCGTAACAGAGAATCTGGCCTTATGTCAGCGCAGAATCTGTCTTCATGTCATAGCAGAGAATCAGGCTTCACGTCACCCACCACTGGAACAGGCCACTATCACACATTTAGGCCCCGGCACCCAGACAGAGGAGAGCGGTCCCGTAACAGAGAATCTGGCCTTATGTCAGCGCAGAATCTGTCTTCATGTCATAGCAGAGAATCAGGCTTCACGTCACCCACCACTGGAACAGGCCACTGTCACACATTTAGGCCCAGGCACCCAGGCAGAGGAGAGAGGTCCCGTAACAGAGAATCTGGCCTTATGTCAGCGCAGAATCTGTATTCATGTCATAGCAGAGAATCAGGCTTCACGTCACCCACCACTGGAACAGGCCACTATCACACATTTAGGCCCCGGCACCCAGACAGAGGAGAGCGGTCCCGTAACAGAGAATCTGGCCTTATGTCAGCGCAGAATCTGTCTTCATGTCATAGCAGAGAATCAGGCTTCACGTCACCCACCACTGGAACAGGCCACTGTCACACATTTAGGCCCAGGCACCCAGGCAGAGGAGAGAGGTCCCGTAACAGAGAATCTGGCCTTATGTCAGCGCAGAATCTGTATTCATGTCATAGCAGAGAATCAGGCTTCACGTCACCCACCACTGGAACAGGCCACTGTCACACATTTAGGCCCCGGCACCCAGACAGAGGAGAGCGGTCCCGTAACAGAGAATCTGGCCTTATGTCAGCGCAGAATCTGTCTTCATGTCATAGCAGAGAATCAGGCTTCACGTCACCCACCACTGGAACAGGCCACTGTCACACATTTGGGCCCAGGCACCCAGGCAGAGGAGAGAGGTCCCGTAACAGAGAATCTGGCCTTATGTCAGCGCAGAATCTGTATTCATGTCATAGCAGAGAATCAGGCTTCACGTCACCCACCACTGGAACAGGCCACTGTCACACATTTAGGCCCAGGCACCCAGACAGAGGAGAGCGGTCCCGTAACAGAGAATCTGGCCTTATGTCAGCGCAGAATCTGTCTTCATGTCATAGCAGAGAATCAGGCTTCACGTCACCCACCACTGGAACAGGCCACTGTCACACATTTAGGCCCAGGCACCCAGGCAGAGGAGAGAGGTCCCGTAACAGAGAATCTGGACTTATGTCAGCGCAGAATCTGTATTCATGTCATAGCAGAGAATCAGGCTTCACGTCACCCACCACTGGAACAGGCCACTGTCACACATTTAGGCCCCGGCACCCAGACAGAGGAGAGCGGTCCCGTAACAGAGAATCTGGCCTTATGTCAGCGCAGAATCTGTCTTCATGTCATAGCAGAGAATCAGGCTTCACGTCACCCACCACTGGAACAGGCCACTGTCACACATTTAGGCCCCGGCACCCAGACAGAGGAGAGGTTCATTCAACTTTGGGTTGCCCCGCAATATAATGGTAAAATGAAATTAAAAATAGTATTGAATGAGGAAGTGCCCTGGAGTAGAATAATATATTGTTAAGGGGAGGTAGTTTATATCTAATCTGCACAAGGGATGGACAGGTCCTGTGGGATCCATGCCTGGTTCATTTTTATGAACGTCAGCTTGTCCACATTGGCTGTAGACAGGCGGCTGCGTTTGTCTGTAATGACGCCCCCTGCCGTGCTGAATACACGTTCAGACAAAACGCTGGCGGCCGGGCAGGCCAGCACCTCCAAGGCATAAAAGGCTAGCTCTGGCCACGTGGACAATTTGGAGACCCAGAAGTTGAATGGGGCCGAACCATCAGTCAGTACGTGGAGGGGTGTGCACAGGTACTGGTCCACCATGTTAGTGAAATGTTGCCTCCTGCTAACACGTTCCGTATCAGGTGGTGGTGCAGTTAGCTGTGGCGTGGTGACAAAACTTTTCCACATCTCTGCCATGCTAACCCTGCCCTCAGAGGAGCTGGCCGTGACACAGCTGCGTTGGCGACCTCTTGCTCCTCCTCTGCCTTCGCCTTGGGCTTCCACTGGTTCCCCTGTGACATTTGGGAATGCTCTCAGTAGCGCGTCTACCAACGTGCGCTTGTACTCGCGCATCTTCCTATCACGCTCCAGTGTAGGAAGTAAGGTGGGCACATTGTCTTTGTACCAGGGATCCAGCAGGGTGGCAAGCCAGTATTCCGCACACGTTAAAATGTGGGCAACTCTGCTGTCGTTGCGCAGGCACTGCAGCATGTAGTCGCTCATGTGTGCCAGGCTGCCCAGAGGTAAGGACAAGCTGTCCTCTGTGGGAGGCGTATCGTCATCGTCCTGTGTTTCCCCCCAGCCACGCACCAGTGATGGGCCCGAGCTGCTTTGGGTGCCACCCCACTGTGAACATGCTTCATCCTCATCCTCCTCCACCTCCTCCTCATCCTCGTCCTCCTCGTCCTCCAGTAGTGGGCCCTGTCTGGCCACATTTGTACCTGGCCTCTGGTGTTGCAAAAAACCTCCCTCTGAGTCACTTTGAAGAGACTGGCCTGAAAGTGCTAAAAATGACCCCTCTTCCTCCTCTTCCTCCTGGGCCACCTCTTCTTCCATCATCGCCCTAAGTGTTTTCTCAAGGAGACATAGAAGTGGTATTGTAACGCTGATAACGGCGTCATCACCACTGGCCATGTTGGTGGAGTACTCGAAACAGCGCAACAGGGCACACAGGTCTCGCATGGAGGCCCAGTCATTGGTGATGAAGTGTGTCTGATCCGCAGTGCGACTGACCCGTGCGTGCTGCAACTGAAACTCTTCTATGGCCTGCTGCTGCTCGTACAGTCTGTCCAGCATATGCAAGGTGGAGTTCCACCTGGTGGGTACGTCGCATATGAGGCGGTGAGCGGGAAGGCCGAAGTTACGCTGTAGCGCAGACAGGCGAGCAGCGGCAGGGTGTGAACGCCGGAAGCGCGAACAGACAGCCCGCACTTTATGCAGCAGCTCTGACATGTCGGGGTAGTTGCGAATGAACTTCTGCACCACCAAATTCAGCACATGCGCCAGGCAAGGGATGTGCGTCAAACCGGCTAGTCCCAGAGCTGCAACGAGATTTCGTCCATTATCGCACACCACCAGGCCGGGCTTGAGGCTCACCGGCAGCAACCACTCGTCGGTCTGTTGTTCTATACCCCGCCACAACTCCTGTGCGGTGTGGGGCCTGTCCCCCAAACATATGAGTTTCAGAATGGCCTGCTGACGTTTACCCCGTGCTGTGCTGAAGTTGGTGGTGAAGGTGTGTGGCTGACTGGATGAGCAGGTGGAAGAAGAGGAGGAGGAAGCTGAGTAGGAGGAGGAGGAGACAGGAGGCAAAGAATGCTGCCCTGCGATCCTTGGCGGCGGAAGGACGTGCGCCAAACAGCTCTCCGCCTGGGGCCCAGCCGCCACTACATTTACCCAGTGTGCAGTTAGGGACATATAGCGTCCCTGGCCGTGCTTACTGGTCCACGTATCTGTGGTTAGGTGGACCTTGCCACAGATGGCGTTGCGCAGTGCACACTTGATTTTATCGGACACTTGTTTGTGCAGTGAAGGCACGCTCTCTTGGAGAAGTAGTGGCGGCTGGGAACAACATACTGTGGGACAGCAAGTGACATGAGCTGTTTGAAGCTGTGTGTGTCCACCAGCCTAAATGACAGCATTTCATAGGCCAGTAGTTTAGAAATGCTGGCATTGAGGGCCAGGGATCGAGGGTGGCTAGGTGGGAATTTACGCTTTCTCTCAAATGTTTGTGAGATGGAGAGCTGAACGCTGCCGTGTGACATGGTTGAGATGCTTGGTGACGCAGGTGGTGGTGTTGGTGGTACATCCCATGTTTGCTGGGCGGCAGGTGCCAACGTTCCTCCAGAGGCAGAGGAAGAGGCCGAGGCGGCGGCAGCAGCAGCAGAAGAGGCCGAGGCAGCAGCAGCAGAAGAGGCAGCAGGGGGAGCCTGAGTGACTTCCTTGTTTTTAAGGTGTTTACTCCACTGCAGTTCATGCTTTGCATGCAGGTGCCTGGTCATGCAGGTTGTGCTAAGGTTCAGAACGTTAATGCCTCGCTTCAGGCTCTGATGGCACAGCGTGCAAACCACTCGGGTCTTGTCGTCAGCACATTGTTTGAAGAAGTGCCATGCCAGGGAACTCCTTGAAGCTGCCTTTGGGGTGCTCGGTCCCAGATGGCGGCGGTCAGTAGCAGGCGGAGTCTCTTGGCGGCGGGTGTTCTGATTTTGCCCACTGCTCCCTCTTTTGCTACGCTGTTGGCTCGGTCTCACCACTGCCTCTTCCTCCGAACTGTGAAAGTCAGTGGCATGACCTTCATTCCATGTGGGGTCTAGGACCTCATCGTCCCCTGCATCGTCTTCCACCCAGTCTTGACCCCTGACCTCCTGTTCAGTCTGCATACTGCAGAAAGACGCAGCAGTTGGCACCTGTGTTTCGTCATCATCAGAGACGTGCTGAGGTGGTATTCCCATGTCCTCATCATCAGGAAACATAAGTGGTTGTGCGTTAGTGCATTCTATCTCTTCCACCCCTGGTAAAGAGCTAGGTGGATGCCCTTGGGAAACCCTGGCAGCAGAGTCTTCAAACAGCATAAGAGACTGCTGCATAACTTGAGGCTCAGACAGTTTCCCTGATATGCATGGGGGTGATGTGACAGACTGATGGGCTTGGTTTTCATGCGCCATCTGTGCGCTTTCTGCAGAAGACTGGGTGGGAGATAATGTGAATGTGCTGGATGCACTGTCGGCCACCCAATTGACTAATGCCTGTACCTGCTCAGGCCTTACCATCCTTAGAACGGCATTGGGCCCCACTAAATATCCCTGTAAATTCTGGCGGCTACTGGGACCTGAGGTAGTTGGTACACTAGGACGTGTGGCTGTGGCAGAACGGCCACGTCCTCTCCCAGCACCAGAGGGTCCACTAACACCACCACGACCATGTCCATGTCCACGTCCGCGTCCCTTATTAGATGTTTTCCTCATTGTTCCCGTTCACCACAATTTTGAGAATGGCAAATTTGGGAATAGTTTTTCAACCCAGAAAAAAAAGTGTGCTTTTATGTTCACTACAAATAACTTGAGCAGCTAAAACAGTACAGATTTGCTTGAATAGAAATGTTAGACCTGTTTTTTTTTGCACTGTGTGACAGGTTAAGGTTTAATCTCTGAATCAGACTTCTATCTGCACGGTAGCGTGTGTCTTAGGTTTTTCTGAATGACACTATCAATACCTTCAATGTAAGATATCCTTTTTGGGATAGATTTCAAGTAGGCCTCAAATACCAGAAACTAGTTATTTGGAGAATGGCAAATTTGGGAATAGTTTTTCAACCCAGAAAAAAAGTGTGCTTTTACGGTCACTACAAATAACTTGAGCAGCTAAAACAGTACAGATTTGCTTGAATAGAAATGTGAGACCTGTTTTTTTTTTGCACTGTGTGACAGGTTAAGGTTTAATCTCAGAATCAGACTTCTATCTGCACGGTAGCGTGTGTCTTAGGTTTTTCTGAATGACACTATCAATACCTTCAATGTAAGATATCCTTTTTGGGATAGATTTCAAGTAGGCCTCAAATACCAGAAACTAGTTATTTGGAGAATGGCAAATTTGGGAATAGTTTTTCAACCCAGAAAAAAAAGTGTGCTTTTACGGTCACTACAAATAACTTGACCAGCTAAAACAGTACAGATTTGCTTGAATAGAAATGTGAGACCTGTTTTTTTTAGCACTGTGTGACAGGTTAAGGTTTAATTTCAGAATCAGACTTCTATCTTCACGGTAGCGTGTGTCTTAGGTTTTTCTGAATGACACTATCAATACCTTCAATGTAAGATATCCTTTTTTGGGATAGATTTCAAGTAGGCCTCAAATACCAGAAACTAGTTGTTTTGAGAATGGCAAATTTGGGAATAGTTTTTCAAACCAGAAAATAAAGTGTGCTTTTACGGTCACTACAAATAACTTGACCAGCTAAAACAGTACAGATTTGCTTGAATAGAAATGTGAGACCTGTTTTTTTTTGCACTGTGTGACAGGTTAAGGTTTAATCTCAGAATCAGACTTCTATCTGCACGGTAGCGTGTGTCTTAGGTTTTTCTGAATGACACTATCAATACCTTCAATGTAAGATATCCTTTTTTGGGATAGATTTCAAGTAGGCCTCAAATACCAGAAACTAGTTATTTTGAGAATGGCAAATTTGGGAATAGTTTTTCAACCCAGAAAAAAAAGTGTGCTTTTACGGTCACTACAAATAACTTGACCAGCTAAAACAGTACAGATTTGGTTAAATAGAGATGCGAGGCCTGTTTTTTTTTGCGCTGTGTGACAGGTATAGGTTTAATCACAGAATCAGACTTCTATCAGCACGCTAGCGTGTGTCTTAGGTTTTTCTGAATGACACTATCAGTACCTTCAATGTAAGATATTCTTTTTGGGATAGATTTCAAGTAGGCCTCAAATACCAGAAACTAGTTATTTTGAGAATGGCAAATTTGGGAATGGTTTTTCAACCCAGAAAAAAAAGTATGCTTTTACGGTCACTACAAATAACTTGACCAGCTAAAACAGTACAGATTTGGTTAAATAGAGATGTGAGGCCTGTTTTTTTTTGCGCTGTGTGACAGGTATAGGTTTAATCACAGAATCAGATTTCTATCAGCACGCTAGAGTGTGTCTTAGGTTTTTCTGAATGACACTATCACTAGCTTCAATGTAAGATATTCTTTTTGGGATAGATTTCAAGTAGGCCTTAAATACCAGAAACTAGTTATTTTGAGAATGGCAAATTTGGGAATGGTTTTTCAACCCAGAAAAAAAAGTGTGCTTTTACGGTCACTACAAATAACTTGACCAGCTAAAACAGTACAGATTTGGTTAAATAGAGATGTGAGGCCTGTTTTCTTTTGCGCTGTGTGACAGGTATAGGTTTAATCACAGAATCAGATTTCTATCAGCACGCTAGAGTGTGTCTTAGGTTTTTCTGAATGACACTATCACTAGCTTCAATGTAAGATATTCTTTTTGGGATAGATTTCAAGTAGGCCTCAAATACCAGAAACTAGTTATTTTGAGAATGGCAAATTTGGGAATGCTTTTTCAACCCAGAAAAAAAAGTGTGCTTTTACGGTCACTACAAATAACTTGACCAGCTAAAACAGTACAGATTTGGTTAAATAGAGATGTGAGGCCTGTTTTTTTTTGCGCTGTGTGACAGGTATAGGTTTAATCACAGAATCAGATTTCTATCAGCACGCTAGCGTGTGTCTTAGGTTTTTCTGAATGACACTATCACTAGCTTCAATGTAAGATATTCTTTTTGGGATAGATTTCAAGTAGGCCTCAAATACCAGAAACTAGTTATTTTGAGAATGGCAAATTTGGGAATGCTTTTTCAACCCAGAAACAAAAGTGTGCTTTTACGGTCACTACAAATAACTTGACCAGCTAAAACAGTACAGATTTGGTTAAATAGAGATGTGAGGCCTGTTTTTTTTTGCGCTGTGTGACAGGTATAGGTTTAATCACAGAATCAGATTTCTATCAGCACGCTAGCGTGTGTCTTAGGTTTTTCTGAATGACACTATCACTAGCTTCAATGTAAGATATTCTTTTTGGGATAGATTTCAAGTAGGCCTCAAATACCAGAAACTAGTTATTTTGAGAATGGCAAATTTGGGAATGGTTTTTCAACCCAGAAAAAAAAGTGTGCTTTTACGGTCACTACAAATAACTTTACCAGCTAAAACAGTACAGATTTGGTTAAATAGAGATGTGAGGCCTGTTTTTTTTTGCGCTGTGTGACAGGTATAGGTTTAATCACAGAATCAGATTTCTATCAGCACGCTAGCGTGTGTCTTAGGTTTTTCTGAATGACACTATCAGTACCTTCAATGTAAGATATTCTTTTTGGGATAGATTTCAAGTAGGCCTCAAATACCAGAAACTAGTTATTTTGAGAATGGCAAATTTGGGAATGGTTTTTCAACCCAGAAAAAAAAGTGTGCTTTTACGGTCACTACAAATAACTTGACCAGCTAAAACAGTACAGATTTGGTTAAATAGAGATGTGAGGCCTGTTTTTTTTTGCGCTGTGTGACAGGTATAGGTTTAATCACAGAATCAGACTTCTATCTGCACGCTAGCATGTGTCTTAGGTTTTTCTGAATGACACTATCACTAGCTTCAATGTAAGATATTCTTTTTGGGATAGATTTCATATAGGCCTCAAATACCAGAAACTAGTTATTTTGAGAATGGCAAATTTGGGAATGGTTTTTCAACCCAGAAAAAAAAGTGTGCTTTTACGGTCACTACAAATAACTTGGTTGAATAGAAATGTCAGGTCTATTTTTTAGGCGCTGGGTGACAGGCTCAACTTGCCCCTGATGTAATATATGGCCAAAAACTAACCACACTGTTGATGGTTAAATGCACTTGGGTGACACAGGCTCAGCCTGCACCAGATGTAGTATATGGCCAAAAAATAATCAGACTGTTGATGGTTAAATGCACTTCGGTGACACAGGCTCAGCCTGCAGCTGATGTAGGATATAGCACAAAATAACCACACTATCGATGGTTAAATATACTTGGTGATAGCTTGTGCTGGCGCACCACAAGTCACAAGATGTCCGCCGATCACCCCAGAAAAAAAGTGATCTAAAAACGCTCTGGGCAGCCTCAAAAAAGTGAGCAAGTCAATAATAGCACTTCAATGATCCACAGCTGCAGATCGATCACAGAATGAAGTCTTTTGGAGCAGTTAATCTGCCTAATCTCGCCCTAACGTCGCAGCTGCAACCTCTCCCTATACTGATCATAGCAGAGTGACGTGCGGCGCTACGTGACTCCAGCTTAAATAGAGGCTGGGTCACATGCTGCACTGGCCAATCACAGCCATGCCAATAGTAGGCATGGCTGTGATGGCCTCTTGGGGCAAGTAGTATGACGCTTGTTGATTGGCTGCTTTGCAGCCTTTCAAAAAGCGCCAAGAAAGCGCCGAACACCGAACCCGAACCCAGACTTTTATGAAAATGTTCGGGTTCGGGTCCGTGTCACGGACACCCCAAAATTCGGTACGAACCCGAACTATACAGTTCGGGTTCGCTCATCCCTACTGGACACCCTTATACCACACGGCTTAAATGCCGAATTAGAAATTTTTGGCTTTCTGTAAAATATGAATGCTCTGGGGTGGGTGCCTCCCACAGATGCATGGTCGGATGGTATATTAGCTACTTACGTCCGACCACGCCTCGGTGGAAGGCACCCACTCTTATTCAACCCCAACCTCACATCCATCCAACCTGACAAGGTTCTCCTTTTAGATTTATCTACCTCGTTTTATCTTCTGCTATATGTGTATAAATAAACTAAAGTATAGTGATTTTCACTTCTTAAGTAGTAATTTTTATATTCATTTATATATTTTAACTTAAGTGAATTTTAATTTCATGTAGTTGTGAATAATGATATAAAGAAAGCAAATAACATCAAATCCTTCACCCAAAAGATTAAGGGTGAAATTTCAGCAGCTTTTCCAAAAAAAACGCATCGGTAAATAAAAACCGCATGAAAACCACATCATTACCGCACTTGCGTTTTTTTCAAAAATAGTAAGATTTTTGATGTAGTATATCTATGGAAGAAATATAAGTGCCATTTTCTGATTAATTTCATTTTAATTCCATTTTTTACTGATTTTATTGAGTATATCACATGGCTATAATCCAGACCAGATCTTGGACACTGTGAAACTTGAATCCTAGTCCAGGACTGGTTTTTGGGACATTTGGAACCAATTAGGAAAGAGGATATAAAAAGGTGGTTTAGTGGGAGCCAGGTCACCACTGAGGAAGAAGTCAGTACCCTTTGGGACTTCGAAACGCGTCTGGAAGGAATCTGGACCCCACATTACCACCATTCTGGCGTACGCAAGGACATTTATAATTCTACCTCCTTATTTGATAACCTCTCAAGTGACTGACTCGTCCTACATAAGAACTTATGCTCAAAAACTTCTTGGAATGACACAGTTCCACTCTCAATTTAATCGAAGTTAATGAGAAGCCGAACACGTGGGACGCTGAAGGAATGGCAATCAAACGAAAAAGCCACATTCAAAGGTTGGAGGTAAGGGAATAAAGCAGCTCGATAACAGGTGGGACGCCACCCAGAGCTAATAACTCCTGAATTTCTACAACTTAAAGGGATTCTGTCACCAGGTTTCACCCCCTCCAGATAAAAATATGGTTATGTTCATGTAGCTTTCACGATTGCTAATGTGGTCTTATAAATGTAATCTGTAGGCTTATTTTGCTCAAAAATCGCTATTACTGACCTGTCAATCAACAGAATAAGGTGCCCAAGGGGATGTAAATGGATCGAAGCTGCCGCCCGCACCCGCCGCCGTTCGTGCCCAGCGCCGCCTTTCCCGACCTCAGCGCCGCCTCATAATCTTCTGTGACGCCTCCCGCTCTCCCTCCCTCCCCCCTCCTCCTGCTGTAACATCGCAATGTTACAGCAGGAGGAGGGGGGAGGCGTCACAGCGATGTTACAGCAGGAGGAGGGGGGAGGCGTCACAGCGATGTTACAGTAGGAGGAGAGCGGGAGGCGTCACAGCGATGTTACAGCAGGAGGAGGGGGGAGGCGTCACAGCGATGTTACAGCAGGAGGAGGGGGGAGGGAGGGAGAGTGGGAGGCGTCACAGCGATGTTACAGCAGGAGGAGGGGGGAGGCGTCACAGCGATGTTACAGCAGGAGGAGGGGGGAGGCGTCACAGCGATGTTACAGCAGGAGGAGGGGCGAGGCGTCACAGCGATGTTACAGCAGGAGGAGGGGGGAGGGAGGGAGAGCGGGAGGCGTCACAGCGATGTTACAGCAGGAGGAGGGGGGAGGGAGGGAGAGCGGGAGGCGTCACAGCGATGTTACAGCAGGAGGAGGGGGGAGGTGTCACAGCGATGTTACAGCAGGAGGAGGGGGGAGGGAGAGCGGGAGGCATCACAGAAGATTATGAGGCGGCGCTGAGGTCGGGAAAGGCGGAGCTGGGCACGAACGGCGGCGGGTGCGGGCGGCAGCTTCGAACCATTTGCATCCCCTTGGGCACCATATTCTGTTGATTGACAGGTCAGTAATAGCGATTTTTTAGCAAAATGAGCCTTCAGATTACATTTATAAGACCACATTAGCAATCGTGAAAGCTACATGAACATAACCATATTTTTATCTGGAGGGGGTGAAACCTGGTGACAGAATCCCTTTAAGAACTGTGACATAAGAATAATATGACTCTTTTTTCGAATTAAGATTTTATAATTAAATCGAAAAGTCTATCATTGCGTTATAACATCAAGAATCGATTATTATTTTTCTAACCAAAGAATTGGTGACTATCGAAAATTTCTGAGAATTATCGACAAACAGCCTATGTAGTGCTAAATTATTGATAACTAATCTTTCTGTGGTGAACTAATCAGAAATTTAGAAAGCACCTATAAGCTATCTGACATACACATTTATACCTCAAGTGACTTTTATCTCACCGTCATTTGTGATGTTTTATCCTTTTGTTATTTAATTTCTGTACAATTTACGTATCTTGTATGACATTTTAACTTTTTAACATTTGAGAACTGTACTAGTAGAAATAATAAAGTAATTTGTTTTGAGCAGTCCTCCAGATATTGAGTGCCATATCTTTATTTTTACAACTTGACATCCCAGTCTTTACTGGATTCATTGACAAACTTTTTTAGAACGTTCACAATGGATTGGTAGTAGCGCTCCACTCCACCACTAGAGGCTGGCCGATAAGCTATGTGTAGCTTCCTCTTTACCCCCAGTATCTCCCACATCTTTGTCATCACTTCACTATTAAAATGACTTCCACGATCGGACTCGATGCATTGGGGAAGGCCAAACCTGGAGAATATGTGGTTAATGAGCAGAGATGCACATACGCTTGAACTGCATGTTTTGCACGGCAAACATTCCACCCATTTTGTGAACAAACAAGTTACGGTTAACATGTATCTGTTGATTTGATGATGTGGTTACCGGTCCAATGAAGTCAATTTGGATGTCTGACCATGGACATCCCCCTTTTCATCAGCAGTGCTCGATGAGTGTGTCCTTGTGGCTGGAATTGAGGGCATATTAGACATCCTTGACAATATGCTCGAACGTCTTGCAACATATGTGGCCAGTAAGCGTAGTACCGTAGTAACTCGTATGTTAGTTTCTCACCTCGATGTCCAGCTGTTGGGGCATCATGGGCATGTTGTAACATCAAACCTCGATACGCTGCGGGTACTACCCATTGGGTGATACTGTTCTTTGAGGTCCTTATCAGCAATCCATCCTGTAATGATAATTGGCACTTACCCTTTATCAAAACCCGTAACTCCTCTTTGCCATCATAGTCTTTGCCGTATTTATGGGACAATTCTGTGGATCTTCAATGTGTTTATAAAAGATACCAACAACTGGATCCCCCTTTTGGCTCGCAATGAGATCCTCACTAGGGGAATCTTGGCTCCATTGCAACACATTAGCTTCAGTTCCCTTTAGGGCCTGACTCCTTGTCGTTGCGTCCACTTGGATAGTTCCCATGAGATCATCAACGTCAAAGACTTCTCCGTCAATGGCTGCTTGTTTGGCGAGGGAATCTGCTAGGTCATTCCCTTCCTTATCCACACCTGGATATTTTGAATGACCTCTTACCTTCTTCCAATAAATTGTAAGATTGTTTGTAATAACCATCTCGTCGATTTTGCAAAACATCTTACCATGCTTGACTGGCTTGCTGTTGCATCTAATCGTGTTGGATCTTTTCCATCCGGGGAAATATTCCACAAAGCTATTACGAACATAATCAAAATCCGTGATTATGACAAACTCTTTAATATCATATTCGATAGCCATTTGTACAGCTTTGCATACAGCGGTAAGTTCTGCGACTTGGCTACTTTTGGGACCGATTTTGTATCCGACGGACACATCCGGGAATATATTATTCCACACGATTCAGACACCTGCAACTAGTGTGCGTTCGGATCCTTCATCGGTATGGAAGGAACAGCCATCTACATATGCACATGGTAATGATTTGCAGTACTCCTCTTCGTAAGATTTATATGGGGATGATGATTGTTCCTCCAGGAAATCATTTTCCTGTGACTCACTTTTATGTTCCGCATTGGTACAATCATGGAGTTCAGCTAATCCTTGAGCAACTGGGTTCTTATTATTTTGTTTATACCTGATCTCCTACGGCCATCCCATTAAGGACATCGTCCAGGCGGTTATCCTGCTATTTGACAGATTTCCCTCCCTTTTCCGATCACTCTGAAAGTATTGCAGCGGTTGGTGTGCAGTCTCCACAATGATTCTTTCACCTTGGATAAAACTCCTGAAATATTGTAAAGCCCACACAGTTGACAGTAAGGCTTTTTCACAGCTATTACATTTTACCTCTACTGGTGACAAGGACTTGCTGGCATAGGCAATGATTTTGTTCCGGTTTTCCTGTTTTTGCCCTCATGCTCTTGTCAGTGAAACCTGTTTCCACGAAGAAAGGTTTTCCCCCTTCTGGATAGGCAAGGCATGGAGCCTGGATAAGTTTGGCCTTGAGTTCATTCACAACTTGCTCATGACGCTCACTCCATTCCCATTTTACTCCTTTCTTTAGTAACTGCAAAAGAGGCTTTATAATTTCGGCATAATTATCTATAAACTTATGTGAATAGTTCATCATGCCCAAGAATGATCTCAACTCCTTGAGATTTGTAGGTGACTTGGTGTTGATCACTGCTTCCACCTTCTTCTTCTGCGGGTTTCCATCAGCAGTGATTTCGTGACCTAGGAAATTAACCTTGGCACGACACCATTGAGCTTTCTGAAAAGAAAGTTTCACACCAGCTTTTCTCAGTTGGGTTAGTACATGCCTCAATTCTACAATGTGTTCCGCAAAAGTTGTGCTTTTGATTAGAATGTCATCCACATAGGATAAGGTACCTCGTTCAGTGGCATCAGGCATTGCCTTATGCATGAACACAGTCAATTCATGGCCCGCATTTATGTACCCGAAGGGTAGTTGGGTCCATGCATATTGTTGCTTACCAAATGTGAAGGCCAGTTTGTACTGATCCCTCTCATCCACTTTAATCGTCCAATATCCTTGTGCACAGTCAAGATGTCACGATCGCTATCCTAGCAGCAGTCGTGTCGCACCAGACGGAGGGGAAGGGGGACCCTTATCTAAGGATGGGAAATAGAATGGCCACCCCTGACTAACCCTAAGCTGGCACCTGTCTGCCCTGATACCCTAGACGGGGTGTGAACCCGTGCGGCGAGCAGGATGCCTAAACCCTCAGTCACCCTAACAAGACTAGACTGGGGAAAGGCCGATGGGAGCACTAGTCACCATCACTCGTGTCTAGGAGAACAACAGGGGAAGACCTCAACAAACAAACAATCAACAGCAGAGATAGACTTATCCAGTCACGAGCAGAGAAGGTGATCCCAAAAACGACAGTCCACGCTGGACAAGAGCTCCACAGCAACACCGTCAAACTATCTCCTTCAAAGGTCAGAATAGCACTGGAAGTAAGGACCATATCTGGCAATGACTGCAAGTGAAACTGATACTAATATAGTAGCTGGGAGTGGCAGACAGGACTCACCTGAGAAGGATGCCTACAAACTCCCAGTCAGGACAAAAAGGTTCACAAGGCAAAACCCGGATGACATACCCTGAACCACGGAGCAAACTCACAAGCTATCGCGAGTAGCAAGTCGCTGCGACCTTCTCCTCCCAGACCTGTCTGGATCAGTCACAGTCGTGACAGTACCCCCCTTTCTACGAGGGGCCCCCGGGCCCTCAAGACCAGGCCTCTCCGGATGGGAGCTATGAAAAGCCCGAATGAGTCTGTCCTCTTTTTTCTCAGATGCTGGAACCCACATTCTCTCTTCGGAACCATAACCTCTCCAGTGCACCAGGTACTGAAGAGAGCGGCGAACATATCGTGAATCAACAATCTTTTCTACCTGAAACTCAAGACTGCCATCAACAACCACCGGTGGAGGCGGTAGTGGCAATGGTTCAGGAGGTTCTACATATCTCTTAAGCAGAGACCTGTGGAAGATATTATGGATCCTTAGAGTCTGAGGTAGCTCCAGACGAAAAGCCACTGGGTTAATGATCTTAATTACCCTATAAGGACCAATAAATCTCGGACCTAATTTCCACGAGGGAACCTTCAACTTGATATTTCTGGTAGACAACCACACCAAGTCATTCACCCCAAGGTCCGGACCTTCAGAGCGCTTCCTATCAGCCACACGTTTGTATCTACCACCAATTCTCTTCAAACTTTCTAGCACACTCTGCCACACTGAAGAAAGTGAAGACGCAAATCGTTCCTCCTCTGGAATCCCAGACGGCCCCCCCTCACTAAACGTACAAAACTGAGGATGGAAACCATACGCACCAAAAAATGGTGACTTATCGGTAGATTCTTGACGACGATTATTAATGACAAACTCGGCTAACGGTAAATAAGATGACCATTCCTCCTGATTTTCGGAAAACAAAGCATCTCAAATATGTCTCTAGGTTTTGATTGGTACGTTCAGTCTGACCGTTGGACTGTGGATGGAAAGATGAAGAAAACGACAGATGAACCCCTAAACGAGAAAAAAAAGCTTTCCAAAATTTAGAAACAAATTGGGTACCACGATCCGAAACAATATCGGAAGGGACCCCGTGAAGCTTCACGATGTGGTCAATAAAAACCTGAGCCAGTGTGTTAGCATTAGGCAATGAGGCAAGAGCAATAAAGTGCACCATTTTACTGAATCTGTCAACAACTACAAGAATAACAGTCATCCCCGCTGATACTGGTAGATCCGTAATGAAATCCATTGATAGGTGCGTCCAAGGCATGTTGGGGATGGCCAGAGGTAAAAGACGCCCTGCCGGACGAGTATGATCTACCTTTGAACGAGCGCAGGTAGCACATGCAGACACAAAATTCAACACCTCCTGGCTCCACTTAGGCCACCAGAACCGACGAGACACTAACTCAGAGGTTGCCCTACTACCTGGGTGTCCTGCCAGTGTGGAGTTATGGTGTTCTTTTAGTATCTCCAGGCGTAAATTTTCTGGCACAGTTTACCCGAGGGGCAGGAGGCCGGGGCGTTCCCCTGAGCTTCCAACACCCTCCCCTCCAAACCTGAGTGTAATGCAGAGACCACCACCCCCTTTTGCAAAATGGGCTCTGGTACATCAACATCACCCCCTCCAGGAAAACTTCGGGACAAAGCATCCGCCTTAGTATTTTTTGCACCCGGGCGATAGGTTATTACAAAATTAAACCTAGTAAAAAATAACGACCACCGAGCCTGTCTAGGGGTGAGATGTTTAGCAGACTCCAGATATAATACGTTTTTGTGATCAGTAATCACCGTGACGGGATGAACCGCCCCCTCCAAAAAATGACGCCACTCCTCAAAGGCCAACTTAATAGCCAAAAGTTCCCTATTGCCAATATCATAGTTCCTTTCTGCAGTAGACAATTTCTTCGAAAAGAAAGCACAACTACTCAAGCAGTTGTCCTTACAATGTTCACTCCACTCCACAATTTCCCCGGCCTGCCAATCCACCACTGGATTGTTAGTCACCAGCCAGGGAAGCCCCAATACCATAGGAGCCGGAAGACCGTCCAGGACATAACAAGAGATATGCTCTTTATGGAGGTCCCCTACCTGCAGATGGATATTATGGATGATCTGAGTTAACTCTCTCTGAGTAAGAGGGGAGGAGTCAATGGCAAAAACAGGAATAGTTCTGCGTACCGGTTCCGGAGTAAAACCCAGAGCCTGAGCAAACCGTGAATCCACCAAATTGACCCCCGCCCCACTGTCCAAAAAGACGGAACAGATCTCAGTCTTATTGCCTGCCTCAACGGTAGCGGACAACAAAAACTGAGACATGCGTATGGAGGAAACGAATACGCCCAGACTGTTATCCTCCGCACAATCTGGGGACTCTAATTTTCCGGCGGCTCCTTTGTTTGTGGTCTCTTGGGTTCTGAGGGACAAACCTTTACAAAATAACCCCTCCCCCCACAACGAAAACAAACCTCTGACCTACGGCGGAACTTAAGAGGATTCACCCGTCTAGTTGCGCCCCCTATTTGCATTGGTTCGACTGGATCATAACAAACCGATCCCTGCCCTATAGAGGCCTCCGTAAAATTTAATAGTCTCTCCCTGAGTCGTCTGTCGATTCTTATGGACAGAGACATAGCAGCCTCAAGAGACCCAGGGACCTCGTATACCGCCAGCGCGTCTTTTAATTTTTCAGACAACCCCTGGCAGAACTGACTCCTAAGGGCCGAGTCGTTCCATAATGTATCAGTAGCCCACCTACGGAATTCGGAACAATATAGTTCAGCAGACCGGTTCTCTTGCCGAAGTCTACGTAGCTTAGACTCAGCCAGTGAGACCTGTCTGGGTCATCATATACGAGACCCAGGGCTTCAAAAAACTCCTCCACTGATCGTAAGGCCGGAGAGTCTGATGGTAGGGAGAAAGCCCAAGCCTGCGAATCTCCTTGCAGGAGAGAAATTACAATGCCCACCCGTTGTTCCTCACCGCCGGAGGATCTAGGGAGTAACCTGAAGAACAATTTGCAAGCTTCTCTGAAGGTTACAAATTGGTCTCTCCCTCCTGAGAACCTATCAGGTAAAGCCACTTTTGGCTCAGGAGTACCTTGGTTTCCCGTAGCAAAGGTGGAACCCAAGGATTGCTGCTGCTGCTGCAGCACTGTTGCTTTTAATCCTGCCACTTCAAGGGATAACCCCTGTAATTGTTTTGCCAAAACCGTAACCGGATCCATAGTGGAACAGAAAAAATACAAAGCAAAACAGCAAGCAAAAAAAATAAAAAATAAATGTCACTCTTTTTTTTAATTTTTTTTATTTTTTAAAAGGCCAGATATACTGTCACGACCGCTATCCCAGCAGCGGTCGTGTCGCACCAGATGGAGGGGAAGGGGGACCCTTATCTACGGATGGGAAATAGAATGGCCACCCCTGACTAACCCTAAGCTGGCACCTGTCTGCCCTGATACCCTAGACGGGGTGTGAACCCGTGCGGCGAGCAGGATGCCTAAACCCTCAGTCACCCTAACAAGACTAGACTGGGGAAAGGCCGATGGGAGCACTAGTCACCATCACTCGTGTCTAGGAGAACAACAGGGGAAGACAGCAACAAACAAACAAACTATCTACAGCAGAGATAGACTTATCCAGTTACGAGCAGAGAAGGTGATCCCAAACACGACAGTCCACGCCGGACAAGAGCTCCACAGCAACACTGTCAAACGATCTCCTTCAAAGGTCAGAATAGCACTGGAAGTAAGGACTATATCTGGCAATGACTGCAAGTGAAACTGAAACTAATATAGTAGCTGGGAGTGGCAGACAGGACTCACCTGAGAAGGATGCCTACAAACTCCCAGTCAGGACAAAAAGGTTCACAAGGCAAAACCTGGATGACATACCCTGAACCACGGAGCAAACTCACAAGCTATCGCGAGTAGCAAGTTGCTGCAACCTTCTCCTCCCAGACCTGTCTGGATCAGTCACAGTCGTGACACAAGAGCGGTGAAAATTTTTGATCCTTGAATTTGTGCCAAACATTGGTCAATATACGGCATGGGCCATCCAGATATATAAACACGTTTGTTTAATTGTCTTAGGTCCAAGCAGAGACAAAATTGACCATTGGGTTTGAGGACTCCAAGTATCGGATGATTGAACGAGCTGTGTATTGGACGGATAATGCCCCTCCTCTCCAGGTTCTTAACGATTTCTGATAGTGACTCGTAAGCCACCAGCGGAAGTCGGTATTGTTTGACAAAGACAGGGGGTGCATCGGGATCTGTCTGGATTCTTGCAACATCTATGTCTGTTTCTCCACAGTCATAAGAATCCTTGGTGAACATGTCCTGGAACTCTTTGAAGAGCTCCTTTAGCTGTTGACGCTCTGACTCATCGGAGCATGCGTCAGCTATAGAGACTTGTTCTTCCACCTGCTCCTGAAATTCTGAAAAGATTTCAGGCTGACTTAACTTGTAAGCTTCTTCAAGCTCACTGGTTAAGTCATTTTGGGTGTAGCGTACCTTATCCTTTCCTTGTTGGCAGGACTCGTACTCCTTCTCATCGATTTCATGGTTGAAAACCAATAATGTTTCTTCAATGTGGCATGTACCTTCTTTGGAGCTGAAAGAATAAACAGAGTGTATATTGAATAACCCCTCAGGGATTGAGGAAAAATGTTGTTCCATTACCTGTTCTTCCGTCAGGTATTCATCAGGAATAAGTCAAATAACATCATTTTGGAATCCAAAGGTATAGTATTCTGAATCCATATGCTATGGGGAACCATATTATGGACTACCATCTGTAATGGAACCTGATGGACGTTTATCATGGGCGTAGGCTTTACCTTTAGGCCGAGTTGTTGCATCCGGTTGGATAAACAGATCAAGGCATCTGCATTATTCAGTTTCTGCCCCTTCTTTACTTTAATGGGGAGAAGAAATGGTTTGCATCCTTCAGGAATTTCAACCTCTTCAGCAACCTCAATACTTACGGCATAGGGCATCTGTTGTCCCCCTCTCAAGGCCTGCTCTACATCCTGGAATCCCTCTGGGTTTCCTGGTAATCTGGACCATAGACTATTATTCACTAGATCAATCTGTACAGCAAATCGGTGTAGAAGGTCATTACCTACAGTATATACATTTGGTACCGTGGTTCATTTATCACAATGAAAACGTGTTCCGTGGTCTTACTTCCTAGGGAGATAGACAAAAGACATCTTGCAACCACATTATGACTCTGGGAATTTCCATCCAGATCATGAACCCATTGTTCCTGTGGAGAGAAACTTTTAATCATTTTAGGATTGGTGACCTGTTTTAAGAGTCCTAAGCTTATGTAGCTGGCTTCGGATTTCAGATCCAATTTGGCATATTTCACCCGGGCTATATTGTTCACCTGTATGGGAATCAATAAATTGTCATTGACCCTTTCAATCCATACCAGGGATTGAGTATGTTTGGTCAGGTCCGCGACTTTCAAGAGAAATAGTCAATACATCATAATCCAAGGTTACCTTTTCGATTCTGTCCCTCTGGATGGTAATGATATGAGTGGCACCATTGACAACTTCCTCGGGCTTACCATTTTTCAGGATCGTGACATCCGGCGTTTGATTATTCCTGAAATGAACTTCAATCGAGTTAGGCCTCTCTTCAATCACGTGACAACTGCGTTGTGCTTGTGCATTGCAAGAGAATTCATAGGCAATGGGTGTCTTCACCTGAATCCAGACTGCTTCATTAATGAAGTCTATTATGGTACTCAACCTTTTCATAAGGTCAATTCCTATGATCAGCCGATCATATGGAAGATCCACAATCAATGTAGGGTGTCTAATGGTCTTTTTGCCAATTCTAAATGTCAACCATGCTGTACCTTTTACCTGTAAAGCGTCTCCACCTACACTTATTAAAGAGCCATCAAATGATCTTAATCTCGGCTTCTTTGTCGTCAAATCCAGAACCTGTTGGAAATTACTATAGGATAAGATGGTGGCTTGTGATCCGGTGTTGAGTAAACTTTTGATTGGTCCGATAAGTTCATTTTGGAGATATGAATCCACAAAATATCGGCCATCAACCTGGAATAAATCACACAAGAAATTAGAATGTTTGCTCATATGATTCCTCTGGAGGGTTTGACCTCTCTGCAGCTTCGTGACCTCTGCATTCCTGTGTCTCACAGGAGAAGTTGGAGGAGCAGCATCAGCCCCCACCCTTGGGGAAAACTGGATTATATCACAGTTTACAGCTGGTTCAGGACTAGAGTCTGGAACGATGGGATCACACACTGGAACAGACACATGGTCGCAGGGATCAACATGATTAGACTGCAAGACAAATAACATATTAGACACCTCCTCCCTGGCCCCAATCTCAGGGTCAGGGGTACTGCAAGGAGAAATGGTATTAGTAATCACATCAGATTCTTTCACATCCATCTTAATAGCCTTGCAGTGGCCTGGGTTCTGACCCTCTCCAATCTGCTTTATGATGTTGAGCTGGGACCTGGAGTTGCCCCTAAAAAAAGTTGAGGCTGTTTTCCTGGGGATACCTGGGACAACTTCCTCACAATGTCACTCAACTGGGCCACTTGTTCTGCTAGCTGATCAAACCTGTTTGGTTTGCGCATATTTTGGTTTTGTGGGGCGCCCTGATTATTGATGGGTGACCTACTCCTAGGTGAATTTGAGGGTTCCTGCCTATCTTCCCTCTGTTGTCTGGGCCTGTTATTCCAGCGCCTGTAACCCTGGGAATCCCTATTATAATAGGGCCTATATCCCTGGGGACCCTTATTGTAATATGGACGGTAGTTAGACCTCCCAGCACCAGAATTATCCCCCTCTGACCCGTTGGGATTTTGGGGCTTGGTTTGCTTGGGTCTTACCTGTTGTTGCTGGGTTTGTTGGACAGGTCCTGTAGACTGAGGTAACTTACGTTGCATGTGTTTCAAATCCCAAGCTAGGGTTTACTTTAGCTTCAGCTACATTTTGCTCTGGGGACTTTTTAAATCTTCTCTCACCTGTTTCATGGCATTCACTAATATTATACAGCGTGGTGGCAGCTGTCACCAACCTATCCAAGGGAGCTTCAATATCCAGATCTCTGACTAGGCAAAGTTTTATCTGGGTTGGCATTGCATCATAGAACAACTGCTTAAACTCTTCAGATTCCCAGTTTGGGGACCTATATGCTAACCCATAGGCATTTTTAAGGACAGAAAGGAATTCACGGGGACTTTTATTGGGCCTACATGTAAGCTTATATATGTCCCGTTTTGCAACAGGATGGTTCAGTATGGTCCGAATTCCAGTTTAACCTCATACAAAACACTTGGCCAATCTTGAATGCCTCTCTCCCTAAATGAGGTAAAGTAATGACGATACTTATCATCAAATGCCCATGGAAGGAATCTGATCCTGTCAGCATCAGAGTATAATTTTAAAGAATGGTGAATTCATACAGCTCTAAGTGATTCGCTATCTGAGAAGAACCTTTCTTAGAGAACTTGGAAACAGTGGCATTTAAAAACTTAATTATGCTGGATGAACTTTGATCCTTTTCTGAATATTGGTAATTTTGCTTCCTAGAGACCACCTCAGCATATGATGGTCGCTTGGGACCCTGATCCTCTTTGTGGGCAAATACATGCCTGCGTGGCAGGGAGTAAGATACACGCTTTCCCACATCACTATCAGACTCACATGCGCTTTCCCCACTCTCATGAGACACATATTGCACAGGTGATTTAACCCTAACCCTAACATGTCTATCCAGGGGAATATGAGGAGAGACACTTCTAGGGGCTTCCGTGTTACTGGCACCTAGTAAGGCGGTTACAGTTTGGAACGCCCGACTCAATTGGGTTAATGCCTCCTGTGTAATCACGCCAACACTTTCAGGTTGCTGAGTGTCTTGGATGGGGTCTGCTTTATGAGCATGTGATGACATGTCTGGATATTGGAGAGTAAGAAAAGGAGGGTTAGGAGATCCCACAGTGTTAGATGGATCCCTTTCAGCCTACGGGTTGCAGAGTTGGATTTAATCCGTGGGAAACATCAGGGGCACACATATCTCTCAGAGATTGCTACGATCTGAATCAAGGTGGATATTCAACCTGGGTTCACAGGTTCCACGGGGCCTAAATGAGGAACTCACCTTCACTGGCTTTTATACATAGATTCCTATTCTTATGCTGACTGACCGGAAAGCAATAGAATAGGTCTATGTATTATCTATCACTCAATTGCACTTTTTATTTATGATTGTTCTTACTTTTCAGGTTTCAAAGGCTTGATGACACAGGGATGCAGGACTTATTGTTTTATTGGACTTCCTCTCCTTCTTTATATATACACTGCTCAAAAAAATAAAGGGAACACTTAAACAACACAATGTAACTCCAAGTCAATCACACTTCTGTGAAATCAAACTGTCCACTTAGGAAGCAACACTGAGTGACAATCAATTTCATATGCTGTTGTGCAAATGGGATAGACAACAGGTGGAAATTATAGGCAATTAGCAAGACACCCCCAATAAAGGAGTGGTTCTGCAGGTGGTGACCACAGACCACTTCTCAGTTCCTATGCTTCCTGGCTGATGTTTTGGTCACTTTAGAATGCTGGCGGTGCTTTCACTCTAGTGGTAGCATGAGACGGAGTCTACAACCCACACAAGTGGCTCAGGTAGTGCAGCTTATCCAGGATGGCACATCAATGCGAGCTGTGGCAAGAAAGTTTGCTGTGTCTGTCAGTGTAGTGTCCAGAGCATGGAGGCGCTACCAGGAGACAGGCCAGTACATCAGGAGACGTGGAGGAGGCCGTAGGAGGGCAACAACCCAACAGCAGGACCGCTACCTCTGCCTTTGTGCAAGGAGGAACAGGAGGAGCACTGCCAGAGCCCTGCAAAATGACCTCCAGTAGGCCACAAATGTGCATGTGTCTGCTCAAATGGTCAGAAACAGACTCCATGAGGGTGATATGAGGGCCCGACGTCCACAGGTGGGGGTTTTTTGCTTACAGCCCAACACCGTGCAGAACGTTTGGCATTTGCCAGAGAACAGCAAGATTGGCAAATTCGCCAATGGTGCCCTGTGCTCTTCACAGGTGAAAGCAGGTTCACACTGAGCACATGTGACAGACGTGACAGAGTCTGGAGACGCCGTGGAGAACGTTCTGCTGCCTGCAACATCCTCCAGCATGACCGGTTTGGCATTGGGGCAGTAATGGTGTGGGGTGGCATTTCATGTGCTCGCCAGAGGTAGCCTGACTGCCATTAGGTACCGAGATGAGATCCTCAGACCCCTTGTGAGACCATATGCTGGTGTGGTTGGCCCTGGGTTCCTCCTAATGCAAGAAAATGCTAGACCTCATGTGGCTGGAGTGTGTCAGCAGTAACTGCAAGACGAAGGCATTGATGCTATGGACTGGCCCGCCCTTTCCCCAGACCTGAATCCAATTGAGCACATCTGGGACATCATGTCTCGCTCTATCCACCAACGTCACGTTGCACCACAGACTGTCCAGGAGTTGGCAGATGCTTTAGTCCAGGTCTGGGAGGAGATCCCTCAGGAGACCGTCCGCCACCTCATCAGGAGCATGCACAGGCGTTGTAGGGAGGTCATACAGGCACGTGGAGGCCACACACACTACTGAGCCTCATTTTGACTTGTTTTAAGGACATTACATCAAAGTTGGATCAGCCTGTAGTGTGTTTTTCCACTTTAATTTTGAGTGTGACTCCAAATCCAGACCTCCATGGGTTGAAAAATTTGATTTCCATTTTTTAATTTTTGTGTGATTTTGTTGTCAGCACATTCAACTATGTAAAGAACAAAGTATTTCAGAAGAATATTTCATTAATTCAGATCTAGGATGTGTTATTTTTGTGTTCCATTTATTTTTTTGAGCAGTGTATGTATATATATATATATATATATATATATATATATATATTTATTTATTTTTTCTCACTGTTTGTAAAAAACGTGTATAGAATGGCACTAAGCACTTTAATAATCATTGGTTATTTGTACACATACAACCTCATGGTCGTTATACCCTATCTGTATATTTTTGATGTTTTATGGATTTGTATTGCTACACATTATTATGATGGAGTATTTGTCCCATTTGCATTGTTTACTGATTATTTATATTATATATATATATATATATATATATATATATATATGTATTGATCTGCTCTCTTTCAATTTAGCTCTTGCTTTTTGGCCCCTTTCTCCCTGGTGCATGGTCCTTCATCCCCTTGACCCACTGTAACTTTTGGTTGGAGGATATGGGTTTGGATTGAATACTTGTACCCTTTATTGAGTATTAAAAAAATATAGTTTGATGTTTAATTTTTTGAATAATGATAAATAATTCAATATTTAGGGTAAAGAAGAATATAGGTACGGTGTGGTTAGGCAACAATGAGACAGCCTTGTAAATTAGTCTATATAAATAAAAATAAATAATAATAAAAATAAAAATAATGTAATCATCCATGATCTGTTTCATTTATGTAATTATACTAAGGAGCAAAGTGGTTGACTTTATTATAATTTTTTTATTTTTTATTTTGTCTGATTATGCACTGTATATCACATATACATATGTATAATACACTTAACGATTATGCTTTATTGTTCACGATGTGCACATTTTATTTATTTAGTACTGTATTTTATATATGATCATGGGGTTATTTTGATTGAATTGTACATAATATTGAATCATGTTTTGATACTATTGTAATCTTATGAATTGGGTTTTCAATTGATAATTGTTTCACATTGTTGTGCCCTGTTTACATACCGGCACTAATAGCACTTTCCTTTGTTTCGGTGATTCACTGGGGCATGTAATTGTGCAGCTCGGCACTCTGTGGCGTTGGCGAGGCCGTGATGTGTTTCCGCTCCTTGGAACGCATCGCGGCGTCGACGTCCGCTTGGGCGGCATCTTGCGCATGCGCGTTTGTTTGTCCAGCACACCGTTCTTCACCGGCGCCTGCACTCGCGCTCGGACCATGCACCGGGGAGAATCCAGGTAATACCCACGTGCGCTCTCCCTCCTTCCTCTATTGTTTTATGTATTTTACCACAGTCATATTTGATTATTGATTAATTATATAGGCTATAATAATGTTGAAACGCTAATGCATATTCACATGGACCTCTGAGGAAGCTAGTATATGCACTAGCGATATGCGTGAGGGTTTTCTCTTTCCCCCTATGGGTGTACATTTTCCATGTGCCACCACTGTGTTTCTGATAAGTATATTATAGAACAGATTGTAGGCATTTGTTGATATATCTTTGATAATTGCATATATATTGATTGTTTCAATGGTGGCTCTGGATGTAATTTTGTATATGATTTTACCCATTAGTGGGGATTGCTCCATGAATTGATGTTTTTAATGAGTATGTTTCAATAAATTATGTTTTATTTTTGGAGGTGCGGTCTAGTTGTGGTATTTCTTTACTTGGTTTAGTTCGTGTTTGTTTTTTGATACCAAGGCCTGCACTCCTTTACTATATTTATAGGTGTGCCCCCTGCTGTTTGTTTCATACCATCCCACTTCTGTGTCTACTGAAACGCTCGCTGCTCACAATGAAGGAGGACGCTTGCATGTGGAAGAGGTGGAAATGGGAGAAGACAGTACACAGGGTGATAGCCAGACCACCCTCCGTTCGTCTTCTCAGCCCGAATTGGATGATGATGATGAGGAGGAGTAGCAGGAGACGGTTGCCTCTGCTACAGTACCCATAGTAGGTTTATTCCATCTGTTCAGCGTGGATGGATCAAAGAGGAGGAAGAGGATGAGAAGATTGAGAGTCATCCTCCCAATGAGGACAGCGTCTAGTCTTGTCTGTTGGGACTCTGGCACACATGGCTGACTATGTTTTGCTGCCTTTCCTGTGACCCTCGCGTTTTACGCATTTGGACAACACCAATTACTGGTTGTTCACCCTTATCGACCCCTGCTACAGAAGGAACTTCTCATCTCTCATTCCTGTGGTGGAGAGGACTAGCAAAATGGTGCAATACCAGAAGGTCCTTGTGGAAAAATTGTTCCAAATATTTTCAGCTGACAATGCCTGCGGCATAGTATGTAGTTCTTTGGGCAACCGAGGAGGGGAGACGAGGGGAACACACAACAGTTTTATGACACCCCACCATTCTGATGCGCAGCCTACTGTCACAAGGAGGGAAAAGTTTTGGAAGATGGTGAAGGAGTACGTAGCAGACCGTGTCAGCGTCCTCAGTGATCTCTCTGTGCCTTACAACTATTGAGTGCCCAAGCTGGACACATGGCACGAACTGGCACTCTACGCCTTGGAGGTGCTGGCCTGCCCTGCCACCAGCGTTTTATCAGAGCTGGTATTTAGTGCTGCTGGGGAAGCATAATAACTGATAAGTGCATCCGCCAACTGAAAATGCTGACAGGTTGACTCTTATCAAAAAGAATTGGATTGCCCCTGACTTTTCTACTCCACCTGAGGAAAGCGGCTGAACATAAAGGCACTTTAAATGTGGCTTTTATGGTGTATTGAATACACTGTATTTCCATGCACCCTTCCACCAAAAAAAAGGGTATATGGTTCAATCTTTCTTTTCTCGTCCTCCTCCATCATATCAACATGCTTATTAGGCTGCCCTCGCTCCTAGTGTTTTAGATGGTCAGCTGCTCAGCAGAAGATAATGTTTTAGAAGGTCAGATCAGCAGCAGACCCTAACCCCTAATGTTTTAGATGGAAACATCAGCAGCAGACCCTCACCCCTAATTTTTTAGATGGTCAGCTCAGCAGCAGACCCTCACCCCTAATCTTTTAGATGGTCAGATCACCAGCAGGCCCTTGCTCCTAATGTTTCTGAGGGTCACCAGCAGGCCATCAATCATAATTTTTCAAGGGTGTGTATGATGCCCTCCTTTAAGTGTAATAAAGGGTGTATTGGAGTGCCGGTTCCTTGTAATTTTTGGCAGCACTTGCACTTTATATACAAGTAAATATACAGTAAAGAATATTTCCTAAAATTTTTCCTCTAAAATCGATTTTATCTTGTATTATTGTCAGTCTGTAAAAGTGGCGTACTACTCGGACAATATCGTTCCCAGCAGTGACCTGGGAGTCCAAGATGCATCCAGACATCCTTCCTATGCTGTTCCCGAACCATTTCAGTGGTGTTTCCATCATTTTCTGACCTTTTACTATGAACCAGACACCCTCCCCTCTTCAGAGCAGGGGGTGCCTGGTTTATTGCTCGGGTTCTCTCATTGACTTCCATTGTGCTCGTGTGCTCTCCCAAAGTGTTTTAGTCGAGCACCTGAGCACTTTGGTGCTCAATCAACACTAAAATTCTCAATCTCTGCTGTTCTAAATGAATCCAGTTTTGCTATGCTTCTGTCTGTGTTCTTGACCACACCCAGCTGCGGCAATAAAATCATGGTTAACCCTTTCTGCTCTGTGCTTTGTGTCCATGCAAGCCCTGTCAACCTCTGTTCGTTCCATCTCCATGTCAAGTCTTGCTAATGGGGACTACACTCGAAGCGCGACCTAGTGTTTCACTTTGGAAAATCCACCCGTCTTTGCAGTGGATAAAGGTGTAAGGTGCACAATCCATTAGACTCCACTCCCTGATTTAGTCCACTGTCTAATCTGTAGCAATTGAGGGGATCCAATACTGTGCTAAACCTTGTATCATCTGCAGATCTATCAGCAGGAAGCACACCATTGTTTATGGATTACCGGAATGCTCTGCTTCACTTAGCTTTAGAGGTCAAAAGCTAACTGTTCCACTAACGACCATGGCTTGAACACTTACTGCACTATTCACAATAGATATCAGAATACCTATTGCTGGATTAGGAAAAAAAGTATCCAAGAGATGCGAGAATTCTGAGCAGCATAAAATGTGCATGTCCATGAAGCTGTTTGATGGACATTTTATTCCATTCACTGGCTGATCCTGCTCTCTCCATATTCTGAGATCCAGGCATATAGATTAAATTCTCAGATATGATATCTGAGAATCATGTGGTGGTTATATTTGTAGTAAATTGCTCATCCCATTAATAGTTGAAAAGTGGAATATTTAGGAGCCTGAAAAATAACAAATGATCTTCCCATTTTGGATGCTACTTCATCAACTTGAATGGGACAAAATTCTTAGTTGACCATGAGATCCCTATTTTCATGTTATGTGGCTGTTGCAGTAGCTTGATTCAGCAAAACAAAGTGTATGTGTCTGCCGAAAGTAAAGCATTATGGCAGTTTTTTTTTTTTAAGGACTTCATAGCCAAGTAGTGATTTTTGAGTTTATGTAATGGGAGTTGCAATAATTGTCCAGGAAATTACTAATCTGTTGTCAAGTTAAGCATTCTGAAATCATCACCAATGACTAAGAATATTACAAACAAGTTCTAGTCTCAATGTTTTCATATATACCACAAGAACAAAGTATCATGGATTCTGTTTAATACTCACAACTTGCAGAAAGGTTCCAAAAAGTTTTTGGCCTGCTTACATACAATCCAAACTTAGATATTGTGAATGACTTACCTGTTCACCGCCCAGGAATAAGTTTTGAGATACATTTGGGAAACATGGTTTACCAATCAAAACATACACAGACACCAACATACAGTATAGTACATTAAAACACATGTAAGGCTACTTTCACACTAGCGACAGCCTTCTTCGGCAGGCTGTTCAAGCAGGGGAACAGCCTGCCAGATCCCTGCTGCCGCTAGTGCACCATGCCGCCAGAAGTCCACTCCGGCCCCATTAACTATAATGGGGGAGGGCCGGAGGTGCGACTACAGCACGGCAAACGTGCCGAGAGGTGGCTGGAATAAAACTACAACATATAGTTTTATTCCGGCCACCTCTCTGCATGTTTGCCGTGCTGCGGCCGGACCTCCGGAGCTCCCCCGTTATAGTAAATGGGTCCGGAGAAGGCTTCCACTAATGTGAAAGTATCCTAAAAAGACTGCGAGAACAGAAGCATTTCTGGGCTCCAGTACAAAGTACTATGTGCCAAAAATGTCATATGCAACTGAAAATACTACTCTCCTCTGCTGTCCTGTATGGCAGAAGACAATTTGGACATTTCTGGCATATAAATAGCTGACTGCAACATCTGTATGTGAAAGTTATGCTCTGAATGTATATCATTGAAATGTCAAGAGCATGCCTTCTTGTATCTTGTCCTTTCTTGCAGCCCCGTAGTTTATACCTCGTTCATTTGAAACTCCAGCCATGTACTAAATATCTCCTGACCTTTCAGTTTGGAGTCAAGTGTACATGACCGGTCCTCCTCTACCCTTCTATCTACTGAATATATACCTGATCTGTATATAATTGTGTCACAAATTACCGACAGCCTAATTCAATGGGTCCTTGTTGTTGATAGAGTATGTCACTATCATCTTCTGGTTATGGTTAATAACAGGCTTTTATTTCTTGATTACTGTAACCCATTACTCATTGGTCTTCCCCTTTCAAAACTCTTCCCTCTCCACTGTAGCAGCCAAGCTCATCTTTTTGTCCAACCTCTACCCTATGCCAATCCCTGCACTGGTAGTCCATGTAGTACAGAATATAACTTAAAGGCATCACTCTCATCTACAAACCACTCCACGGTGCATTACTGCCACATATCTCCTCTCTCATCTCTGTCTACCATCTTACCCATTCTTTTCATTCTGCTATAATCTGAACCCATTCCAGTCTCTAGAATATTTCTCAAACTGCATTAATTATTGTAGATTGCAAGCAGGACCTTCACTCCAAGTGAACAGAGCTTAGCCCCGCCGATGCTAGTTGATACTAGTCGTGACGTCACTGGGCCAGCGGTAAAAAGTGAGAAGGCCACGGCGCTGCTGGAGCGCTGCTGCCTTCTCAAACAGCTGATCGACGGGGGTCCCGGGTGTCGGACCCCCGCCGATCAGATGTTGATGATCTATCCAGAGGATAGATCATCAGTTAAAAAAAAGTGCAGAACCTCTTTAAGTTTATTACTCTGCAATGTCTGATTTTGTCTATACATGTACCTTCTGAATTGTGAAGCCCCAAGGAATATGTTGGTACCGTATAAATAAAATGCTTATTATTATAATCATTAAATAAAAGAGATATAGTGCATGACAGTGTCTCTTTCTAACAAGCTTAGAACCTGCCTCACATTTATCCTGACCTGTACCCCAGTGAGCTGGACAGAGAATTTAGAAAAACAGCAAACAGCCGGTGGCGCAATGCAGTTTTCAGTGAATACCGTAAATCAGAGGTCATAATAAATATTTAATTACATGCAATTACAAAAGTATGCAGATCTAGGAGCTGGTTTGAAAAATGTAGAATATGTTTTCGTTGGACAACCCTATTAATGACCAACATCCATAACTTTATTTTTGAAGGCTGTCGAAGGCCATATTTTATGTGATAGAAATGGTTTATATATTTTTTGGATGGTAGTGACTGTAGTTTGCTGCATTGACTGATCACAGCTGGAGGTAGTCTGAAATCCCCCTCATGTCTCATCACAGGCTCAGGCTTCTGCTCTGTACCTCCCCTGTCTTTGTAGTTGCGCTTGTTCACGTTGTTGTTGTGGAGCGCTCAAGTCCAGCAGGTAGTCATTGCATGGAGTATAAATTTCCATACAGTAAGAACAGAATAACAAGCAATGGAAGCAGAGAAATGAAGAAGATTAGGTAACTTTCCCATTTGCTTTACTAATCCATAACTGAATCATTGAGACGTGTAGCAAATCAAATAAATGATAGCCGAAGTGAACATAACAAGTTCCTCATTGTTGCAGATATTGGGCAATGTACTGTACTATTAATGACCTGTGTTCCAAAGAAATATATGAGAGCACTGGCCAGATCACAGATAAAATGTCCTGTGTGTGAGCAGCTTTATTTAGTCTATAAGCATCTTGTGGCTAATTATGCTGTATCCAGTATAAATGCTCTATATATGTAGTCTGCCGCCTGTTATTTTTCTGGTATTTCTAAAGTTACAGTTCTCACCTTCCTCTGACAGCCATAGGCTACTTCTGTAATGTTAGTCTTCTTTCACACAGTCAGTGTTTGGTTTTTCAGCAGTGATTGTAAGCCCAACGCAGGAGTGAACCCTCTATATAGGGTGAAATGGAAAGATTTGTACCTGTTCTATATTTTAGACCCACACCTGGTCTTGGCTCACATTCACTGATGGAAATCAATGTCATAGTCAATGAGTGTCAGAGTCATAGGGGAGATTTATCAAGACAGGCAATTTCTGCACCAGCCTTGATATCCCTTGCACTGTAGGAGGATGTACCACTTTTATGACGAGTCACAGGCAAAATCATAAATTGGGCCCATCCTTCTGCGGTCCGTGTGCCTAAGTAGAAATCTACAACAGTTCAGAGCTGCACCAGAAAACTGGTTTAAATGAAGATAAATTTTGTCGCCACTGTTGGACATGCCCCTTTCTTGCCCTTGCCAAGCCCTCTTTTGGAAAAGTGGCTAGGGTGGTGTAAAAAGGCGCTTACAACTTTTTTTTCTTTCAAAAAGTCGCATAGCCACAGAAGGGAGACCACTGCTATAGATTCATGCAAGTATAAAACACTAGGATCTTTAGGATCTTGTACAGTATAATATGGCCATTCAATGTGCGGATAGATCTTCACTTTCTTTATACTTTTCTCCCGTTTTCTGTACCTACCAAAGTCTGTAAGTATATTCTATCATTTTATTGTTTATTAGTGATCACTAAATTTCTTGAAAGTTAATTTAAATTTCATTCAGCCAAAGCGGTTGGTCCAAATAAATTTGACCTGAATTGAAAGTGCTCTACTTGCCCCAAAAAGATTTGGATGACACCTTTGGACTGTATGCAACTCTTTTCAAGTTCTTTAATGCCAAAAGAGCCTTAAAATGACAGCGACATACATGGCTATGGGTAAACGCATGGATAGTAACAAATAGCCTTTATAAAAACAGTCTGCACTGTTAGATTTTTACATTTTCTTTAAAGGGTCCAAATATTTTTAGCTTTTGGCAGCAAATTCCTGCAAGTGTATATGCACGCATACTGGGGTCATGGGATCCTCCTTCTTTCCTCTCTCCTAGTCTAAAATTTGCCCAAATCAAAACGCCAAAAATTCCAAATTGGATGTGACCCACATTTTTTTAAACTTCGTAATGAACTAGATTTGTTTAGAATTGATTTACTCAGCACTATTTATTCTAAATAAAGAATTCATCATTATTATTACTAAAACAAAATGTCTATTGGGACCTGTCAGGTGTCGGATAGGTGGTTGGATGTCAGATTAAACAAATTTTACTGTAAAAAAGACAGAAGATAAATATTCATCTGACAGCAATAGTGCTAATGTATTAAGAAATTTAGACCTTGCAGGTTGAAGATCAATGTATATTGTAAAACCAGGTTCAATAACTGTAGTCTTAGAAATATTAATAATATGGACATTGTAGATGTAAGGACTTTGCTACATACCTGGAAATATTGTCAAGCTTTGGAGCACTTCGCTGTAATGTTGATTACGTCTGCCAACAAATTATTAGCACATGTCTTACAAAAAACTTTAATATGCTATCCTTTGAAGAAGCAGATTGTTTCTTTGGATGTGAGGAAATAATATAATTGTTAGCATCGCGGCTGCAGGCCGCAGGTATCTGACTTACCTAAGTGTTCCATTTCCACATGCTAAAATGAATTTGGATCAAAAATTTTCATTGTCTTTGGTGTCAGGGTGTACTTCAAGTCAATCTATAACATTTCATTTTGATTCTTTCCTGAGAAGGTCACATTATGAAACATTTGCTATGAATCACATCATAAAACAGGTTGATAAGATTGATAGAGGGTACTGAAGCATAACATATTGTATATTAAACATCTGTTCCGTTCTGCAGAATATAAGTAACTTCAAGGTCTCTCGCTTTACAAAAAACCCAAATGCAATTTTAGATAGATTAAAAATACCATGTTTTTATTTTGAAGAAAAATCAGTCTGCTCCTGTAAAGTATGTATATTATGAGCAAAATTGAACAGGTACGGCATTTTGAGATTCAGTCTATACAAAAGCGCCATAAAAAACCTGGAAAATGGAGCGTTTGCATTTTACATGGCCAATCCAATCCAGTCATCATTCCCTCTGTATTTGCCCTTTTAGGACATTTGCATGTCATTAGGTGTTGTCTCCTGCTTGCAACACTGCTAACAAAGAAGTTCTTGCTCTGGTGGATCCTGCCCATTCATGAAATATATGGTGGACAAGTCTGTGAGGCTAAATTCAAACTTCAGTTATTTGGTCAGCTATTTTGATCGGGTATTGTGAGCCAAAACCAGGTGCGGGTCAAAAACACTGAATAGGTGCAAATCAAATTATTATAACTTATCTCCGTATAGGCTTCACTACTGGTTTTGGCTCACAATAACTGATAGAAATAACTGACCAAATAACTGAAGTGTGAACTTGGCCTAAGGCTACATTTCTCTTGCAGTGGCTTCTTAAAGGGAAACCTAAGTCCCTCCAGTAAGAAGTGATCACTGTGGGCTTCCAAATTCAGACCTCTGGAGATCAGCTGGTAACATGTAATAGACTATGGAAATAGAAAAAGAAGGGTGAGGGGCACTCCGGATTCAGGAAATGATAAACAGCACTAGGCGAGTGAGCCAGATATTTAATACAATAGACCAATCAATAAAACCACTCTATAAATAAAATCAAATAAGCAATAAAACTGTAATAGTCTCTATAGCAAATGATGACCGCAAATGTTTGCAAGGGATAATGATAATGTGTGAGTCAGAATCCTATATAAGTGGCCAAGTGGTAGGCTCCGATATGTCGGGATAAACAGACAGACACTTCCTGCCTCTTGCCGGCAGCGCTACGTAGGCACTATACAATGTCCCAACATCCGTGGATATATCTATCTGTCCCAGCAGGATAAACAAATAATACTGGCAGTGGCAGGTATACTTTACCACACTTCGTTACACGCTGGACAGTCTGCTCGCTTCTCGTAATGTTCTACCCCACGCGTCGTCCCACTTGGTATGGAGTCTCCAACGTGACGTCTCACGTGACTCCTCGGCTTATCAGCGATACGGTGTCGAGTGGTCTACGTACTAGAGCGCATCTGATTGGAAGGCAGTACACAGTTGATCCTGAAAGCAACTCTGATAGTCCATAAAGGTGCAATAAATAGCAGAAATGGGTAAATCCTGTAGATGAATCCTTGAAGATGAAGCTCACTGTCCCAAAAGAACCAGAGGTGTTTCAGGCTATACACCCCTTCCTCAGTGGTGGTAACAGTGAGCACTTGGTATCTTTTTATACCTCTTTACAAGCAAGGTTTGGGTGGAACTGTGCTAATTGGAGAGATAAAATGCTTGGTCCGGAATCCTGATCTCATTGCAATCCAGACTTGAATGTAATAAAAGAAGGACTTAGGAGAAACACAAATGCATTTTAATGCACTCCTGTCACCATTTCAGTACTTAAGTCAGACATAGCAAAGAGCCATCACAATAAAATAAAATCTTACCATTCTAAGGTTAATATACAACACCAGGCTATATTCCTACATCTTCATATACACACAACCAAATATAGCAAAATATATAAGAAATATATATCAAAACATAAAAAAAATATATAAAAATGCATATAAAAACATAAAAAACGCATCTGCAGTGTAGATGTATTTCACTGCATTTTTTGATGTGTTTTCTATCAGAAACATCCAAATGGCGCCTAGGGAGTTCAGTTATCTTGTCTGGAGTTAGCAAACACTAGTAATAGTTCGCCATAACAGAATAGGTGTATATATCGGAATGATGGGAGAGAAGAACCAGGCAGGGAGGAAGGAACAGAGTGCTGATAAACAGCCAGACTCTGATCCTATGTCACCACCCGGCTCACCCCCCACACTTCACAGAAATCCAAATAACTCTAATTCGGCATTGAGGCCCCTTGGAATGAGGGAATCAAACTCAAAGATGCGGCAAGACTCTTGTCTGGACATGGAGGCTATATGATTCCCACCTCTCCAAGGTCTCTTAACCCTTTCTAATGCAATACACATAAGGGAGGAAGGATCACAATTATGCACTTCTTTAAAATGTTTGGAGAGTGAATGTAACATGTATCCCTTCTTAATGTTGGCCACATGTTCTGCCACCCTCTTTCTCAACATTCTCTTTTTTTCCTCCATATGTTGATGCACATGAGGGTGTAATTTTACTGTAATATGACATGGCAGACTTCTGCTACCAATGAATTGTATATGCGGTAGATTGTAACTTTGTGAAGGAGCACAAATGTGGGCATGACTACTGTGAAGGGACCACAAGGTGGGCATAACTACTGTGAGGGGGCACAAAGGTGGGCATAACTACTGTTATGGGGGCACAAAAGTAGGTATAACTACTGTGTGGTAGCACTAAGGCAAAATGCCCTAGATTACCCTGTTATATCTTACAAGACCGGCACAGAGCCTCCTGCTGGGGATTTGACAGGGGCAGTTACCATCTCTTCCTTATGTGAGTATTCATTTTGCTCTATCACCACAGTGACCTTTTTCCATAACAAGTGGACACCACACTGACGCCAGCAACACCCTGGATGTCGTAGGACCAGTTGTTTTTTTTTTATTTATTGCAAGGTGTATTGGTACCGCTGTGGGGTTAGGGGGCAAAGCTGAATCATTGCCCCAGGTCCAGAAAAGCCTCTACTAGTCCAAGGTGGGACTCCTATGGGTTGAGGTCCCTGACCTCCGATTAAACAACTTAGTTTCAGAGTGCTCTGTTGTGTCTCCACTAAAGCAATTAACCTTGTGTGCAAAAAATTATTAAAAACCAGTTTCAGCAGACAGAGGCCACACAATCTATTAATCGGACCTTGCAAGAAGTGTCCGGCTGATAGAACAGATGATAGATAAGCAGCGAATACCAGCATTATTTTAGTAGAGCAGTATATAATATATACTCATCCAGAGAAGTATTTACAACATACTAAGCAGATAGAGTCAAAGGGTTAACCCTAGTCACATTCTGGCAATAACGGGAACCTGTCATCTCTGAAACACCCCTCAAACTACTGTAAGCAGCGTATAGTGTAGGTATTGCTAAGTCCAATTATGTAATTTTTATCCTCATACTCTCATTGCATTCTGATGCAAAACAGCAGTAAAATGCATTGAGAGGACACACGCACATAATGGAGAGGAGTCCTCTCAATGCATTTTACTGCTGGTTTGTGGGAGAGCAGTGTATATAGATAAACATTACATAAATCAGACTCAACACTACTTATCCCATACACCACTTACTCTAGCCTGCAGGGTGTTTTGGAGATGACAGATTCTATTTAAAGAGCATCTGTCACCAGGATCAGCCCTATTAAAACAGTCATAATGCCCGGTAAGGTTGATCATGGTAAATTAAATAAGCCCTTTGTTGCAACAATCTTAAGTATGATTTCGGCTGACCTACCCCTTCGAAGCACTGCTACACTTCTTCCTCTCCTCCTTTGCCACTCCCTCTCATGCATCTCTCTTGAAAGAGCCAGGCATGGGCGCATGCACAGTTTACCCCAGGATGGCACCCCTGGTGCCCTTAAAAAGGGCAAAAGGCAATCAAAAGAGCATACATTTTACACACTTTTATTTGTGTTTGTTGGATTTTTTTTGGGACTATTTCCTACATATAATAAGCTAGTAGATCTGAACATCATGTCATCCAGGTTTATTACGTAGGACACAAAAGCTTGCTATATAAGCATTACTATCAGAAGGACCTGGCTTTGCATGGGTATATTTCATCTATTTCATTTAATGTTTGTGTGTGTCGTTAAGATATCGCCAGTATCACCTATAACAGTGACATCTACAGTACTCCGCCCCCTTAACAGCGACCTCCACAGCTCCCCACAACTTAACACTGACCCCCCCCCCACAGTGCCCCGCCACCTTAAAAAGGGACCTCCACAGCAGCCCACCCCCTTGACAATAACCTCCACAGGGGCCCACCCCTCTTAACAGTGAGTTCCACAGCACCCCACCCCCTTGACAATGACCTCCACAGGGGCCCACCCCCCTTAACAGTGACCTCTAGAGCACCCGCCCCTTAACACTGACCATAGGGTACAGTCGCCTTAACTGTGACCTCCACCATTCCCGGTCCCCTTAACAGAGAACTCCACAGCGACTGCCCTTTTAATAGTGACTGCCACAGTACCCCGCTTCGTTAACAGTGACCTCCACTGTACCACGCTCCCTTAACAGTGACCTCACAGTACCGCGTTGCCTTAAAAGTAACCTCACAGTACCCCACCGCCCCTTTATTAGTGACCTCCATGGTACCCCGTCTCCTTAACAGTGATTTCCACAATAACACGCCCCTTAACAGTGACCTCCACAGCAGATGCCCTTTAAATAGTAACCTCCACAGTCCCCCACCCCCTTAACAGTAACCTCCACAGAGCTTGCCCTTCTAACTGTGACCTCCACTGCAGCCGGCCCTTTATTTGTGACCTCCACAGTACCCAGTCTCGTTAACAGTAATTTCCACAATAACCCGACCCCTTAATAGTGACCTCTACAGCACCCTCCCCCTTAACACTGATCTGCATAGCGGACAATCCCATTAACTGTGACTTCCATCGTTCCCTGCTCCCTTAACAGAGAACTCCACAGCAGCCCACCCCCTTAACAGTGACCTCCACAGCGGCCGCCCCTTCATTAGTGACCTCCACAGTACCCCTTCTCCTTAACAGTGATTTTCACAACACTCCGACCCCTTAATCTGCCCTTTAACACTGACCTCCATAGCGGACCATTAACTAAGCTGTAACCTCCACAGCAGCCTGACCCTAGGGTGGCCAGAGGTCCGGTTTTAGTATGGCTTTCAGACTCCCTGTCCTCCATCTGGCACAGGGCCTGGACGGACACAGGTTAACAGCTCACTCTCAGACAGCAGCACTGTGCTGTCTGAGAGTGAGCTGCAGGGAGAAAGTCACCCTCCCTCCCACCCCTGCAGCTGACAGAAGTTGATTTTTACCTTCATTTTTTCAATCCCCGTCGTCTGTGGAGTGGAAGGGGTGACCTGGGGGCAGGGTTTTTAAGTCTGTATTTTGAGGGTGGCCTCAATGGCCACCCTACCTTCCCCCTGAAATGTGACCTCCACAGTACTCAGCTCCCTTAACAGTGTCATCCACAGCGCCCTGCCCCTTTAAAGCTGGCCAAAAGAGGTGAAGAAAAATGGCTTGGTTGTTATGGAAACCTGTTGTAAAACTGCGTGTATGTCGAGACTAAGGGCCTGCGAGCTTCTATTGGCTGATGACCAGCTTCTATTGGCTAATGCATTTTTTTGTGAATATCTCAGGAACGATATGTCCTAGAGAGCTGAGACCCGGTCTAAAACTTTTCTGGACACCTGATGTACCTGTGTGCCACATTTCGTGATGTAAATGCGACGGTGCGGATTCCTTTAGTGGACATACATACACACATACACTCACCTTTATATATTAGATTGGAGTGTCTGGACAAATAAAATATGTTAGTAAAAAAACAAAACACTTTAAGGTATAAAAGCTATAAATAACTAAAAATACAGACACAACTTTATTACAAACTTACAGTTTATTAAGCTCTTCAAAATGTGACATACTGATGGACTTATGAATATATATGGTATTCTCATGACCGTTACAAACTAGTCCAGGTTTTATGTAGCAAAACAACATAAAAATAATTGACCAAATTAAATTTCAGCAAAATGACACCAAAGTATGTGGGAACAAACCTGATCCACTGCTACAAAAATCCACACAAAATATAACTATGATTGAACAGTAAAATATACAGAAGTTATTTATTACAATTAAAGGGATTATTAAACCTTAATAAACGTATTTAACAGACCCCATAAGAGTGGCCAGATCAACGGTGGGGGCCATACTTATCTGGTCACTGCCGCTGGATTCCAGCTCCATCACTTCATGGCCTCCTACGCATGTTGTGGGCCTTTGGGAATCAACATGCAGTTAACCATGCTACACGTGACCACTGCAGGCAATCCCCCTGTCATCCATGCAGCATGTGACCCAGTGACATATCGCATTAGTGACATGTCACCACTGTGGCCAGTGATAGCAGCAATCATGTGTGGCCCTATCAACAGGATATTGATTTCCAGAGACCTAGGACCTGCGGTGGCTGCCATGGAGCCAGAACCCAGTGGCGGTGACCAGGCAAGTATGAACCCCACTATAGTTTCGGCCACTCTGAAAGGGTCTGTTAAAAAAAGTTTAAGGTTGGATAACACAAAAATAAAGATCAAAACAGCTAAATATGCCCTGACACTAAAAGAGTTAAACCTTCAGTAAATAAGTGGTGGTCTCCGATCTTATTTATACTATCCTGGGAGATAGTTTTGACTGAATTTCCCCTTTAAATAATTTTCTGATTACTGCCTAATGCAGTACATATTCCTTCATTTTTACAAAATAGTTTTTACATGTGGGGTCCTTTTGCTTGATGATACTTTACCTTACTAGCTTTAAACACAGCTATATATCTAGTGACCACAAGGTGGCAGACCTGCCTAGTGTTTCACATTCCAGATGACTTCCATACATATATGCTCTTTTGTTGATTATTTAAAAGTTTTTTATATCCGTAGGCACCAGATAAAACAATATTGTGTTGATATATTTGTAACACATATGATCTTTTATTTTTTTTTGTTTTATTTTTTTTTGTCCTTTTTTTACATTTTATGCTAAAGATGAGCCATCTATTTTTTTTATACATACTTACCACTTTCTGGTTATTATTGACAAATGTGTTCGTGAGATGATTATACTGTCGTCCCAGCAGCCGGGACTGGGAAACTGGTCAGAGTTGAGGGAAAGATGGATGGTGCTAAATACAGGGATATTCTTGAGCAAAACCTGCACCACTCTGTGTGTGATTTGAGGCTTGGACGGAGGTTCACCTTCCAGTAGGACAATGACCCCAAACACACTGCTAAAGTAACACTTGAGTGGTTTAAGGGGAAACATGGAAATGTGTGGGAATGGCCTAGTCAAAGCCCAGATCTCAATCCAATAGAAAATCTGTGGTCAGACTTAAAGATTGCTGTTCACAAGCGCAAACCATCCAACTTGAAGGAGCTGGAGCAGTTTTGCAAGGAGGAATGGGAAAAAATCCCGGTTGTAAGATGTGGCAAGCTCATAGAGACTTATCCAAAGCGACTTGGAAGTGGAAGGCTGAGTGAGCAACTCAACCAAGTCTGGTGCGTCCTTTGACGTAACCGCACGCACCTTCTGCAACTTCCCACTTAGGCTCTGGCCTGGTGCTCCTGCCCGACCCCTACCACCCTGCGGAAGGGCCTGCCTCTTCCTCTGCCTTTCATTTTTTAAATAACCCTGTGACAAAAGTCTCTATAGAAGAACAGTTTTTGTGGAAGAAAGTATATAACACCCCGCTTCAATCAGTTGTTCTGGGGGGCGACTGGTATATCACACAAGTAGAAATTATTTTTTTCCAGTACCGTTTGTCACTGTGTGTATCTGCGGTAACACAGCAAAACCACAAACAAATGCTGCAGTACCCAAATGCACTATATAGAAAGTATATTATTGGTATATAACACCCCGCTTCTATCAGTTTTTTTGGGGGGCGACTGGTATATCACACCAGTTATAATTATTTTTTCTAATTGCGTTTGTCACTCTGTGTAGCTGCGGTATCGCTGCAGAACCGCTCACCACTGCTGCACAATACAAATCCACTATAATATACTTTCTATGTTAGAAAGTATATTATAAGTATATTACACCCCTCAGTATAGCACACCTATACCAGTCCTTAAAAGGACTTTTGTGGCCCTATTAGCTAGCATTTGGTGTCCCTAACAGCCTGTCCCTGCTCCACACAGCAACCTCTCCCTACACTGACAAAAGACTGAATGTAAAATGGCGGCCAGATCAGGTTTATTTATAAGGTAGGGGTTATATCCATGTGCTGAAACATCTCAATTGGCTGTGCTGTACCACCTGATGGATGTGTCATGGGTCAAAGTTCTTTACAATGTTAAAGAATATGGCGGGCGCAAATATCGCCATATGTTCGCATGTTCGGCGAACAGCGAACGTGCGAAGTTTGCCGCGAACCGACAGCCGGGCGAACCACAAGGCCATCACTAGTTGCAGGGCCCTTGCGACACAAAAAATAAATAAAACTGTCCGCCAGTATACTCCTCTGGTTATTTAAAACTTAGATCCAAATCATCCAAATTGGGCATTAAATGTTTTAAAGGGATTGTCTCACTTCAGCAAATGGCATTTATCATCTAGAGAAAGTTAATACAAGGCACTTACTAATGTATTGTGATTGTCCATATCGCTTTCTTTGCTGGCTTGATCCATTTTTTTTCATCACATTATACACTGCTCGTTTCTATGGTTATGAGTCCTAGAGATAAAAGATTCTACAAAATCATTTTGTTCAATCAGCAGGACTGTTAGAATAATTTTGTCCAATCAGCAGGCTTATGCAAAAGAAAATGCCCTGCTGATTGGACAAAATGATTCTGTAGAATCTTTTAGCTCAGCTCAATCCAGCAGCGGTGGTCGTGCTTGCACTCTAGAGGAAAAAGTGGTGGCCTATATGCATTCCTATGGTCCCGGCCACCACAGAGGCCAGAGCTTTTTTCTGTAGTGTGCAAGAAAGTCCACCACTGCTGGATTACAGCATGGTCGTAATCATGGCAACGAGAAGTGCATAATGTGATGGAAAAATGGATCAAGCCAGCAAAGGAGACAATATGGACAATCACAATACATTAGTAAGTGCCTTGTATTAACTTTCACTACATGATAAATGCCATTTGCTGAATTGAAACAACCACTTTAATACAAGCATCCAAAGTTTTATATTGACATGTATCTTAGATATTTAGTATTAGTAATTGTTTAGTGCAGGGAGGAGAGGTCCACGGGCCCTTGTCCTTCTGGTCAGAAACATAGCTGATGGTGCGACCAGCATTACAATTCCTGCTGCTGCACTCTCCGGCTGTCAGTGACAGTAGGCTACCTGAGGAGAAGACAGAAGCAGTTTATCAGCACTTCTGCCTTCTCCTCAGCTTTAGGCCTCTTTCCCACGGGCGTGTGCGGGCCGCAATGTACGAGCACAGTACGTGGGGCAGCCGCAGCGGATCGCGGACCCATTCACTTGAATGGGTCCGCGATCCGGCCATTCCGCAAAAAGATAGAACATGTCCTATCTTTTTGCAGAACGGAAGTACGGGACGAAACCCCAAGGAAGCAATCCGTAGTGCTTCCGTAGGGTTCCGTTCCGTGGTTCCGTTCCGCACCATTCCGCATCTCCAGATTTGCGGACCCATTGAAATGAATGGGTCCGCATCTGTGATGCGGAATGCCCACGGAACGGCACCCGTGTATTGCCATATGCAGTTTGGACCCGGAGATCATATAATCGTTGGGGGTGTCTTGGGGGCAGAGTTGTGCAGAGCTGCAGGGTCAGTAGACCCTGATCAGCTCTGATTTGTACAAAGCCCCCACAGAAGGTTGGTTTCACCTGTAACTGGGGCTCTTTTGAATGCTGTCACGATAGGTAGGGAAGGGAACAGCAAACAGAAAGACAAACTAAACAACGGACTAGGCCCCACAAGCTAGGGAAAAAACCGAGGTTACCACCTAGCAATCCCTGACACACTTTCCCTAGTCTGCTAAGCCCATGTGCATACCTCAATGGTAGATATACACATGTCCCCGTGCCTAAAACTATAACACACTAAACAGACCCTCAGCAATAGGGAAAAAGGGTAAGAGACACCCAGCGCCTTCTACCACCGAAAGCGTCAGCGTCCCTACTAGAGGCCTAGACCAAACAGAAACCAAAAGGGGAAAAGAAGGGAAAAGACTTATCTGATATGAGAAGGAGCAGACGATCCACCAAGCATCCAAAGCTCACAAAAGGTAGAACTATAACCCACAAAGGCTATAGGGAGAGGGAGGAATAAATAGCCTCCCCAATGAACAACCGAACCACACCTAAAAGGAGGTGGGATTCTGTTCAAACCCAAAACAAAACAAACTGTCAGATCAAGTCACGTGCTGCAACTCTGACAGATCGTCTCAGAACACCCACAGGGCAGTGACCTCCAATGCACCAGGTACTGAAGGGAACCCCAAGAAACACGTGAATTGAGAATTCTAAAGATCTGAAATTCTAGATTACCATCAACCAAAACAGGAGGAGGAGGCAAAGGAGATGGTTCTGCAGGTTCCACATATTTCTTCAACAATGACCTGTGAAAAACATTATGGATCTTCCAGGCCTGCGGAAGTTTCAGACGAAATGCCACCGGATTGACAATGGCCGAGATCTTGTAAGTGCCAATAAATATTGGACTCAATTTCCAAGAGGGTACCTTCAGCTTAATGTTTTTAGTGGACAACCACACCAAATCACTCACACACAGGTCCGGACCAGTCATACGTCTCTTATCCGCCATCCGTTTATATCTTTCACCCATTTTTTTCAAATTAACTTGAATCTTCAGCCAGATAGATGACAAAGAGGAAGAGAATCGCTCCTCTTCTGGTATCCCAGAAGATTCAGTCCCAGAAAAAGTACCAAACTGAGGGTGAAAATCATATGCGCCAAAAAATGGTGAATTATCAGTTGACTCCTGCCTACGGTTGTTCAAGGCAAACTCAGCTAAAGACAAGAACGAGGACCACTCATCCTGATTCTCAGCGACAAAACACCTCAAATAGGTCTCCAGGTTTTGGTTAGTGCACTCAGTTTGACCATTCGACTTAGGATGGAAAGCCGAAGAGAAAGACAACTGAATACCCAGACGAGAACAAAACGCCCTCCAAAACCTGGAAACAAATTGTGTCCCCCTGTCAGACACCACATCAGAGGGAATGCCATGCAATTTCACAATATGAGTTGTCAATAAAAACCTGAGCGAGAGTTCTTCGCATTGGGCAAACCTGATAATGGTACAAAGTGAGCCATCTTACTGAAGCGGTCCACTATCACCAAAATCACAGTTTTCCCAGAGGAACTCGGCAAATCAGTAATGAAGTCCATGGACAAATGCGTCCAAGGACGAGATGGGATGGACAAAGGAAGAAGAGATCCTGATGGCCGAGTGCACAGGTCTCACAAGCTGCTACATAACTCTCAATACTTTTATGCAACCCAGGCCACCAGAATGTCCGGGAAATAAGATCTACAGTGGATCTACTTCCAGGATGTCCCGCAAGGACAGTATCATGGTGTTCCTTGAACACTTTGTATCGCAGTTCAGAAGGAACAAACAACTTGCCTGGAGGACAAGAATCAGGTGCCTCCTCTTGAGCCCCCTACACTTCCGTCTCCAGCTCGGGGTAAAGAGCGGAAACCACCACCCTATCAGCCAAAATCAGAGCGGGATCCTCCAAATCTCCCCCCCCCCCAGAAAGCTACATGACAACGCATCCGCTTTGACGTTTTTAATCCCAGGGCGATAGGTGACCACAAAATTGAACCTGGTAAAAAACAATGACCATCTAGCATGCCTAGGATTTAAACGCTTTGCAGATTGCAGGTAGGCCAGATTCTTATGGTCAGTAAATACCATAATCGGATGGGTAGCCCCTTCTAGCAAATTACGCCACTCTTCAAAGGCCAATTTAATGGCCAACAACTCTCTATTCCCAACATCATAATTTCTCTTGGCGGCCGAGAGTTTCTTGGAGAAAAAAGCACACGGTTGCCATTTGCTAGGAGAGGGACCCTGTGACAAAACTGCTCCGACTCCCACTTCTGACTCGTCAACCTCCACAATGAAGGGTTGAGACTAGGGTCGAGCGAACCCGAACTGTAAAGTTCGGGTTCGGTGCTTTCTTGGTGCTTTTTAAAGGCTGCAGAGCAGCCAATCAACAAGCGGTTAACTGCCTGACCTTAGAAGCCATCACAGCCATGCCTACTAATGGCATAGCTGTGATTGGCCAGAGCAGCATGTGACCCAGGCTCTATATAAGCTTGAGTCACATAGCGCTGCACGTCACTCTGCTGTTAAAAGTGGAGGGAGAGGATGCTGCTGGACTTGTGATTTCAGGGAGAGAATAGGAGAGAATCTAACTCAGCGATCTACATAGAAATAGTTGTGTGGGTGCAGGGCACAATCGTTTTACCCTGCCCTGAGCCCATTGACCAAAAAAAAATAACTTTTATAATTCTGTTAGTTAGGTGGGCGGTGGCGGCCATTTTATGCAAGCTAAGTGCACCAGCACTGCATCTGAGCTTTTGGGACATTGCAAATCACAATTTTTTTGGCAATCTCCAACATCTGGATTAGTCAGTGTGCAATTTAAGGTAGAAATACACCCATCATTTTCTGGGGTTTTAAAAACACACATTTTTTTCCCCAAAAAACAGTATTTTCCTGATCTGCAAGTGTTAAATTCAAGTTTAATATATACAGCTTTCATATTCGTTTACAAAAAAAAAAAACTTTTTTGGGAATCTACAACATCTGGATTAGTCAGTGTGCAATTTAACGTAGAAATACACCCATCATTTTCTGGGGTTCTAAAAACACACATTTTTGCCAAAAAACTGTATTTTTCTGATCTGCAAGTGCTAAATTCAAGTTTAATATATACAGCTTTCATATTCTGTTACCAAAAAAAGACTTTTTTGGCAATCTACAACATCTGTATTAGTCAGTGTGCAATTTAAGCTAGAAATACACCCATCATTTTCTGGGGTTTGAAAAACACACTTTTTTGACAAAAAACACTATTTTCAGGCCTTGCAGCATCAGCACGTGTGAAATTACAGGCTTATATACTGCTGTCAAATTCAGTTGTTAAACAAACACTTGTTTGGACACAAAACATTTAGTTGGCAGCTTTTGATGCAGATGTCAATGTGAGAAACACCCTTAATACATTTTGGTTATATTCAGAGATTTTAAATACCGCCATTTGGTTGTCACAACTAGACAGCTGAGAAGCTCTGACAGGAGTCGTTCAGATCCTCCCCCTTGAGTTTCTTTGTTTTGGTTTCTGTTTCTCACCTTGTTAGGCTATCTCAGCTGTCATGCAGTCAGACTCATTACCTCCCTTTATATTCTCCCCCATAAGGTAGTTGGGTGTGGCTGATACAACTTCCTGGAATGAGTGTGCATGCTGTCTTCAGCTCCCAGCTCCCAGCTCCCAACTACCAGTTCTCAGTTCGTCTGCAGATAAGTGTTGTTTTAGTATTTATGATTTTCTGTTGTCTGGATCCAGGTGACCCTGACTCCCTCCGTGTCTGTGTAGGGAGCCGGTGGTCGTGTCCCCTCACTATTGTAGGGCCTTCAGGTTCAGATAGCCGAGGTACGTGGATATGCGCCCATTCACCTTTAGAGTGGTCGCATAGGCTGAGCAATAAGGGAGAGCGGCAGGTCGATTGCAGGGGTCTCCCTTTTTGTTCCTTAGTTGTGGATCCAGTGAGTCATCGTATGTTATTTGTATCATCTTGTTTCCTGTACACCATCCGTGACATTATCAGCCACCTAAACCGTCTCTAGCATGGATCCGGTTACACTTTTGGCTGAACGCTTTCAGGGTCTTTCTTTGGAGGTAGCTGATCTCCGTAAGACTTTTTCTCAGTTTCAAGTGACCGGTTCAGCTTGCGTTCATGGAGTTTGTGCTGAGCCTAAGATTTCGCTCCCGGATACGTTTTCCGGGGGTAGTGAGAATTTTGTACGTTTTAGAGAGGCTTGCAAACTCCATTTTCGCCTTCTTCCCCATTCTTCCGGTGATGAAGAACGAAGGGTGGGCATCATTATATCGCTGCTCAGAGGTAATGCTCAGTCCTGGGCCTTTTCGCTGCCGGAGGGGGCACGGCCCCTCCGTTCAGTGGATGAATTCTTTTTAGCTCTGGGTCAGATATATGATGATCCGGATCGTATTGCTCTGGCTGAGTCTAGACTACGTCTGTTATGCCAGGGTAGACAATCCGCAGAGATATACTGCTCAGAATTTCGGAGATGGGCAGCAGATACGGGTTGGAATGATGCTGCACTCCGAAGTCAATTTTGCTATGGTCTTTCTGAGGGATTGAGAGATGCATTTGCCTTTCATGAAAGACCTACCTCCTTGAATTCTGCTATGTCTCAGGCTGTTCGTATTGACAGGCGTCTTAGAGAAAGAGGAGAGATCTCTCCTTCTTGTCATACTCAGTCCCGGGACAGTGCAGCGGTGTCATTCTGTGCACAGGGGTCTCAGTCGCTGTCAGCCCCTTCTGAGCAGGAGCCCATGCAGCTGGGGTTGATTGCCTCTGACAATAGAAGATTCAGCCCGCAGGGGAGGGTTTGCTTTTGTTGTGGAGGTATAAATCATCTGGCAAATGTTTGTCCCTCTAGGAGATTCAGGCAGTTTTCTGGGAGTAATAAAGAGACAAAAAGGAAGAAATCTTTTAAGAATATTCCGTCTGTTACTATTGGCAGGGTTGAGGCGGAAATTGAAGAATTGTCTTTTGCTTGTAGTTCCCGTTTTGTCCTGCCTGCTAGGGTGGCGCTAGAGAGCAAGAGCATTTTTTGTGAGATTTTTGTGGATAGTGGAGCAGCTGTCAACCTCATTGATAACCAATTTGCAATAACTCATGGTTTCCAGGTTTGCACTTTGCGAAAAAATATTCCTGTTTTTTCTATTGATTCAGCTCCACTTTCTCAGAAATCATTAAAGGGCATAGTTCACAATATCCGTTTAATTGTGAATGATACTCATGTTGAGGATGTGTCATGTTTCGTTCTTAGCGGTTTGCCTACTCCTCTAGTGTTGGGGCTACCCTGGCTCTCTAAACATAACCCCACCATTGATTGGCAAGCGAGGCAAATAAATGGTTGGAGTAACTTTTGCAGAGAGAATTGCCTCATAACATCTATTTCTGAGGTTTCTACTAAAACTGTACCACCTTTCCTCTCTGAATTTTTGGATGTTTTCTCTGAGAGTGGAGTTCAGGATTTGCCTCCGCACAGGGAGTATGATTGCCCTATTGATCTCATCCCAGGTGCCAAGCTGCCTAAATCTCGTTTATACAATCTTTCTCAACCTGAGAGGGTCGCGATGCGTGCTTATATCTCTGAGAGTCTGAGAAAAGGACACATACGACCCTCAAAGTCACCTGTTGCCGCTGGTTTTTTCTTTGTTAAGAAAAAAGATGGTTCTTTAAGACCTTGTCTGGATTTCAGGGAGCTGAACAGTATCACTATTCGTGATCCGTATCCGCTTCCTTTAATCCCAGATTTGTTTAACCAGGTTGTTGGGGCGAAAGTCTTTTCCAAATTAGACCTAAGAGGGGCATACAACCTGGTTAGGGTCAGAGAAGGAGACGAATGGAAGACGGCTTTCAATACCCCTGAGGGCCATTTTGAGAATTTAGTTATGCCTTTTGGTTTGATGAATGCCCCAGCCGTTTTTCAGCATTTCGTCAACAGCATTTTTTATCATTTAATGGGAAAATTTGTATTAGTGTATTTGGATGACATTTTGATTTTTTCTCCTGATTTCAAAACTCATAAGGAACACTTACGTCAGGTCTTGCTCATCCTGCGGGAGAATAAATTATACGCGAAACTGGAAAAATGTGTGTTTGCGATTCCAGAGATCCAATTTCTGGGGTTTCTTGTCTCCGCTTCTGGTTTTCGCATGGACCCCGAGAAGGTCCGCGCTGTGCTTGAGTGGGAGCTTCCTGAGAATCAGAAGGCGCTGATGCGTTTTTTGGGCTTTGCTAATTATTACAGGAAATTTATTTTGAATTATTCCTCTGTTGTTAAACCACTCACGGATATGACCAGAAAGGGGGTAGATTTTTCTTCCTGGTCGGTAGAGGCGCGTAAGGCCTTTTCTGATATCAAGGAGAGTTTTGCTTCCGCTCCCATCCTAGTACAACCTGATGTTTCCTTACCCTTCATAGTTGAGGTTGATGCTTCTGAGGTAGGGGTGGGGGCGGTCTTGTCTCAGGGTTCCTCTCCTGCCAAATGGCAACCGTGTGCCTTTTTCTCAAAGAAGCTCTCCTCCGCAGAGAGAAATTATGATGTGGGAGATAGGGAATTGTTGGCCATCAAGTTGGCTTTTGAGGAATGGCGCCATTGGCTAGAGGGAGCCAGACACCCTATTACCGTGTTTACTGACCATAAAAATCTGGCCTACTTGGAGTCAGCCAAGCGTCTGAACCCGAGACAGGCCAGATGGTCTTTGTTCTTTTCAAGGTTTAATTTTGTTGTTACGTTCCGCCCTGGGGTTAAGAATGTGAAGGCAGATGCCCTGTCACGTTGTTTCCCGGGAGGTGGGAATTTTGAAGACCCGGGTCCCATTTTAGCTGAAGGTGTGGTGGTCTCTGCTCTTTTTCCTGAATTGGAGGCAGAGGTGCAGGCAGCCCAGTCAGAAGCTCCTGATCTTTGTCCTCCTGGGAGGTTGTTTGTGCCTCTCGCTTTGAGACACAAGATTTTTAAAGAACACCATGATACGGTCCTTGCTGGGCACCCGGGGACAAGAGCCACACTGGATCTCATTGCTCGGAGATTCTGGTGGCCTGCGCTTCGTAAGTCGGTTGAGGGTTTTGTGGCAGCTTGCGAGACTTGCGCTCGTGCCAAGTTCCCTCACTCACGGCCATCAGGTCCTCTCCTTCCTTTGCCCATTCCTTCCCGTCCTTGGACACATCTGTCCATGGACTTCATAACGGACTTGCCTCGTTCCTCGGGGAAGTCTGTGATTCTGGTGGTGGTGGACCGTTTTAGCAAAATGGTGCACTTTATCCCTTTTCCCGGTTTGCCCAATGCTAAGACGCTGGCGCAGGCATTTGTTGACCACATTGTCAAATTGCATGGGATTCCTTCTGACATAGTCTCTGATAGGGGCACGCAGTTTGTTTCCAGATTCTGGAAGGCTTTCTGTTCTCGCTTGGGGGTTCGCTTGTCATTCTCTTCTGCTTTCCATCCGCAGTCGAATGGCCAGACAGAGCGTGTCAATCAGAATCTGGAGACATATCTGCGCTGTTTTGTGGCGGAGAATCAGGAGGATTGGTGTTCATTTTTGTCCCTTGCTGAGTTTGCTTTAAATAACCGTCGTCAGGAGTCCTCTGATAAGTCACCATTTTTTGGTGCATATGGGTTTCATCCGCAGTTTGGGACTTTCTCTGGAGAGGGCTCTTCTGGTTTGCCTGATGAGGACAGATTCTCCTCGTCTTTGTCATCTATTTGGCAAAATATTCAGGATAATCTAAAGAATATGAGTGAGAGATATAAGCGTGTGGCGGATAAGAGACGTATGCCTGGTCCGGACCTGAATGTTGGTGATTTGGTGTGGCTGTCTACCAAGAATATCAAATTGAAGGTTCCCTCCTGGAAGTTGGGTCCTAGGTTTATTGGCCTTACAAGATCCTGTCTGTCATCAATCCTGTTGCCTACCGTCTTGATCTTCCTCAGACTTGGAAGATCCATAATGTTTTCCATAAGTCCTTATTGAAACCTTATGTTCAACCTATTGTACCCTCACCTTTGCCTCCTCCTCCGATTATGGTTGATGGGAATCTTGAATTTCAGGTCTCTAGGATTGTGGATTCTCGTCTTGTCCGCGGTTCCCTCCAGTACCTCGTTCATTGGGAGGGTTATGGTCCTGAGGAGAGGATGTGGCTCCCAGTGACGGACATTAAGGCCTCTCGCCTCATCAGGGCTTTCCATAGGTCCCATCCTGAGAAGGTGGGCCCTGAGTGTCCGGAGTCCACTCCTAGAGGGAGGGGTACTGTCACAACTAGACAGCTGAGAAGCTCTGACAGGAGTCGTTCAGATCCTCCCCCTTGAGTTTCTTTGTTTTGGTTTCTGTTTCTCACCTTGTTAGGCTATCTCAGCTGTCATGCAGTCAGACTCATTACCTCCCTTTATATTCTCCCCCATAAGGTAGTTGGGTGTGGCTGATACAACTTCCTGGAATGAGTGTGCATGCTGTCTTCAGCTCCCAGCTCCCAGCTCCCAACTACCAGTTCTCAGTTCGTCTGCAGATAAGTGTTGTTTTAGTATTTATGATTTTCTGTTGTCTGGATCCAGGTGACCCTGACTCCCTCCGTGTCTGTGTAGGGAGCCGGTGGTCGTGTCCCCTCACTATTGTAGGGCCTTCAGGTTCAGATAGCCGAGGTACGTGGATATGCGCCCATTCACCTTTAGAGTGGTCGCATAGGCTGAGCAATAAGGGAGAGCGGCAGGTCGATTGCAGGGGTCTCCCTTTTTGTTCCTTAGTTGTGGATCCAGTGAGTCATCGTATGTTATTTGTATCATCTTGTTTCCTGTACACCATCCGTGACATTGGTGCACCAATATTGAATTCAGGCCTACACTGGTTCAGGCCCTGTGAGATACACCCTCTACATACAGGGGTTTGATTCAGGCATTTGAAATACAGCCATTTTGTGCAAATAAATCTTTAATTTAGGCCTACACTGGTTCAGGCCGTGTGAGATACACCCTCTACATATAAGGGTTTGATTCAGGCATTTGAAATACAGCCATATTGGGCAAAGAAATATTAAATTTAGGCCTACACTGGTTCAGGCCCAGTGAGATACACCCTCTACATACAGGGGTTTGATTCAGGTATCTGAAATACAGCCATTTGAAATACAGCCATTTTGGGCAAAGAAATCTTTAATTAAGGCTTACACTGGTTTAGACCGTGTGAGATACACCCTCTACATACAGGGGTTTGATTCAGGCATTTGAAATACAGCCATTTGAAATACAGCCATTTTGGGCAAATAAATATTTAATTCAGGCCTACACTGGTTCAGACAGTGTGAGATACACCCTCTACATACAGGGGTTTGATTCAGGCATTTGAAATACCGCCATTTGGTGCACCAATATTGAATTCAGGCCTACACTGGTTCAGGTCGTGTGAGATACACCCTCTACATACAGGGTTTTGATTCAGGCATTTGAAATACAGCCATTTGGTGCACCAATATTGATTTCAGGCATACACTGGTTCAGGCCGTGTGAGATACACCCTCTACATACAGGGGTTTGATTCAGGCATTTAAAATAGAGCCATTTGAAATACAGCCATTTTGGGCAAAGAAATCTTTAATTCAGGCTTACAGTGGTTCAGACCGTGTGAGATACAGCCATATTGGGCAAAGAAATATTAAATTTAGGCCTACACTGGTTCAGGCCCAGTGAGATACACCCTCTACATACAGGGGTTTGATTCAGGTATCTGAAATACAGCCATTTGAAATACAGCCATTTTGGGCAAAGAAATCTTTAATTAAGGCTTACACTGGTTTAGACCGTGTGAGATACACCCTCTACATACAGGGGTTTGATTCAGGCATTTGAAATACAGCCATTTGAAATACAGCCATTTTGGGGAAATGAAATATTTAATTCAGGCCTACACTGGTTCAGACAGTGTGAGATACACCCTCTACATACAGGGGTTTGATTCAGGCATTTGAAATACCGCCATTTGGTGCACCAATATTGAATTCAGGCCTACACTGGTTCAGGCCGTGTGAGATACACCCTCTACATACAGGGGTTTGATTTAGGCATTTAAAAAAAACGCCATTTGGTGCACCAATATTGAATTCAGGCCTACACTGGTTCAGGTCGTGTAAGGTACACCCTCTACATACAGGGGTTTTATTCAGGCATTTAAAATACAGCCATTTGAAATACAGCCATTTTGGGGAAAGAAATATTTAATTTAGGCCTACACTGGTTCAGACAGTGTGAGATACACACTCTCCATACAGGGGTTTGATTCAGGCATTTGAAATACAGCCATTTTGGTCAAATAAATAATTAATTCAGGCCTACACTGGTTCAGACCGTGTGAGATACACCCTCTACATACAGGGGTTTGATTCAGGCATTTGAAATACAGCCATTTGAAATACAGCCATTTTGGACAAAGAAATATTTAATTCAAGCCTACACTGGTTCAGACCGTGTGAGATACACCCTCTACATAAAGGCATTTGAAATATAGCCATTTGAAATACAGACATTTTGGGCAAAGAAATATTTAATTCAGGCCTACACTAGTTCAGACCATGTGAGATACACCCTCTACATACAGTGTTTTTATTCAGGCATTTAAAATACAGCCATTTGAAATACAGCCATTTTGGGGAAAGAAATATTTAATTTAGGCCTACACTGGTTCAGACAGTGTGAGATACACACTCTCCATTCAGGCATTTGAAATACAGCCATTTGAAATACAGCCATTTTGGGCAAAGAAATCTTTAATTCAGGCTTACACTGTTTCAGACCGTGTGAGATACACCCTCTACATACAGGGGTTTGATTCAGGCATTTGAAATACAGCCATTTGAAATACAGCCATTTTGGTCAAATAAATTATTAATTCAGGCCTACACTGGTTCAGACCGTGTGAGATACACCCTCTACATACAGGGGTTTGATTCAGGCATTTGAAATACAGCCATTTGAAATACAGCCATTTTGGTCAAATAAATTATTAATTCAGGCCTACACTGGTTCAGACCGTGTGAGATACACCCTCTACATACAGGGGTTTGATTCAGGCATTTGAAATACAGCCATTTGAAATACAGCCATTTTGGGCAAAGAAATATTTAATTCAGGCCTACACTGGTTCTGACAGTGTGAGATACATCCTCTACATAAAGGCATTTGAAATATAGCCATTTGAAATACAGCCATTTTGGGCAAAGAAATATTGAATTCAGGCCTACACTGGTTCACACAGTGTGAGATACACCCTCTACATACAGGGGTTTGATTTAGGCATTTAAAATACAGCCATTTGAAATACAGCCATTTTGGGGAAAGAAATATTTAATTTAGGCCTACACTGGTTCAGACAGTGTGAGATACACACTCTAAAAAAAAGGGGTTTGATTCAGGCATTTGAAATACAGCCATTTTGGTCAAAGAAATAATTAATTCAGGCCTACACTGGTTCAGACCTTGTGAGATACACCCTCTACATACAGGGGTTTGATTCAGGCATTTAAAATACAGCCATTTGAAATACAGCCATTTTGGGGAAAGAAATATTTAATTTAGGCCTACACTGGTTCAGACAGTGTGAGATACACACTCTCCATACAAGGGTTTGATTCAGGCATTTGAAATACAGCCATTTTGGTCAAAGAAATAATTAATTCAGGCCTACACTGGTTCAGACCTTGTGAGATACACCCTCTACATACAGGGGTTTGATTCAGGCATTTGAAATACAGCCATTTGAAATACAGCCATTTTGGACAAAGAAATATTTAATTCAGGCCTACACTGGTTCAGACAGTGTGAGATACACCCTCTACATAAAGGCATTTGAAATATAGCCATTTGAAATACAGACATTTTGGGCAAAGAAATATTTAATTCAGGCCTACACTAGTTCAGACCGTGTGAGATACACCCTCTACATACAGGGGTTTTATTCAGGCATTTAAAATACAGCCATTTGAAATACAGCCATTTTGGTGAAAGAAATATTTAATTTAGGCCTACACTGGTTCAGACAGTGTGAGATACACACTCTCCATTCAGGCATTTGAAATACAGCCATTTGAAATACAGCCATTTTGGGCAAAGAAATCTTTAATTCAGGCTTACACTGTTTCAGACCGTGAGAGATACACCCTCTACATACAGGGGTTTGATTCAGGCATTTGAAATACAGCCATTTTGGTCAAATAAATTATTAATTCAGGCCTACACTGGTTCAGACCGTGTGAGATACACCCTCTACATACAGGGGTTTGATTCAGGCATTTGAAATACAGCCATTTGAAATACAGCCATTTTGGGCAAAGAAATATTTAATTCAGGCCTACACTGGTTCAGACAGTGTGAGATACACCCTCTACATAAAGGCATTTGAAATATAGCCATTTGAAATACAGCCATTTTGGGCAAAGAAATATTTAATTCAGGCCTACACTGGTTCACACAGTGTGAGATACACCCTCTACATACAGGGGTTTGATGCAGGCATTTGAAATACCGCCATTTGGTGCACCAATATTGAATTCAGGCCTACACTGGTTTAGGCTGTGTGAGATACACCCTCTACATACAGGGGTTTGATTCAGGCATTTGAAATACCGCCATTTTGCGCACTAATATTGAATTCAGGCCTACACTGGTTCAGACCGTGTGAGATACACCCTCTACATACAGGGGTTTGATTCAGGCATTTGAAATACAGCCATTTTGGTCAAAGAAATCTTTAATTCAGGACTACACTGGTTCAGACCATGTGAGATACACCCCCTACATACAGGGGTTTGATTCAGGCTTTTAAAATACAGCCATTTGAAATACAGCCATTTTGGTCAAAGAAATATTTAATTCAGGACTACACTGGTTCAGACCAAGTGAGATACACCCCCTACATACAGGGGTTTGATTCAGGCATTTGAAATACAGCCATTTGAAATACAGCCATTTTGGTCAAAGAAATTGTCAGTAGGGTGTCAAGAACCACGCCTGACTCCGTTATACCCGGGGTCAGGAAGTCACAGCGGTTGGCTGCGCGCTCTATGTAAGATAGGGCTGTTTCCTTATGGTAGCTTTCTGGGTTTGCTTTGCAAACCCTTTTGGCTCACTCAGGGATCCGTAGCTCTTTCTCCTCAGCTGTTCCTTGTCCAGCACTCTCAACCTCCTTATATTCCCCTCTCCCACTTCTCTGGTTGCCAGATATAGAGCTTCCTGCCTGGACATCTATTCTGACCCTCTGGAGCTGTGTTGCTGCGTTCTCTGGTTTTTGGTCCAGAACGCTACCCTCCGGATCCCTGTTGGACCTTTGTGGTCTGCTGTGGTCGCCCACCTGGGTGTATGTGTTTGTCTGTATTGTCTGTCCTCTCCCTGGTGTTTCCCTCTTAGTGTCAGTGGTGCGGACTAGCGATCCCACCGGCCCGTTCACTATCTAGGGCTCATTTTAGGAAAAGCCAGGGTTTAGGCACGTGATCGCCGCACTGGTGAGGAACCCCAAAGGGAGAAAAACAGGGCTCGCACTCAATAGTATTATATATGTATAAATTTTATTAGCGTCTCCATATGAGACAAACCACAATAAAAACACATAGAAAACAATAGATGGTGGTAAGACGAGCACACAAGATGATACGGAGCACAACTAACACCTGGAATGGCAAATGAATACAGACAGTAGATGTATAAATATAGCACATATGTGCATATAGGCCAAACAGGATATCAAAAATACATGTAGTCAGGCAAAACTATAGAGGCTAAGTCAAGGTCTCATATAAGGTAACCAAGATATACATATAAAGTGCAAAGTGCAAATATAACAGAGTACATGGATAACTAAAGCTAAATAGTTCACTGTAAAGCCATAGACAAAATACCTGTGTAGTGCTCCAGCAACCCCAACGTACGTTTCACGCAAGGCTTCTTCAGGGGGAGGTGTGTGTGACACTGTATATTGGAGGGGCTGAAGGCAGGGGAGTGATGTTATTTACATTGGACTATATGTTGGAGGGGGCTAAAGGCAGGGGATTGATGTTATTTACATGGGACTGTATGGACTGTATGATGTTATTCCTATAGTGATTAATATGGTAATAGCACCATCTAGCGGTGTTAAATTGTATCGCACCTTGTTTTTCTTGTTTCAAAGACTGCTGTATAGTGGGTGGTGCAAAACATTGTGGGAGTGCAAATGATTCTGGGAAAGAGAAGTCTCCGGGACATAGTACAGAGCTGTCCTCCTGCATATCTACTTTTTAAACTCTACTATCCTGGTAAATGCATATCTGGTGAGAGATCTACAAACTGGATTCCAAAAAAGTTGGGACACTAAACTAATTGTGAATAAAAACTGAATGCAATGATATGGAGATGGCAAATGTCAATATTTTATTTGTAATAGAACGTAGATGACAGATCAAACGTTTAATCCGAGTAAATGTATCATTTTAAAGGAAAAATACGTTGATTCAAAATTTCACGGTGTCAACAAACCCCAAAAAAGTTAGGACAAGTAGCAATAAGAGGCTGGAAAAAGTAAATTTGAGCATAACGAAGAGCTGGAAGACCAATTAACACTAATTAGGTCAATTGGCAACATTATTGGGTATAAAAAGAGCTTCTCAGAGTGGCAGTGTCTCTCAGAAGCCAAGATGGGTAGAGGATCACCAATTCCCACAATGTTGCGCAGAAAGATAGTGGAGCATTATCAGAAAGGTGTTACCCAGCGAAAAATTGCAAAGACTTTGCATCTATCATCATCAACTGTGCATAACATCATCCGAAGATTCAGAGAATCTGGAACAATCTCTGTGCGTAAGGGTCAAGGCCGTAAAACCATACTGGATGCCCGTGATCTCCGGGCCCTTAAACGACACTGCACCACAAACAGGAATGCTACTGTAAAGGAAATCACAGAATGGGCTCAGGAATACTTCCAGAAACCATTGTCAGTGAACACAATCCACCGTGCCATCCGCCGTTGCCAGCTGAAACTCTACAGTGCAAAGAAGAAGCCATTTCTAAGCAAGATCCACAAGCTCAGGCGTTTTCACTGGGCCAGGGATCATTTAAAATGGAGTGTGGCAAAATGGAAGACTGTTCTGTGGTCAGACGAGTCACGATTCAAAGTTCTTTTTGGAAATCTGGGACGCCATGTCATCCGGACCAAAGAGGACAAGGACAACCCAAGTTGTTATCAACGGTCAGTTCAGAAGCCTGCATCTCTGATAGTATGGGGTTGCATGAGTGAGTGTGGCATGGGCAGCTTGCATGTCTGGAAAGGCACCATCAATGCAGAAAAATATATTCAGGTTCTAGAACAACATATGCTCCCATCCAGACGTCATCTCTTTCAGGGAAGACCCTGCATTTTTCAACAAGATAATGCCAGACCACATTCTGCATCAATCACAACATCATTGCTGCGTAGGAGAAGGATCCGGGTACTGAAATGGCCAGTCTGCAGTCCAGATCTTTCACATATAGAGAAAATTTGGTGCATCATAAAGAGGAAGGTGCAACAAAGAAGGCCCAAGACAATTGAACAGTTAGAGGCCTGTATTAGACAAGAATGGGAGAGCATTCCTATTTCTAAACTTGAGAAACTGGTCTCCTCGGTCCCCAGACGTCTGTTGAGTGTTGTAAGAAGAAGGGGAGATGCCACACAGTGGTGAAAATGGCCTTGTCCCAACTTTTTGGGGATTTGTTGACACCATGAAATTCTGATTCAACATATTTTTCCCTTAAAATGGTACATTTTCTCAGTTTAAACTTTTGTTCCGTGATTTATGTTCTATTCTGAATAAAATATTAGAAGTTGGCACCTCCACATCATTGCATTCAGTTTTTATTCACGATTTGTATAGTGTCCCAACTTTTTTGGAATCCGGTTTGTACTTGCTTTATCTAAAGCAACCCATGCCCCGCTATATATCCGTAGCTCCTATATTTTGATCATCATTTCCACTTGTAGCATAGGTATATGTATATTACATCAGTTAATTGCACGACTATCAAATCTTAATACCCGTGCAATCTGTTATTTTTGTCAAGCTAACCAAGGTTGTGTTCGGAGGCTTTTTGAAAAATTAACTTATTACACTATGCAGGGGCATGCTGATCCTGTTACGAATGTAGTGGATTGACAGCCCCTGATAGCTCTCACCTTTCTGTTCCTTGGCATCGATGGCTGCTCGTATGACACATGGACCTCCGTTTGGTCCCTTAGTGTAATATGTGATGTTTTGACATGAGCGGGGTGGGGCATAACCGTGGTAGGACCACACCCCAGCCTCTGTGATTGGCTGGCCCAGGGGCATCGATGCCTGCTCGTATGACACATGGACCGCCGTTTGGTCCCTTAGTGTAATATGTGATGTTTTGACATGAGGGGTGTGGCTTAACCATGGTAGGACCACATCCCAGCCTCTGTGATTGGCTGGCCCAGGGGCTCGATCTCTTTGAGGGGAGGAACCTCCTCCTCTTAATCGCTGCATTCTGGCGGCCGCATACGGCAACTCTAGTGCTGTTTGCCGCGGCCTCTGCACATGGGGCCAGCGGTTTGTTTGTTTGTTGCAGAACTGTACCCTGTGAATAGCAATGCTCTTGTCAGTGCTCCTGATGAGCCATTATTGGCAAAACGCATAGAGCAACTTTAGCAGTCAGGGTGGGCCATGTGTACCGATATTTAGGCAAATAGGTTGATTTGTGCCCGTATCACAGCCAACGCCTGCACGTGTCTGTGTAGTGGACACACGCTTTGCTTTGGCAGGCTGCTAGATATAGACAGATGTTTATCAACTTATACTTTAGGTACACTTAATGTCAGTTTCTCCAAGTTGATTCGTGCCCGTATCGCAGTGCAGCCTGTGTGCATCGGATCCAGTTTGGACTCACATTGTGATGGCAGACTGTCTGATGTGAGCAGATGTTTATCAACTTGAGTTAGGTGGGGGATCACCTGTTGCAGTGTTGTGGGGACACAGTGAGTTTCCATTGTCCCTGAATACCTACCTTGGGTGCACCGAACCCACCAATTTTTGCAAATTAATCTGCACCACGGTGACTGCACAGCTGGGTCTAATGGCGCCACAGCGGACCAGTATGCGTGCCAATATTGGTCACTGGGTGGCGCATGCAGATTTATATTCTTTGAGGGTGTTTATTTGGGGAGGTTTTTTTTCTTTTTTTTGTAAATCCTTTGTTTTAAGGTATATTTAATAAAGATTTGTTTTAATCACAGCATCCCTTCAGTGAATGCCAGTGGAGTACAGGCCCCAAACATTAGGCATTCACCGGACAGAAAAGAACAAGTAATTATGTGGCTGGAGGTATATTAGACGGTCATTGGATATCAATTTTGCTGCAGGCCAGTACGAATACATGTCAAATACATATGTTTAAAAGAACAAAAAAATTAAAATTGAATTAAAAACATGCTAACAAAATCCCCCCTCTTGAAAAAACCCCAAATGATAATAGTTCAAACTCGATAACACGTGGTTGTCACAGGTGTTGAATTCCTCCAAGGTCCCAAACATTAGGCATTCACCAGACAGAAAAGGCCTTTTATGCTGCTGTATTTAACTAAGACAGGGACCATTATTTGTTCTAGGTGGTGGCGGATATTTGTGGGCTGTCATGAGGAAATTCAATTAAACGTGGTTGTCACAGGTGTTGAGTTCCTCCGAGATCCATGCCTCATTCATTATTAGAAATAAGAGGTAGTCCACACTGTTGTGAGCTAGGTGAGTGCGCTTATCGGTCATGATCCCCCCTTCTGAACTTCTTTTTGGACAGGACACTCGACAAGGGGCAAGCCAAGAGTTCCATCGCAAATTGTACCACCTCTGGCCACAGGTCAAGCCTGCACTTCCAGTAGTCAAGGGGTTCCTCACTTGTCAGAGCTTCCACATCGGCCGTTAACCCGATGTAGTTGGACACCTTTCGGTCTAAGCGTTCCCTGAGGCTGGATCCAGAGGGCCGCTGTTGATGGGATGCTTGCAAGAATGATCTCATGTCTGAAGTGACCAACAAATCTTCAAACCGCCCTCTTCCTGCATGTGCTGTAGGATTAGTACTGTTTCTCTGTGGGTGGAAATTCCTCTGCCAGCGCCCGCAACAGCAGAATGCAGCATCTCTCGCAGTAAGGCCTGGAAATGCTGCATTCTGACAGCCCTCTGTGATGCTGGTAACATGTCTGCCATTTTTTGTTTGTATCGCGTGTCTAAGGACATTGCCACCCAGTAGAGGTCCTTAACCTTTATGCTTTTTATACGGGGGTCCCTCTTCAAACACTGGAGCATGAAGGCCCCCATTTTGACACTAAATTGGAAGCGGTGGAGCAGCTTGGCTCCTGCTCATCGCCCAGGAGAATGTAATCCTCAGTCTCCTCCCCCCATCCATGGACAACACCAGGGATTCCAGAAAAGTTTAAAGCCTGCTCTTCTTGCTCCTCCTCCTCCTCCCCCAAGGCACCATCCTCCTCTGACTCCTCTCAGATGGAGTAGCCCCCCCTGGGAATTCATTCAGCATTGCGATGTCCTCATCTTCCTGCTCCTGCTCCTCAATGGCTTGATCAATGACACAACGCAATGCATGCTCCAGAAAGAAGGCGTAAGGTACAATGTCACTGATGGCGCCCTGGCTGCGACTGACCAGTTCGGTGATCTCATCAAATAGCCACAAAAGTCTGCATGCGTCGTGCATGAGCAGCCACTGGGGCGGTGAAAAAAACCAAGCTCCCCAGAACCTGTCCTGGCGCAAAGTTCATACAGGTAGTCGTTAATGGCACGTTTCTGCTGGAGAAGCCTATCAAGAATATACACAGTGGAGTTCCATGATGTTGGGCAGTCACAAATCGGGCAAGTGGTGTCGCCGCTGAACATCAGCAAGGCGAGCCATGGCCGTGTAAGATCTGCTAAAATGGCCAGAGATTTTCCTGGCCTACCGCAAGAGATCCTGGACCCCGAGGTATTTGGTAACGAATCAGCGCGCTCAGCAGATTGGCACTATTGTCGCACACCACTTTACCAACTGTCAAATTGAGTGGGGTTAGCCTCTGATCGGCCTGTGACCGCAGAGCTGAAAGGAGTGCAGGACCGTTGTGACTCTTGGCTTCCAGGCACAACAGCCGCAGCACAGCATGGTGACGTCTCACCTGGCACGTCGGGAGCTTGGGGGGTGTAGCGGAAGAGGCGGTAGCAGTGGAAAAGGAGGAGTCAGCTGAGGAGGAGACGTAGGATGGAGTAGGAGGAGGAGGAGAAGAAAAGGCAGGCGTGCATGCAATCCACCAAATTCACACGGGTGCCATGGGTTACATGCTTGACGGCCGTCAGAAGGCTCACCCAGTGGGCAGTAAAAGTTATGTACCTTCCCTGCCCGTGTTTGCTAGACCACGTGTCTGTGGTCAGATGTATCTTGGCACTGACACTTTGTGCCAGAGATATGTTAACCTGCCACTGAACGTGGCCATATAGTTCAGAGATGCCCTTCTAGGAGAAATATTTCCTTCCTGGGACCTTTCATTGCGGTGTGCCAATGGCCACAATTTTTTTTAAAGGCCTCCGAGTCCACCAATTTCTATGGCAGTAGTTGGCGGGCTAGCAGTTCTGACAAGCCAGCAGTCAGCCGTTGGGCAAGAGGATTCATAATTTTTTTACGCTCAAACATTTGGGCCACAGAAGCCCGCCTTGTGCCAGATGAACGTTAATGATGAGCAGCAGGGGCAATATTCGAGTTTTGCGATATTTCACAAATATGTGGTAGAATATTCGTCATATATTCGCAAATATTCGTATTTGAGATTAAATCTGCGATGTAAAAATCGCGTACGATTATTTTCGTGATTCCGAAAAATCTGCAATGTAAAAATCGCGTAATGTGAAGTGGGTCAAAAACAAATATATAGCACTATAGAATATAGTGCGATATATTAGTTTTTTAGAATGTTGTATTTTTTTTCCATCTGAAGTGAAAAGTCATTGGCCCACAAGCAACTTAAGCAGGGAGGAATCATGACTTCAGATGGAAAAAAACTACGAATATTGTAAAAAACGAATATACAGTATAGCACTATATTGAATATAGTGTTATATATAAATTTTTTAGAATATTCATTTTTTTCCATCTGAAGTATTGATTCCTCCCTGCTTAAGTTGCTTGTGGGTCAAAGGTTCATTGGCCCACAAGCAAGAAGCAGGGAGGAATCATATTTTCAAATGGAAAAAAATTATGAATATTCGATATAACGAATATATATCACTATATTAAAAATATTTGCAAACTCTCAAAGTTTTCAATATTCACGATAAATATTCGTGGTCAACCCTAATGAACGCGATGACGGCATGGTGGAAGGTGGAGTGGAGGACAAATGGGAGGAGAGAGGAGAAGCGGCAGGATGTGGAGCACCAGGAGTGTGGCTTTGTGGGTTCTGACGGTGTTGCTCCCACTGGGCTCAGTGATGGGAGGCCAGGTGCCTTCTTAAAGCGGTCGTCCCTAGGTTAGTGTTGGGCTTATGCATTGACAGCACAGGCTGCAGATGGCAACACTATTATCAGCAGCTGACACGTTAAAAAAAGCCCACACTGCAGAGCCATGTGCCGGTGTCCTGAGAGCGCAAGATGTGACCGTTCATGGTGGATGGCTCTCTCCAGATACATTTGCAGTCTGCCTTTTGCCTCCTGTGCACTGCGAGGTCTGCTTGCTTCTCCTCCTTCTCGTTCCTATCTACTGCTCCGTCTCTCCCTCTGAACTCCCCTCCTCTATCTCTCTCGTGGACACCCACGTGATGTCTATCGACACGTCATCATCGTCACCTTCACCAACACTGACATTAGAGATCTCGGAGTAGGCAGCAACAGTGGGGACCACCCTCCTTGGGCTGATCTGGGTACTGTTGTGAGACCTCTGGGTGGCGGTCGTTGCTACCTCCTCTTCCTCATCCGATGCCAGGAATGGCTGTGCATTGGTAAGGTCTGGAAATTGATGGGAAAATAATTCCTCTGACTCGAGTGGAGGGGTTATGGCGGTGGTGGTGGTGTCTTTGGGGGTGCACACAGCAGAGAGTGAGGAGGGTGCTGACACAGAGGATGGGGAAGGTGCAGAAGTGGAAGGCTGAATGAGCCACTCAACCAACTTTGGGGCGTCCTTTGACGTAATTGTACGCACCTTCTCCAACTTCGCACTTAGGCTCCAGTCTGGTGCACCTGCCCGACCCCTACCACCCCTGCGGAACGGCCTGTCTCTTCCTCTGCCTGTCATTTTCAAAATGAATCTGTGCCAAAGTCCCTAGAGAAGAGCAGTGTTTGTGGAAGCAGGTATATAGAACCCCTTAATCAGTTTTTTTGGGGGGCAACTGGTATATCACACCAGTTGCAATTAGTTGTTACAATGATGTTTATCCCTCTGTATAGCTGCGGTATCTCAGCAGAAGAGCACACAAATGCTGCACAATACAAATGCACTATATAGAAATTATATTATAGGTATATCACACCGCTGCCTCAATAAGATTTTTTGTGAGGCAACTGTTATATTACACCAGTTGCAATTAGTTGTTCCAATGGCGTTTGTCTGTCTGTATAGCTGTAGTATATCAGCAGAACCGCACACAAATGCTGCACAATACAAATGCTCTATATAGAAATTATATTCTAGGTATATCACACCCCTGCCTCAATCAGATTTTTTGGGGGACAACTGTTATTTCACACCACTTGCAATTAGTTGTTCCAATGATGTTTGTCCCTCTGTATAGCTGCGGTATCTCAGCAGAACCGCACACAAATACTGCACAATACAAATGCACTTTATAGAAATTATATTATAGGTATATCACACCCCAACCTCAATCTATTTTTTTGGGGGGCAACTGGTATATCACACCAGTTGCAATTAGTTGTTCCAATAACGTTTGTCCCTCTATATAGCTGCGGTTTCTCAGCAGAACCGCACACAACTGCTGCACAATACAAATGCATTATATAGAAATTATAATATAGGTATATCACACCCATGCCTCAATCAGATTTTTTGGGGGGCAACTGGTGTAGCACACCAGTTGCAATTAGTTGTTCCAATAGCGTTTGTCCCTCTGTATAGCTGCAGTATTGCAGCAGAACCGCACACAACTTCTGCACAATACAAATGCACTATAATATACTTTCTATGTTAGAAAGTATATTATATTACACCCCTCAGTATGTCACACCTATCGATAGCAAACCTATACCAGTCCTTAAAAGGACTTTTGTGGCCCTATTATCTATCGTTTGGTGTCTCTATACTCTCTAACAGTCTGTCCCTGCTCCACACAGCAACCTCTCCCTACACTGGCAAAAAACTGAATGTAAAATGGCGGCCAGATCGGGTTTATTTATAGGGTAGGGGGGTGTGTCTCTGTACTTTACTGCCAACAGTTCGGAAATTCGGAGACATAAAGACTCTCTCTGGTCTACTTTTGTGTTTACAAGAGACTGTGGGAAACCCTTTCTATTAGATCTCACTGTTCCACAACAAACTGTACCCTCCACGTACAGACAAGTGGGACACTTGTAGAACAGTTGACCAAGTATAAGTGATAGCCTTTTTGTAAAAGTGAGTTAATTAGATCCCACACAATTTTCCCATTAATTCCAACATAGGTTTGGCAACCAGGAGGACTCAGCTGAGTGTCTTTTCCCTCACAAACTCTGAAAGCATACAGTATGTGATCTATTCCACTCCCACATATTTTTTAAAGCTTAAATCTATATCTTGCTCGTTTGCTCGGAATATACTGCTTAAAAGCAAGGCGGCCTGTGTAATGGATGAAGGATTCTTCAACATCAATTTTTTTTAGGTTAGTATGCCTTCGGAAATATGCTATTTTGTTGAAGTATTGATGAGATGCCTTATTTTATGTAGTCTGTCTTGACTTTTTCCATCCCATCTGGGACAAAGAGTGTTGTCATTAAAATGTAAAAATCTCATTTAAATTTCAAACCGTGACTGAGCCTTCATAGCAGACAACAATGGCTTATGGTGAATTGGGTTAGTAGACCAGATTAGATTTCTTAGTGAGTCCCATGTTAAATGTAAGGGCTAGAATCCTTGCCAGAAACTGCTGGGCAATATAGGTTAGTTTGCAGTACTATTTCCTCTATAAGTTGTTCTGTTATAATAAGCTTGAAAAAGTTCTACACCAGCTTGTGCCATGAAAAGAGGAATAGCAATTCTATAAATGTCTGAGTGTGACCACACTGGATTGCCGATTTCAGAAGGACAACTTTGCACAGCAGTCCAGGGTGTATGGTCCTGCTGGTCGGTTCAGACTCTCACTAGCCATTATAAGTGCCAGTTTTGTCATTTGTGTATCTGCACTACGGACAATTGTCTCACACTGTTTGTTATTAGGCTACTTTCACACAAGCGTTTTCAATTCCAGTATTGAGATCCGTCATAGGCTCTCACCACTATTGAGATCCGTCATAGGATTTTAATAGCATATAAAAATGCTTCACTTTTTTCCTCATTAATTGTCAAGGGTTTGTGCTTCCATTGCGGACAGAATAACGCTGCAAGCAACGTTTTTCTGTCTGCGATGTGGTGCGGAGCAAGACGGTTCCGTCCTGACACACAATGTATGTCAATGAGGACAGATCCGTTTTCACTGACAATAGAAAATGGATCAGTCCCCCATTGACTTTCAATGATGTTCATGACTGATCCATCATGGCTATAGAAGACTTAATACAACCGTATCCATTCATGATGGATGCATGCGGTTGTATTATGGTAACTGAAGCTTTTGCAGATCCATGACGGATCCAGAAAAAGCCTTACTTGTTGAGGTCCCTGGCATGTCTGTGCTGGTGCTACCTTTGCACAGCTCACTGCTTTCAAAATACGTCTGATGCCTTCTCTGTATTTTTTTGGCTGGGTTGTCATCATCTGAACTGCCGTCTGAACTGGAAGTTAACGTATCATTTCCTTCCAAAGGCTCATACTCAGAGTCTGAATTTTCTAAACTACTTTCCTCATCAAAGGAACAAAGCATGGCATATGCCACTTCAGCACTGTACATTCTATGTGACATGTCTCATGCTGAGTACCTGACAAATAATAACCAATATCCAATAAATGTACTTAGTAGCAGCTAATTACCGTATTGTTTGGTTTTTTAAGACGCACTTTTTTCCCCTACAAAGTGGGGGGATAAAACCAGTGCGTCTTATAAAGTGAAGGTGACAAAAAGCAAGATGGCCGGAATTTGCAGGCTCTCAGGAGCCTGCGACTGAACTGTAAGGTGGGCTGTTGACTTTAGTGAATGCTAACTGCTGCTGCCAGCCCGCCTCTCTGTACCATGTCCGCTCATCCACAGATCCCCCATAACAGTGTGTCATCTACAGATCCTCCATAAGTGTGTCATCCACAGATCCCACCATAAGAGTATGTCACCCACAGATCCTCCATAACACTGTGTCATCCATAGATCCCCATAGCAGTGTCATCCACAGATTCCCCATAACAGTGTCATCCACAGATCCCTCATAACAGTGTCATTTGCTGATGTTCTCAGCTACAGTGTCCCCATAACTATAAAGGACACAATGCTGAGTTTTTTTATTACTGTATTTTGTTGTAGAAAACTACCGTACTGTAGTCTCCTGCTGCATCCAATTTTAGAAAGATGTCAAAGCAGAAAAGGCTTTCATATGAGATCCATTTTAAACTGAAGGTGATAAAATACCCCAAAGAACAAGGAAACAGGGCTGCTGAGACATTTTGGGCCGCCTCCAAAAGAAAAAATGATACGGGAGTGGAGGAAACAGGAGGATCAGCTGAAAAAAAGAAGATAAAAGTAAACACACTTTTTGATTTCGTACTGCAAAATGCACAAATAGACGTAGAAATGAAAGAGTGGATCACGTCACAGGAATAACGGCTTTTCAGTATCTACAAAAATGATAATATATGAAGCTAAGCATCTAGCTGCAGAGAAAGGCATTGGCGAGTTCATGGTGCTACAGGTTTATGATGAGATGTGGTCTTGCTATGTGTCCCAAAACTAGAATTGTGCAAAAAATTCCAACAGAATATGAATCCAAGATTGTGTCTTTTCAAAAATTTGTGCTGGATGCAAGATAGAAAAATGGCTATAAAATATGTCAGATTGGAAATATTGATAAAGTCCCGTTAATCTTTGATTCATTCAATACTTCCCGAGCAGAAAAAGAAAGAAGCAGGTTCAGGACAAGTAGGGGCACAGAGCTTGTTCCTGGGCCATGCCAATTAATCATAGTGTCAGAGGAACCCACCGACTTGTCAGTTGAGATGATGTTGAAGACTGGGTCAACCATTCAAAGACAGCTGAGTTGCTGGTCAAAGCATGACCACTGGATGACACTGGTAGCTTTGGCCTGTTGCTGCAACTGCTGCTACCACCCCCTTTCCCCCTTCTTCTGCTTCTATTTCTAGCTCTAGAAACATTTTTGCCACTGACCATTCCCTTGGAAGGACCTGGCACCTGTCTGTCAGACATAATGTACAGTAACAGTAACTGCAAGTGTAAACTCCAATTACAGAATCAAGGCCTACTGGAATTACTTATGTATAAAGCAATGTGGACACACCTATAGCAGTAGTATTAGACAAAAACAATCATATTTTAGTGTCTCCATTGTTTGAGAGTCATAGGTTTTTTTATTTTTTGAGCGATTTTCTTATGTAGGGGCACATTTTTTGTGGGATGAGGTGACGGTTTTATTGGTACTATTTTGTGGGACATACACCTTTTTGATCACTTGGTGGATTGCACTTTTTGTAATGTAAGGTGACAAAGATGACTTTTTTTCATAAAGTTAAAAATAATTTTTTATGGTCTTTATTGGACCATACCCCGATTATGTGATATATTTATACAGCCGGTTGTTACGGATGCAGTGAGACCTAATATGTGTGGTTTTTCCTTTTTATTTTCTATTTTTATCATAAAATCAGGGGAAAGGGGCTTTTCTTTTTTTACTTGAAACTTAATTTTTTTTTATTAAAAACACTTTTTTTTGTTTTGTTTTAAACTTTACTTCTGTACCACTCTGGGACTTCAATTTTTAAGGGTCTGATCCCCTCTCCAATGCATTACAATACATCTGTATTGTAATGCATTGCCTGTTAGTGTATTACACTGAGTCATACACTAACAGGTTGCCTAGGGGACACAGCCTGGGGCTGGATCTCCTCATTTCCCCTAGAAGGCAGGTTCAGATGCCATGCAAGGCATTGGTCAGCCTGTGCATGGCATCGGGCTGCCTTGTCACCCATCGGGTCCCCACTACAGCAGCACTGGGACCTGGCGCATGGACCTTCTATGCCGCGGTCAGCGCTGACCGCAGCATAGAAGGGGTTAATCCGCTGGCATTGGCTTTTACAGTGATGCTGGTGGATACAGAAGAGGCCTGGCTATCAGGGACTGCAAGGCCCCTGAAGTGATCGGGCGCGCACCGCTCTGGTGCCCGTCCGATCACCATGACGTAATCAGGGCCTTGATCCCTGCTAGCCACTGCCCCGGGTGTCAGGCTGTCAGCTACACAGAGGGTGCTGCCATGCCATGCCTGCCGGCACTCCAGGCAGCGTACTGTGAGAGCTGTGATTCTCTAGGACCTTAGATGACATCATCACCATGTGACCAGTAACCTAGCAATGTTACTGGTCACATGGCTATGAGGTCATCAAGGTATTTTCTACCAGGAGTGTTGCAGGAGAAGTTTGCCTTAACTGTGGAGCTTTTTTTGTGAAGATTACATCAGAAAAATGTGACAGGGGCTGTTATGCTAATACACTGTAAACTACTGTATAGTGGGGTGCAGTATAGTGTGGGGGCCTGTATACTGTGGGGGGCTGTATACTGTATACTGTGGGTGCTGTATATTGTGGAGTGCTATACTGCTGTACTGTATACTGTGGGGGGCTGTATAGTGTGGGGTGCTGTATCCGGTGAGGTGCTATACTGCTCTACTGTATACTGTGAGGTGTTGTATACTGTGGGGTGCTGTATACTGTGGGCTGCTATACTGCTCTACTATATACTGTGGGGTACTGTATAGTGTGGGGTGCTATACTGCATACTGTGTGGTGCTGTATACTATAGGGTGCTATACTGCATACTGTGGGTTGTATACTATAGGGTGCTATACTGCATACTGTGGGGTGCTGGGGTGCACTGTAACACTAGTTTGAGCCGAGCCCTGGTCTCCTTCCTGCAGAGCAGTGCCCATTTCCAGCCTGAGCCCAGCTGCCCAGAGCACTGATCCTGTGTACTGTGAGGTGTTGTATATTGTAGGGTGCTGTATACTGTGGGCTGCTATACTGCTCTACTATATACTGTAGGGTACTGTATAGTGTGGGGTGCTATACTGCATACTGTGTGGTGCTGTATACTATAGGGTGCTATACTGCATACTGTGGGTTGCTGTATACTATAGGGTGCTATACTGCATACTGTGGGGTGCTGGGGTGCACTGTAACACTAGTGTGATCCGAGCCCTGGTCTCCTTCCTGCAGAGCAGTGCCCATTTCCAGCCTGAGCCCAGCTGCCCAGAGCACTGATCCTGAGCCGCTGGAGTCTTCAGAACTGGAAGTATTTACAGTCATTCACTGTACTCTACCAGGTGTGTGGATTTTTGTGTGTGTGTTGTGGTGGAGGGCGTGATTGCCTGCTAAGGTGTGGGAAGGCGGGATCCAGGGGGCCCAAGTAAATTTTTGCCCAGGGTCCAATCAACATTAAAGACGGCCCTGGACGTAATACTATATCAAAATGTTACTTGCCGCCATGACGTACTATTATGTCATATGTCCGGAAGGGGTTAAACTGGATTCAGTAAAATAAAGGTTCCTATACATGACTGATGTAAATGAATCCGTATATTTACAGAATCATTCTATATAAAAAAAAATCTGTCATTCTAAATCTGAAGACCAGAAAAATAAACTGATGTGTAACCAGATGATCAGATCCTAGTAGGCCAGACAAGGACATTCTAAATAAGTGATTTTTGTGTATAACTTTAAGACTTCGGCCTATAATAAGATGTGTGGTTTTCTTGGCCAAAATAGTGTATTAACATATGATTTACAGAGCATCCACCTAGCCAAGAGAATGACAACCGTTTCAATACAGAAGATATTATTGTCAGTCCCAGTACTATGGGTAAAGGAGTGGTAAATGTGTTGCTTCTATTTAGCTCATTATATGGCATAAACTACAGTGAAAAGATAGCAAAATAGTTGAATTGTTTTTGGTGTCTACCCTGGATTTTGAAAAATAATTGTTTAAAATACCACAAGGTAATTGTATAAAAAAATAGGTGTTAGGATATGTATTACAAACATGAACGCATGGAACCCAGGAACATATTTTCTATGGCAAAGAATGTGAAGTCGGATTATTAAAATCATGATTAATGGATAGAAATCAGACTGATGATAGCTGTGTGGCTGTGTAGTACTTAAATGTACTGTATATGTTAATCCGGGGAGTTTAAAGCAAGCTTGACCGTTAATAATAACATTATTTCTGCCAAGTGCACCCAATGTCTGTTTTCATGTTTAGCCTACAATTTAATATGAGTTAAAAACATTTGCTTTAGTCTCTACACAGTCAGAGCCATTTGATCCTGATGAGATAGTAGTCATCACTCTTGTGCCGGTTGAAGAAGAGTGTGAGAGGGGTCTGGAGAATGCGCATGTGGCTACATCAACATCATAGCCAATTACTCACACACAATTTCACATGATAATGTCCAAGTTAGACAACATCATGTTGGCATCTTGTTGGCCATCCAAGAATGTTGGACACAGATCCAAGAGGCTATAGCAACATGAAAACTCTGAAAGTGTTAAAGACTTATGCTACAAAAGTAATTTATTACAATTAGGCTTGAGCAAATCGAGCTTCAGATAATAGATCCGAAGTCGATTTGTTCAAAAAGTTCATTGTTAATGCTGTTTCCGTACAGCATTAAAATGTATTGGCTCCGTGTAGCCATACTTCATCTCGGCCAAAGTTGCCGAGACTTCGGTGAAAGACTATGGTATTCCTATTTGTGCATTTAAAAATATTTAAAAATAGGAATCCAAAGTGGGCTTTGGTACAAGGTACCAATCAGTAATGAAGCTGACTTCAGATTACAATTTAATTTTTTTTTTTAAATATGCAGATAAGAATACCATAGAGCCAATACATTTTAATGCTGTACAGATACAGCATTAACAACAGAGTTTTTGAACAAATCGACTTTGGATCTATGATCCAAAGTTTGATTAGCTCAAGCCTAATTATGATGCTAACACATTGTACTTTTTTTTTTAAACCAGGCATATCTCAGTTAGATCCTGCCATTAAACATGTGTTCATCAGGAGGAAGGGCTTGTATGCCCGAAATGCATAAGCAACAGTGGTTTTAATATTTTTTTACTATGTTCTGAGTTAATAAAGGAAGCCCAGCCCAGATCGCATGCACCATACCTGCATGGAGGTGAACTGATCCAAATGTATTTTTCATTGTTTTCATCACTGTTGTGAAATGTGGTGGGCGCATACTGTTAGAATTGTGGTAGGCACATAACTAATGTTGGTGCGCTCCAAGAAAGTGCAAAATAAAATGTCACTCAGTTGGCACAAAACAATAATGCCGTATGAGCAGGAACGGTGACATGAGGGATCGGTCCTCCATGTACTAATGCAGAGACCGGTGCATGCATAGATAATCATGGAATTGTTGTGAAATAGGTGTTTGCCCTGACAATCCTCAACATACACACACATTTGCATAAGCCCGGTGTAAGCTTTTTTTTTTTTGTTTGTTTTTAGCAATGAAGCGTTTTTAACACACAATAGTATTTGGAATAGAAAATGGAGCAAATTTGGCATCCATGATTGTGTCCACATTAAACATTAGTTGCGTACCATGTCTAATCTTTGTAACACTACATTTATGTATGTAGAATAGAAAAGGATAATGTTGCCATGAAGAGGAGACAACGACAGTATAAGATACTTACTGTAATTGATTGAAGTATGCTTGGTAGGTCAGGAACACTCCGTTACTCATGGTTTGTATGGATTTCATTGCTGTCTTTATTGTAGTGTGTTTAACGAAAGTGATCAGTCATACAATGCAAACCAAGGTTTGTGGTGGCGTAAATTGCGACCATCTGCAACACTTTGGCTCTGTCGTAAACAGTAAATCAGCCATACTCTGAGTGTAATCCCACATAACAAACCTAAATATAGATGGCACACCGTGCATAATTTTGTGCAAAAAAAAAACAACATGCAACACAAATGCCACAACTATAGTCAAGCTATAGTCAACTGACAAGGATAATAAATGTCCCCCTATGTGTGTAGAATCGATTTGCTCATCACTAGTTATTGACATTTGCACGCAACCTGTTATATACACTGCTTAACTTTGAGATTGCACTGCCAAGAGGGTCAAGCCTTAAGATTATGCAAATTGAGAAAGTAGCAGGTGTCGCCATGATCTGCAGATGATCAAATGTTCAAGCACCTAGCTCCAACCTGTAAGCTTGTAAAAAGGACATAACAGCTAGACTGAAAGCAAAGTGTTCTAGCCACATGTATGAAACCACAAAAATCAGGTCAAGTTATGTGGGATGATTGTGCGATGCCTCCTGTTAGTCAACGTGCCAGTTTTTTTCACTTGTCGCAAACTTGGAGGGGAAGAATTCTTGAAACCTTGGTTTATCACTCCAGTAGATCACATCTATATACCTAGCCCGGGATGTCAGCTCTGTTCAGTGTTGTATGTCCCAGTGGTTGAGAGAGTAAGGACGAACTGGAATGACAGCAAGAGTTGCACAGAGGCGAATCTCTGCATGGACAGATTGTCCGATTACAAGAATGGTACAATGTGATCCATTACTACAAATGAAATTAGATATCACATCCCAAACCTACGGTGGTAAATGGTGTCTACACAAACCATCCAAAGCCATTTGCACAGCATTGGGCTACAAGCCAGATATTCAATTGACCTTATGCCACCTCCCTCAAAGGCTATCATGGTGCACAGCAAGACAGCAATGGAGGCCATAGTAGTTCAGTTATGACTGCTGGTTTGTCTTAGATGCAATAATAGTTGAATATTGGTCTGGAGACCACGTGGGCAACGCCATGAAGAAACCTTCAAAAGAGAACGTCACACTGGTCCTACAACTGGCATTATGTTGTGGGGTAGCATAACATAGAGTAACCATACCCTTTTAGTCTCTGTTTCAGGCACAGTAATAGCTCAAGGCTACGTTGATTTGCTCATGGAACTAGTGGTACAGCCATTTCTCTAAAGTATTGAACTAGTGGTATAGCCATTTCTCCAAAGTGCTCCTGGAGCATTTTTTCAACAGAACAACACCAGGCCACATGTGAACATGTTTCCCTTCAAGCACATCTGGAAAGTGCAGCGTGTCGTAGGGAGGAGAGCAGAAGAGGAGGATAGCTGTGTAGTGATGGGAAGGGCGCACCATTTCTTCCCTTCAGGCACACTCTAATTCTGTTTTTTGTTTTATGTTTTTAAATAGTCATTCATCAAAGTCTTGTGCAATTTCGGCCGAGACAAAGTTTTGCTACGCGGAGCCCATACATTTTAATTGTATTAACATCATAGTTTTTGAATGAATCAACTTTGGTTCTATGATCAGAAGCTCAATTCTCTCAAGCCTAGTTACAAACATAAGCAGCCATGGAAATGTACCCACTGTATCTTCAATTTAGCATCAGAATCTGATAATTACTTAGTAGTTACTAAAGTGACAGAAACTCTAATATTCTAGTAGAAATGTTTTGAAGGCAGTAGCTCAAAAGTTATAATTTATCTGACAAAGATTTTGATCAAAAAGAAGAATGGCATTTAAAGCTGGAAATGGATATCAATAGTAAATGAAAAAAATAAAATGTTCAATGCACTGTACATTCATTTCCAACTTCACAAAAGACAAGATGCTTTCAACTGTAATCTTGCCTATCCACTATTGAACACCACTGTGTTGATATCTGCTACAGTAGGTCCAAAATTATGTATTGTTTAATTAATTTATGGCAGCTTTAAATCTGTTTTTCTAATACAGAGCTCCAAATCTCCCACATAGACATGGATTTAACCAATTGACCACTGCTGCACCACTATATACATTGCGGTGGAAGACAGTTAACCGTAACCCGCCGTATAAAAGCAGCAGGTTACATTATGATCTGCTGGTATCCCTGGCACTTCAGATCTCTGTGACCACTCTGTTACTAGACAGCTTCGGTCAAAATTAAGACCATGAAATCAACCAAAGTGGTGTCCGTGCATGTGATCACTGTGATGGCCAAAGTAAAAAAACTAAAGTTTAAATAAAAAATTTATAAAAATCCAGCAGGGCCTCTCTCTTCTAAGAATGTTTTACTTCTTGGTGGATGTTAGTATAGGCGGTATTTTGAGTGTGTAATTCATACAAACACACATTTTTTAAAATTTATAAATTATATAAATAATATAATGATTTTGTATTATTACAGTCCAGTGGTCTTTTGCTTGCATCTAGGGATGAGCAAATCGACTTTGCATGAAACATCCGAAGTAGATTTGCATAAAACTTTGTTTTTAAAACTGTACGGAGCAGGACGTTTCATCCGAAGTCGATTCGCTCATTCCTAGTTGCATCCTGTAACGACATACACATTTTTTGTTGTTTTCATAAAATAAGAAAGAGTGTGATTTTAGCAATAGTATACCAGTCTTTTGTGTGTGACAGGAATTTTCTTTCATAAAATATTGTTAGTATTGTTAGCATACAGCAGTCTTTTGCATATAATATATAATCATAAACATGTCTTTTCTGTTTGCATTTAAAAAAAAACCTATCTTTAGAGCATGTTTTATCTGAAATCAACATCCGTCGATGGGCGGACACAGGCTGCAACGATGACCTGCTCTCTTTGCATCTTGTGACCAGTTGTGTGGCAAGTGGAGCAGGTACAACTGCGATCTGTGATCGGCTGCAGCGGTCACTTGTCTGCCAGTTACTAGATGTTGTTTCAGTGCTGCAGGAAGAGGAAGAGTCGGCCTGGGAGCGACAAACATTGAACCCAGCAGCAAGGACCTGGTACTGTATCTGTTGAGCCGCTTCAGTCAAGACTTTGTTTGAATGCAGTATGGAGCATTCAAATGTATGGGCTCCGTCTTGAGGCTGCACGTCTGGAGCAACCACCTCAGGTAGGCGACGAAAGCGGATATTGCATCAGCAGCTCCACTTCTGGTCAGAGAAAGGCCTCATTTAGAAGAGTCTTATGAGCTATAAGCATTGCTTTCTTTTGCTCCTCATAGGCTAGTGCAACACCCAAGAGTTGGGTTACTAAATGCTTTTACCCCGCTACAATCTGCTAAGCGCATTAATGTTGTCAACTTATGTGATTTTCCTCATTTCATTCACAACTGTGCAGATAAAACCATTTTAAATGTGGTATTTTCTTTGTAATGTTTCAGGTCTACCAGCAGGTGGCGGCATCGTTGGTAGGAATAGTTTTAATGTTATGGCCATTCAGAATGGAACGTTCCAGTTCTGTTCTGCCCCTCTGCTTAAGGGAAGTGGAGTTTCCCACACCCTGCAGCAAGGGAGGAAAAACCAGTTAGATCCAGTGTGTTGCAGTTCTCCCTGCATGGGGAAGGCTGTGTGTGTAGGAGCTCCCAGTTCTAGGGATCCAAGCCAGTCTCTTGTCTCGGCTGAGACAAAAGATCACCATTCCCAGTCTGAGCCCTTCAGCCTCAGCTGGTGACAAGCAAGCAGCCACCTCCAGTACTCCAGGAAGAAGCATTCCCTGTGAGCACAACTGTGAGTACCGTCCAGAGACCAGGAGAAGCCAAATTCCTCCTCAGCTAGTCAGTCCCCAATACAGCATAAGACAGCGCAGAAGATAGTGATTCCTGCCACATTACAGAGCCACAAGCAGAAGACTTATCCTGCAGAGAGCTCCAGGCTCATGATAGAAACAGAAGATAGATTCCTGCCATACATTGCCAATACCTGCTGGGACTTCAGGCTCATGCTGTATCTCATATGGGTTACCGCTGCATAAAGTAAAGACCAGTTTTAATGAAATTCCAAGTCTGGATCTCATTTACTGCTACTAAATCCCTCAATTACTCCTACTAGAAACACACTATTATTGCAAGTAAGCCAGGATCAAGGAGTCCAGCCGTACCAAGGTAGGAGACACCGTTGACACTATACCCACTGCTACACAGAGTCATTACACCACTCTGGCAATCCTAACCGGGTACGTGAGCTCCAACATCTTAAAGGGCCCTGTGTTAGTTAGTATTGGCGTCACAAACAAAAACCATAGACTATTATACCCATATCCTGACCCACTGCATAATTGGTGTCCGTGTAACTGCACCCACGGTCCAACTCATTGCACTAGCATAGCCTCTTGTGTGGATTCTAGTGCAACAACTTTAGAAACTTTCCATACCGCCACTTCTTTCAGCTGTTATTTAAGCTTATAATGAGAATTCGACATTCCTTTATCAACACTAGGCATGATTGCATCAGTTTATATTGATTAATCAGAAGGAAAAATAAAGTAAATGTGAGAGTTTTGTGCTATGAGTAAGGATGTAACTACACCATCCCAGACATGTACGCTGGCTCTAGTTGATGTCTGGAATGTTTTTAAAGATGGATTAATAAGAATATGAATTTTAATCAAGTGCCAGAGATTTTCCCACTTCTATAAAGCTGCAAGTTTTGCTTGTTCCTGGCCCAGGAGTGTTGTTTCCTCCCTGCATTCTTTGCCAGTGTGGTGACCATACATCTTATCCAGGATTTTGGATGTACATGCCACATTTATTTTTCTTCTTTAAATTATTAGTAAATATGCCTAGGATAAATGGCAAAATCCTATCAAATTCCATTACATTCAATTTGTTTTGGGGGAGGGGGTTGTGGCCGGATGCCAGGAGAGGCAGATGTCTGAGCTCTGAGCTCCGTGTCGAGTGGATTAAAGCGGCTCACAGCATACTCCTAAGGCAGACTTTTTCTGAGAAACAAGATCCTTCCCGCCACTCGGATGGTGCTCCTCACTCCTCAGCGGACTCCTCCAGCTCTAACTCGCCAAAACCATCGCTGGACAGTGCGCACAGCAAGCGACAAAGTCTGGCTTTACATGATAACCAAGCTCAGGGGTCGGTGAGTATGGACTTTATATCACTATCGCCCGACAAAAGCGGGTCACATAAAGAACCAAATAACGTAAATATCTTCCCTGCAAAACAAGTTCAGAAACTTGAAAGAGTCTATCCAAAGTGACTTTAGAGATACCATCTCTACTATTCATACTAATTTGATTTCAATTGGGAAGCGCACAGCCCATTTGGAGGAAAAAATGGAGGAGTTTGTGTCTGCACATAACATCATTGTAGATGGCCATAATGTGGTTGAAGATGAGTTAGCCATAATTAAACTAAAGATTGCGGACCTTGAAGACCGCTCCAGGCGGAACAGCATAGGATTCAGAAATATTCCAGAAACTGTACAATACTCTCAACTCAAAGAGTTTATCACTAATTTAATAGCTGCATATTTACCAGATACTCCCAACCCTGAGATGATAATTGATAGGGTACATAGAGTGCCTAAACCAAAAGCCCTACCAGCTGTTTTTGCAAGAATACATTTCTTTCATCTAAAAGAAGCAGTGATGAAGGCAGCCCAGAACAAGCAATATTTCAAAATGTGGCTTTATACACAGATCTTTCTCCAGTGACTTTGGCAAAGAAGAAGAGAATATATTCAATACACTAAAGCCCTCAGACAAAACAATATTCCTTACAAATGGAGGTACCCAGTTAAACTAATTGTACGTTTTTGTAACTTAACTCATATCTTAACATCACCATCTGAAGCTGCTGAGTCCCTCCTTAAATCAAATATTTCCCTACCACAAGAGGGAGACAAAGCCTAAGAGAAGAACTACTCGGATTCTCCTACCAGAAAGAAACCAGCAATTCTAACTCAAGAATGGACAAAGGTTGGAGCATCCTCGCCTTAAACTACTGGAAGTACAACACCTTGGATCCTTTAATTTACCTACATAAGAATCCACAATATAACATCAATTGAGATCTTGTGTCTACCTCTCCCTAATCCAGTGCTTCTCAATTATTTTCTGTCATGCCCCCCCTAGGAAGAAGAAAACATTTTGCGCCCCCCGCGCGACTGTAAATAGTATCATTTGTCTATAAAATTGTTATAAGTACACCTCTGCATAACACTGTATCCTTATTAACGTATAAGAGAATAAAAAAAGAAAGAAATGTGGATCGGACACACACTTATGGGGGGATCTGTGGATGACGGACACTTATGGGGGGATCTGTGGATGACGGACACTTATGGGGGGATCTGTGGATGACGGACACTTATGGGGGGATCTGTGGATGACGGACACTTATGGGGGGATCTGTGGATGACGGACACTTATGGTGGGATCTGTGGATAACGGACACTTATGGGGGGATCTGTGGATGACGGACACTTATGGGGGGATCTGTGGATGACGGACACTTATGGTGGGATCTGTGGATGACGGACACTTATGGGGGGATCTGTGGATGACGGACACTTATGGTGGGATCTGTGGATGACGGACACTTATGGGGGGGATCTGTGGCTGGCACTGTTACAGGGGGATCTGTGGCTGGCACTGTTACAGGGGGATCTGTGGCTGGCACTGTTATATATGTGCCATCCACAGACCCCCCACCCCATAACAGTGCCATCCACAGTGCCCCCCCAGCCCATAACAGTGCCATCCACAGACCCCCACCCCTTAACTGTGCCATCCACCGATTCTGTGTGTCCGCCGCCGCCGTTTAAAGTTATTAAACATGCCCCCCTCACTCCTAATAGTACCGTATATCTTCTGTATAATGCCGGCAGGCGGGCCGGGCGGCCGGCGCGTCCCTCAGTGACGTCACTTGTCTGCGTCGCCTGCTTCATTCATAAAGCAGGCGGCGCAGGCACGTGACATCACTGAGGGACTCGCCGGCCTGCCTGCCGGCATTATACAGAAGAAATTCGCACACCCCAAAGGCCGGCCCTGAACGAGCCCCCCTTCACGGAGCCTGGCGCCCCCTCTGGGGGGCGCGCCCCACTATTTGAGAAACACTGCCCTAATGCAACTTATTCTACCTCCTCAAAGAAGTGTTTTCCTAAACAATGTTTGAACTTTGGGTCCTAGTTGGACCGTTGTTTGTATTTTTTCTGTTCTTTTTTTATATTTTTTCTTATAGGATCCTCATTTTCGGATGTCACAATGCTAATTTGGACCAGAGAATGCCACCGCAAAATGGGACACTGTTCATTATGGACATAACACCAAGTCAATACTCGAAGAATAATTGCACGCTACATGGGTCGTATAATTAGGTTGTGTATATTCTACACTCAAATCCAATGAGTTTCCTTTTCCCTCCAAAATGGGGGTTAAAATTATGTCTTTAAATGCAAAGGGTCTAAACAACCCTTTTAAAAGATCAACACTTTGGACATAAATCAGGAAACAAAAATGTGATATAATATATATTCAGGAATCCCACCTAAATGCATCTGACTCTCATTACATCATCTGTGTTTTCCTCATTTATACTTTGCACATGCTATACATAAGAAAGGTAGCTTTAAGAATTCTATTTCCTTTCAGTGCCATGAGACAGTTATAGACAAGGACGGTTGATCTATTAAAATCATATGTTCTATTAACAACGCTTTATTCACTATAGTTAATCTACATGCTACGAACAATCACCAATTAAGGTTTATTAAGAAAACTATTAAACAAGCCCAAGAAATCAAGCAAGGCTCATTATTTTCTGTCAAGACTTCAACATTTGTCCAGACCCCCTGATTGATAGATCAAGACCTCCTCCTCAACAAGTGAATCAAGATTTCCTATTTAGCGAAGGTCTTTTTGACACTTGCCATTCTTTTCATTCTAATGAAAAAGATGATACTTTCATATCTCACCCTCATAACTCCTTCTCCCGCATAGATCTATTTATTACAGATAAATAGCTACTATCAAAGATAATATCAACAAACATTATGGATATTTCCTGGTCAGATCATGCCCCTATAACTCTCAAAATACAAGAACAATATCAAAATACCGTTTACTCTCCATGGCGTTTAAATAACTCATTACTTCCACTGTCTTCAGTTCAAACAGATATAACTAAGGAGTTAGAAGAATACTTTAATCTTAACGATGATGGCCAAGTTCTAGGTACTACTCTCTGGAATGCTCATAAAGCATTTATTAGAGGTCACGTTCTGAAACATGCAGCTCTACCCAACAAAAAAAATTAGGCAAGAAACCACTAACTCCTTACTCTCATCTATTCAAGAACTAGAAAGAAAAAAATTAAGAATCCCTCAACCCATCAATAGGCAACAAACTAAAAACAGTCAGACACAATTTTTATTTACATCTACATAATAAATACGAGTTTCACTTAAGGAAACGTAGAGCAGACCACTAACAAGGTAACAAAGCCTCCAAACTTGTAGCTAATAGAATTAAAAAAAGTGAAGCTAAAACCAAAATCCCTTTCATCTCTTATATATATAAAAATGAGTTTCTGTCTGTCTGTCTAGACATTCTTTATGCACGACCAAACGACTGGACCGATCTTCACCAAATTTGGCACACAGGTACATCAGGTGTCCGGGAAGGTTTTAGACTGGGTCTCAACTCTCTAGGACGTACCGTTACTGAGATATTCCCAAAAAGTCACAGTTAAAGGGGCGGTCACAATGAAAGTCACAGTTAAAGGGGCGGTCACAGTGAAAATCACAGTTAAAGGGGCGGTCACTGTGAAAGTCACAATTAAAGGGGCGGTCACAGTGAAAATCACAGTTAAAGGGGCGGTCACTGTGAAAGTCACAATTAAAGGGGCGGTCACAGTGAAAGTCACAGTTAAAAGGGCGGTCACAATGAAAGTCACAGTTAAAAGGGCGGTCACAGTTAAAGTCACAGTTAAAGGGGCGGTCACAATGAAAGTCACAGTTAAAGGAGCGGTCACAGTTAAAGGGGCGGCCACAGTGAAAGTCACAGTTAAAGGGGCGGGCACAGTTAAAGGGGCGGTCACAGTGAAAGTCACAGTTAAAGGGGCGGTCACAATGAAAGTCACAGTTAAATGGGCGGTCACAGTTAAAGTCACAGTTAAAGGGGCGGTCACAATGAAAGTCACAGTTAAAGGAGCGGTCACAGTTAAAGGGGCGGCCACAGTAAAAGTCACAGTTAAAGGGGCGGGAACAGTTAAAGGGGCGGGCACAGTGAAAGTCACAGTTAAAGGGGAAGTCACAGTGAAAGTCATAGTTAAAGGGGCGGTCACAGTGAAAGTCACAGTTAAAGGGGCGGTCACAGTTAAAGGGGCGGCCACAGTAAAAGTCACAGTTAAAGGGGCGGGCACAGTTAAAGGGGCGGGCACAGTGAAAGTCACAGTTAAAGGGGCGGTCACAGTGAAAGTCATAGTTAAAGGGGCGGTCACAGTGAAAGTCACAGTGAAAGTCACAGTTAAAGGGGCGGTCACAGTGAAAGTCACAGTTAAAGGGGCGGTCACAGTGAAAGTCACAGTTAAAGGGGCGGTCACAATGAAAGTCACAGTTAAAGGGGCGGTCACAGCTAAAAGGGGCGGTCACAGTTAAAGGGGCGGTCACTATGAAAGTCACAGTTAAAGGGGCGGTCACTGTGAAAGTCACAGTTAAAGGGGTGGTCACAGTGAAAGCCACAGTAAAAAGGACGGTCAAAGTGAAAGTCATAGTTAAAGTGACGGTCACAATGAAAGTCACATTTAAAGGGGCTGTCACAGTTAAAGAGGCGGTCACAGTTAACCACCTCCGGACCGCCTAACGCAGATTCGCGTTCCGGAGGTGGCAGCGCTGCGCACAGTCACGCATATACGCGTCATCTCGCGAGACGCGAGATTTCGTGTGAACGCGCGCACACAGGCGCGCGCGCTCACAGGAACGGAAGGTAAGAGAGTTGATCTCCAGCCTGCCAGCGGCGATCGTTCGCTGGCAGGCTGGAGATGTGATTTTTTTAACCCCTAACAGGTATATTAGACGCTGTTTTGATAACAGCGTCTAATATACCTGCTACCTGGTCCTCTGGTGGTCCCCTTTGTTTGGATCGACCACCAGAGGACACAGGTAGCTCAGTAATATGTTGCACCAAGCACCACTACACTACACCCCCCCCTGTCACTTATTAACCCCTTATTCACCCTTGATCACCCCTGATCACCCCTGATCACCCCATATAGACTCCCTGATCACCCCCCTGTCATTGATTACCCCCCTGTCATTGATCAACCCCCTGTAAAACTCCATTCAGATGTCTGCATGATTTTTACGGATCCACTGATAGATGGATCGGATCCGCAAAACGCATACGGACGTCTGAATGGAGCCTTACAGGGGCGTGATCAATGACTGTGGTGATCACCCCATATAGACTCCCTGATCACCCCCATGTCATTGATTATCCCCCTGTCATTGATCAACCCCCTGTAAAGCTCCATTCAGATGTCCGCATGATTTTTACGGATCCACTGATAGATGGATCGGATCCGCAAAACGCATACGGACGTCTGAATGGAGCCTTACAGGAGTGTGATCAATGACTGTGGTGATCACCCCATATAGACTCCCTGATCACCCCCTTGTCATTGATTACCCCCCTGTCACTGATCAACCCCCTGTAAAGCTCCATTCAGATGTCCGCATGATTTTTACGGATCCACTGATAGATGGATCGGATCCGCAAAACGCATACGGACGTATGAATGGAGCCTTACAGGGGCGTGATCAATGACTGTGGTGATCACCCCATATAGACTCCCTGATCACCCCCCTGTCATTGATTACCCCCCTGTCATTGATCAACCCCCTGTAAAGCTCCATTCAGATGTCCGCATGATTTTTGCGGATCCACTGATAGATGGATCGGATCCGCAAAACGCATACGGACGTCTGAATGGAGCCTTACAGGGGCGTGATCAATGACTGTGGTGATCACCCCATATAGACTCCCTGATCACCCCCCTGTCATTGATTACCCCCCTGTCATTGATCACCCCCCTGTAAAGCTCCATTCAGATGTCCGCATGATTTTTACGGATCTACTGATAGATGGATCGGATCCGCAAAACACATACAGGAGTCTCCCTGGAGCCTTCCAGGGGGGGTGATCACCCCATATAGACTCCCTGATCACCCCCCTGTCATTGATCACCCCCCCCCTTTCATTGATCACCCCCCTGTCAGGCTGCATTCAGATGTCCGTATGATTTTTACGGATCCACGGATACATGGATCGGATCCGCAAAACACATACGGACATCTGAATGGAGCCTTATAGGGGGGTGATCAATGACAGGGGGGTGATCACCCCATATAGACTCTCTGATCACCCCCCTGTCATTGATCACCCCCCTGTCATTGATCACCCTCTGTAAGGCTCCATTCAGACATTTTTTTGGCCCAAGTTAGCGGAATTTTTTCTTTTTTTTCTTACAAAGTCTCATATTCCACTAACTTGTGTCAAAAAACTAAATCTCACATGAACTCACCATACCCCTCACGGAATCCAAATGCGTAAAATTTTTTAGACATTTATATTCCAGACTTCTTCTCACGCTTTAGGGCCCCTAGAATGCCAGGGCAGTATAAATACCCCACATGTGACCCCATTTCGGAAAGAAGACACCCCCAGGTATTCCGTGAGGGGCATATTGAGTCCATGAAAGATTGAAATTTTGTCCCAAGTTAGCGGAAAGGTAGACTTTGTGAGAAAAAAATAAAAAATATCAATTTCCGCTAACTTGTGCCAAAAAAAAAAAATTTCTATGAACTCGCCATGCCCCTCATTGAATACCTTGGGGTGTCTTCTTTCCAAAATGGGGTCACATGTGGGGTATTTATACTGCCCTGGCATTCTAGGGGCCCCAAAGCGTGAGAAGAAGTCTGGTATCCAAATGTCTAAAAATGCCCTCCTAAAAGGAATTTGGGCACCTTTGCGCATCTAGGCTGCAAAAAAGTGTCACACATCTGGTATCGCCGTACTCAGGAGAAGTTGGGGAATGTGTTTTGGGGTGTCATTTTACATATACCTATGCTGGGTGAGAGAAATATCTTGGTCAAATGCCAACTTTGTATAAAAAAATGGGAAAAGTTGTCTTTTGCCAAGATATTTCTCTCACCCAGCATGGGTATATGTAAAATGACACCCCAAAACACATTCCCCAACTTCTCCTGAATACGGCGATACCACATGTGTTAAACTTTTTTGCAGCCTAGGTGGGCAAAGGGGCCCATATTCCAAAGAGCACCTTTAGGATTTCACAGGTCATTTAACTACTTACCACACATTAGGGCCCCTGGAAAATGCCAGGGCAGTATAACTACCCCATAAGTGACCCCATTTTGGAAAGAAGACACCCCAAGGTATTCCGTGAGGGGCATGGCGAGTTCCTAGAATTTTTTATTTTTTGTCACAAGTTAGTGGAAAATGATGATTTTTTATTTTTTCTTACAAAGTCTCATATTCCACTAACTTGTGACAAAAAATAAAAACTTCCATGAACTCACTATGCCCATCAGCGAATACCTTGGGGTGTCTTCTTTCCAAAATGGGGTCACTTGTGGGGTAGTTATACTGCCTTGGCATTCTAGGGGCCCAAATGTGTGGTAAGGAGTTTGAAATCAAATTCTGTAAAAAATGACCAGTGAAATCCGAAAGGTGCTCTTTGGAATATGGGCCCCTTTGCCCACCTAGGCTGCAAAAAAGTGTCACACATCTGGTATCTCCGTATTCAGGAGAAGTTGGGGAATGTTTTTTGGTGTGTCATTTTACATATACCCATGCTGGGTGAGAGAAATATCTTGGCAAAAGACAACTTTTACCATTTTTTTTATACAAAGTTGTCTTTTGCCAAGATATTTCTCTCACCCAGCATGGGTATATGTAAAATGACACCCCAAAACACATTCCCCAACTTCTCCTGAATACGGAGATACCACATGTGTGACACTTTTTTGCAGCCTAGGTGGGCAAAGGGGCCCACATTCCAAAGAGCACCTTTCGGATTTCACCAGCCATTTTTTACAGAATTTGATTTCAAAGTCCTTACCACACATTTGGGCCCCTAGAATGCCAGGGCAGTATAACTACCCCACAAGTGACCCCATTTTGGAAAGAAGACATCCCAAGGTATTCGCTGATGGGCATAGTGAGTTCATGGAAGTTTTTATTTTTTGTCACAAGTTAGTGGAATATGAGACTTTGTAAGAAAAAAAAAAAAATCATCATTTTCCGCTAACTTGTGACAAAAAATAAAAAGTTCTATGAACTCACTATGCCCATCAGCGAATACCTTAGGGTGTCTACTTTCCGAAATGGGGTCATTTGTGGGGTGTTTGTACTGTCTGGCCATTGTAGAACCTCAGGAAACATGACAGGTGCTCAGAAAGTCAGAGCTGCTTCAAAAAGCGGAAATTCACATTTTTGTACCATAGTTTGTAAACGCTATAACTTTTACCCAAACCATTTTTATTTTACCCAAACATTTTTTTTTATTAAAGACATGTAGAACAATAAATTTAGAGCAAAATTTATATATGGATCTCGTTTTTTTTGCAAAATCTTACAACTGAAAGTGAAAAATGTCATTTTTTTGCAAAAAAATCGTTAAATTTCGATTAATAACAAAAAAAGTAAAAATGTCAGCAGCAATGAAATACCACCAAATGAAAGCTCTATTAGTGAGAAGAAAAGGAGGTAAAATTCATTTGGGTGGTAAGTTGCATGACCGAGCAATAAATGGTGAAAGTAGTGTAGGTCAGAAGTGTAAAAAGTGGCCTGGTCTTTAAGGGTGTTTAAGCCATGGGGGCTGAGGTGGTTAAAGGGGCGGTCACAGTGAAAGTCACAGTTAAAGGGGCGGTCACAATGAAAGTCACAGTTATATGGGCGGTCACAGTTAAAGTCACAGTTAAAGGGGCGGTCACAATGAAAGTCACAGTTAAAGGAGCGGTCACAGTTAAAGGGGTGGGCACAGTGAAAGTCACAGTTAAAGGGGCGGTCACAGTGAAAGTCACAGTTAAATGGATGGTCACAGTGAAAGTCACAGTTAAAGGGGCGGTCACTGTGAAAGTCAAAGTTAAACTGGGCGGTGAAAGTGAAAGTGACAGTTAAAGGGGCGGTCACAGTTAAAGGGGTGGTCACAGTGTAAGTGACAGTTAAAGAAGCGGTCACTGTGAAAGTCACAGTTAAAGGGGCAGTCACTGTGAAAGTCACAGTTAAAGTGGCGGTCACAGTGAAAGTCACGGTAAAATGGACGGTCGCAGTGAAAGTCACAGTTAAAGGGGCTGTCACAGTGAAAGTCAAAGTTAAAGGGGCGGTGAAAGTGCAAGTGACAGTTAAAGGGGCGGTTACAGTTAAATGGGCGGTTACAGTTAAAGGGGCGGTCAAAGTGAAAGTCACAGTTAAAGGGGCGGTCACAGTGAAAGTCACAGTTAAAGGGGCGGTCACTGTAAAAGTCACAGTTAAAGGGGCGGTCACTGTGAAAGTTACAGTTAAAGGAGTGGTCTCTGTAAAAGTCACAGTTAAAGGGGCGGTCACTTTGAAAGTCACAGTTAAAGGGGCGGCCACTGTGAAAGTCACTGTTAAGGGGCGGTCACTGTGAAAGTCACTGTTAAAGGGCGGTCACTGTGACAGTCACTGTTAAAGGGGCAGCCACTATAAAAGTCTCAGTTAAAGGGGCGGGCACTGTAGAGGTCACTGTTATGGGGGAAACTGTTGATATTTTTTTACGACACACGGAAACATAAAATGAAATAGATGAAATATACCCGTGCGAAGCCGGGTCCTTCTGCTAGTCTCTTATATATATAAAAATTTGTTTCTGTCTGTCTAGACGTTCTTTATGCGCGACCAAACGATTGGAGCGATCTTCACCAAATTTGGCACACAGGTACATCAGGTGTCCAGGAAGGTTTTAGGACATACTGTTCCTAAGATATTCCCAAATAATGACCCACATTAGCCAATGCAAGCCTGCAAGTCTTTCTCTTCAAATCCCAACTGCCATAAACACAGTTTTACTCCAGGTTTCCATAACAACCCAGCCATTTTTCTTTACTGCTTAAAGGGGCAGGCACTGTGGAGGTCACTGTTTTCAAAGTGGCGGGCACAGTGGAGGTCACTGTTATTAAAGTGGCGGGCACTGTAGAGGTCACTGTTATTAAATAAGCGGGCACTGTGGAGGTCACTGTTATTAAAGGGGCGGGCGCTATGAAGGTCCCTGTTAAAGGGACAGGCACTGTGAAAGTCACAGTTAAAGGGGTCGTCACTGGTCACTGCAAAAGTCACTGTTAAAGGGGCGCTCACTGCGAAAGTCACTGCTAAAGGGGGGGTCGCTGTGAAATTCACTGTTAAATGGGTTGTCACTGTGAAAGTCACTGTTAAAGGGGCGGTCACTGTGAAAGCCACTGTTAAAGGGGCGGTCACTGTGAAACTCACTGTTAAGGGGCGGTCACTGCGAAAGTCACAGTTAAAGGGGCGGTCACTGTGAAAGTCACTGTTAAAGGGGCGGCCACTGTAAAAGTCACTGTTAAAGGGGCGGTCACTGTAAAAGTCACTGTTAAAGGGGCTGTCACTGTGAATGTTACTATTAAAGGGGCAGTCACTGTGAAAGTCACTGTTAAGGGCGCGGTCACTGTGAAACTCACTGTTAAAGGGGCGATCACTGCGAAAGTCACAGTTAAAGGGGCGGTCACTGTGAAAGTCACTGTTAAAGGGGCTGCCACTGTGAAAGTCACTGCTAAAGGGGGGGTCACTGTTAAAGGTGTGGCCACTGTGAAAGTCACTGTTAAATGGGCGGTCACTGTGAAAGTCACAGTTAAAGGGGCGGTCACTGTGAAAGTCACTGTTAAAGGGGCTGCCACTGTGAAAGTCACTGCTAAAGGGGGGGTCACTGTTAAAGGTGTGGCCACTGTGAAAGTCACTGTTAAATGGGCGGTCACTGTGAAAGTCACTGTTAAAGGGGCGGTCACTGTGAAAGTCACAGTTAAAGGGGCAGTCACTGTGAAAGTCACTGTCATAGGGGCGGTCACTGTGAAAGTCACTGTTAAAGGGGCGGTCACTGTGAAAGTCACTGTTAAAGAGGCGGTCACTTTGAAAGTCATTTTTAAATGCGCGGGCACTGTGGAAGTCTCTGTTAAAGGGGCGGGCAATATGAAAGTCACTGTTAAAAGGGCAGGAACTGTGAAGGTCACTGTTAAAGGGGTGGTCAATGCTAAAGGGGTGGTCACTGTTTATGGGGCAGGTACTGTGAAGGTCCATGTTAAAGTGGCAGGCACTGATAAATGGGCGGGCACTATGAAGGTCATTATTAAATGAGCAGGCACTGTGGAGGTCAATGTTAAAGGGGCAGCCACTGTGGAGGTCAATGTTAAAGGGGCAGGCACTGTGGAGGTCATTGTTAAAGGGGCGGGTACTGTAGAGGTCACTGTTATGAGGAAACTGTCGATATCTTTTTACGACACACGGAAGCATAAAATGAAATCGATGAAATATACCTGTGCGAAGCCGGGTCCTTCTGCTAGTATATGATAAAAATAAAACAAAAATAATTAATTCTAAGCTAATCTCAGAAGAATTTGCCAAATATTGCTCTGATCTATACAATCTAGAATCATCTCAGGATAATATTCAACCAAATATGACTCATATTAATGAATTTCTATATGGGATTTCTCTTCCCTCTTTATCCCCCTAGCAATGTCAAAAAATAAGTAACAGAATCTCTTCCTCAGAAGTACTTAAAGCCATACATATGTTAAAACCCAATAGGACGCCTGGCCCAGATGGCCCCTCCAATAATTATTACAAAGCGTTGTCCCCTCTACTAACCCCCTTCTTAATTAGAACTTTAAATTTCTTGGCAGAACAAGGAAAAATTCCCCAAGACATGCTTAGGGCCTTAGTTATCACTCTACCTAAACCAGGCAAATCAGCTTTAGACCAATATTTAGACCAATATCACCAACTTTAAACCAATATCTCTTCTCAACTCTGACCTTAAAATTTACGCTAAGATCTTAGCTGAGAGAATAGTAAATATTTTCCCATCTCTCTCTGACACATGTCTACAGAAAATGCAATCCTTATTAAACCATGATATTTGGGGTAAAGCCAGACCTAGAGTTAAATTCTCTATACTATATAATCCTCTATTTCATGGAGGCCTTTACTTTCTGTCCCCTAGTCGCTACTGTAAAACTATCATTTAAGACCAACTTTGTTCCTTACATAATGTTGACATCTCAAAAAAATGGATATCCATAGAAAAAGCCTCCTTGTGAAATTCCTCTATACTCCTCCACCTTACTGCTCAAAGTGTATTTAAAACCAAACTAGTGAATCCTTTAATTTGCATACGTGCTATCTCTAATATTTGGAGCCCTCTCACCAGAACTGATAACTTCTCCCTGTACCATTTTATTCTTCATCGTTAAAAATATGCAAACTGACTATCCCCAATCTATCTATCAGCAACTGGGAAACCCTGGTAGTCTCAACCATCTCACAACTTTGGCATAATAACAATTTTGTTGACTTTGCTTATCTAAAACAGAGGTTTGGCATCCCAAACAAAGACTTCTATAAATATCTACAATTGAGACATTTACTTCAATCCTCAGATGTGTTTATAGCTGAGTTCACATCTTCAAAAATTGCAAGACTGGTTTACATCCACTAGACTAGCTAATAAAGGTATCTCCAAATGGTGTAAATTATTGAAAACAAATCAGATTAATCCCTTCACTCACATTATCAATCTATGGCATTCTGATTTGAACAAATAATTCTCTGACACTCAATTGCATGAAGCCTTTACTGCAACCTCTAAATTATCAAGATGTGTAGGGCATCTTGAGGGAGCGCGAAAATTTTTGTATAGATGGTACAAAACCCCTCAACATCGAAGCAAAGTTTTTCCGGACCTCTCTCCTTTGTGTTGGACATACCAAACTTCCTTGGGGTCATACCTCCATATGTTGTGGGAATGCTCGCCTATAAATCTCTTATGGAAACAGTTATTTGAGCTTATCTCAAAGATTTGCAATTACTCTATCAAGCTTTCCCCGGAACTGGCCTTGCTTTCCATAGGAATCAATGTATTTTATAATCATCATAGATCAATCATTATCTATTGTACTGTATTATCGCAACACGCAATAAAATTGCATCCTGTTAGAAAGAAAATAACCTCCCTTCTATACACAGAATCACTATAGAAATAGATTACAACTGTTGGTTCGAAGGTATTTGTGCATCCTCAAACAACAAAATCTGCATTTCACCACAGATGGAAGGCTTGGCTTATAAGCACGGTATGCAATATAGATCCTTATGTAGATCAATCGTATGAATTCTCTAGCATATTTGACCTTCAATGACATTGAATTGACCAATATACCACCCCTCCTCACTACCACTACTATACCCCCCCATAATCCTTTGTACTTTTTTCCATATCCCTCCCTTTCCCTCTTCTCCAACTTCCCCCAAACATATAAGGTTTGATGTATAACTTAAAAGTATATGCTCCATATATCTACAACTCTGCGACATCTAATCTAGAACTTTCTGTGTGACATTCAAATTGTAAACATTGTACCAACAAGTTCCAGATGTTCTATTTCTTTTGTAATTTTTATTCCTCTCAATAAAAATTTGTGTTAAAAAAATATATTTTTTTTAATAACTAGTAAGTCAAAGAACTAAATAAACAAAAAAAAATCCTCCAAATCATTCTTAAGTGAAAGCACTTGAAAGCACCAATAACCAGGTTCTGCAAATCTATCTTGATATATTAACTGTCTAGTCTGTCAAAACGATATAATCCGGCTAGATAGTTTGCAAATGAAAACCTGGATTGTTGGTTCCATATCATAAATCCTGCAATCACACCAACTCCTGAATAATTTTGAAGGTGATGTTGCAATATAATATTGCATTTTACCTTATGATGTCTCAGATTTGACATGAGACATACTGAAAATGGTTTGTCAGGTTTCAGATTGGTGTTCACATTTTTAGAAATTCATTGGAGAAGAGTCTTATTTGTTCATTTCTAATGCTCGGAGTCCTGATAAACTTATATTGCCTCCTGATATCTTGTGACTCGGTTTTCATTCCGAAAATATATGCAAGGGATAGGTGACAAATTTTTAATTAGCGAGTGACATCCATTGATCACTAGACCAGGAGACCCATGTCCACTGTTTCCACTAAGCTCTTCTCTCTGGAAATCATGAGCTGAATATTCCACATGAAGTAGACAAGTTATGGAATGGAGGGTATAATTTTTTTTATTTTAATACCGTCAGATGCTTTTAACAATTATTTTTCTTACTCGGATAGCCACTTTAAATTTGATAATTTTCTGATATACATTCTGTTTGTTAGTTAATATTTTTTTTTGTATCTTTCATAAGACTCATGTTATGCCAAGCAAAATGCAAATAAGTTCTTGTGAATACAATAGAATTAATATTCACGGCCACAACTGCCTCCACATTAAGGTAATACATGTATATGAAAACTTGACACAGCTCAATCTGGTAAATATTCAGAAAGTCACTTAGCAAGAAAAACAATAGTTTTAAGCTATTGTTTAATATTAATTCAATCTACCTTGTACAAAAGAATTACAAATGAGTCTGATATTGATAGGTATATTAGCATGATATTAGCATTAAAATGTTTCATAGAAAAGAGACAATAACATTCTTAAGAAGTATGAACTTTAAAACGTGTCACTGGTGATAATTTTTTTATTCATATTCATAATGATCGTGTGGGATATCAGACACATGGTTTTCTTATTTCAATATTTAACAAAATGCATTTGATAAAAGTGTCATGGTATCTAGATTTTAAGAAATGCAGGTGAAAAGAAAAATGCTTAACCATAACTTGAGTGCAAACCTTTTGTTTTTTTTTGTGACTTTATATGAGAAATATATAGTACTTACTTTCTGATTCTGGACAATTAAATGGGTGGGTCCCTAGAAGTTTACTAGAAGTTACTAGAAGTTAACCTCTCCATCAACCCAGTTAAATCCATTTCCTTTTCTTCTTTATCCACATCCCTGTACTTCTTCAAATCTTGTTGAGGTTGAATGACTGCTGCATGTACTGTTTGGGGATCTTTGTGACTGCACAGTGCATGTACCTGACAAGGGAAAACACAAGGAGGGTGGTTGATTTAAGTCATATGCTCCTGTGACACGTTGACCTCTTAAATTGTGTTGAGCTCAGTGACATAAGAGATAGGTGGCCAACAACCGCTGACTACCAATGAACTATGGCTGCTGACAAGGTGACTTGACTGTGTCAGCCAGATGTTGTACTCCTCCATTTTCAGCAGCAATGTCCATTAAGTAATCCTTCTCATTTTAAGCTAACATAACATATTTTACCAGGAAGACCCATTTCAAGAATAGCGACACTTTCAATTCACTTTCAGAATAAGCTGTCAAGTGTCAAGTGGTTGTACATGAGGAATAACAAGATTTCTGACATTATATGACTTTTATCCTGCATTTTTAACAGTTTTCACCTCTGCAGGCTCTATCGCTAATTCTCAGTTCTCCATGAGTGTTACTTAGTGGCTGTGGAACCACTTTCACTTTAGGTTACTCCTTAGGCTACTTTTACACTAGCGTTCGGGTGTCCGCTTGTGAGCTCCTTTTGAAGGGGCTCACAAGCGGCCTCGAACGCATCCGTACTGCCCTAATGCATTCTGAGTGGACGCGGATCCGCTCAGAATGCATCAGTCTGGCAGCGTTCAGCCTCCGCTCCGCTCAGCAAGCGGACACCTGAACGCTGCTTGCAGTGTTCGGGTGTCCGCCTGGCCGTGCGGAGGCAAGCGGATCCGTCCAGACTTAGGATGTAAGTCAATGGGGACGGATCCGTTTGAAGATGACACAATATGGCTCAATCTTCAAACGAATCCATCCCCCATTGACTTTCAATGTAAAGTCTGGACGGATCCGTTCAGGCTACTTTCACACTTAGATTTTTTTTTTTAACTATAATGCAGACGGATCCGTTCTGAACGGATCCAAACGTCTGCATTATAGGAGCGGATCCGTCTGTGCAGACATCAGACGGACCCGCTCTGAACGGTAGTGTGAAAGTAGCCTTAGAATGCTATCGTTGCAGTCCACTGGTATTAATCCTCTATACTGGGATTTGATCTTTGCTAAAGAGGAACCTCCAGGTTGATATCTCCTGAAGTAGTCTCTGTATGATTGGCAGCTGACCCATTGGAAACAGAGATACCAATGCAGGGCATCTCTGCTACAGGTAGAGGAGTTGAGTCCTTGTCTGGAAGCAGGTCGCAGCTTGCATGGGGAGAGAGAGCAGAGTGTAGTGGCCAGGCAGCATGGCCATGGGTCACCTCTACTTTCAGAACAACAGGAGCATCAATGTTTTCATTGGATTAACAAGACTGTACCTCTAGACCAAAAGCCTTCCAATCTACCAGGAAGAAGTTTTTCCTCAGATTTCCTTCATGTCTCAAATATTTTTCACTTTGTATACATTTCCTCTGCCGACAGGAGCAGAAGCAGTAACAGTACAGCTGGAATAACGATTGAATAAAACTGGCTTGAGGAGATAAACATGAAAATAATTAGGAATACTTAATGAGGCAGTAACACCTTAGACTGGATTCAACTTTCTCAACACCTCAAAAGGACCAATAAAGAGGGGTGCCAATTTGTACGAGGATACCTTGAGTCTGATGTTTTTTGAGGAAAGCTAGACCTTGTCCCAAGGAGAAAACTAATATGGAGTACTATGATTATGGTCAGTGAATTTATTCATATGAGCAAATGTTTCAGTCTCCTGCCAGATCTGGGTGAAGTTGCTGAGAATACACATGGCTGCTGGAATGCCAGAGGAGACAGATAACAGAAGAGGAACATTTAAAGGGGTTTTGCCATCACAGACAATGGGGGCATATTGCTAAGATATGCCCCCATTGTCTGATAGGTGCAGGTCCCAACTCTAGGACACACACCTACACAGAGAACGGAGCGGGGAAAGTAGTGGAGAGTGCACTGCACATGCGCAGCCAAAAAGAGGCAAGCACTGGCTCGGCTATTTCCGTCGACCTCATAGAAATAAATGGGAGCGGGGGCTGCGCATGCACGGTGAGCTCCCATTCACTTGTATGGGAGCAGCGGGGAGCAGCGCTTGGTGGTGGCGGGACCCTGGGAAACCCAGGGTCCTCTGGCCACAAATCATCCTGCTCTTTTCTCGTTGTAGGTGCGGGTCCCAGAGAAAGGGGTCTTACCTGTAGACTCACTAGGATGGTTGTTTTAAGAAAACTCTGCACTAGTCATTGTGATGTGCTGAAGTGAAATGTCACAAATAGCTTAACAGAATGTGATTAATACAGTCTATCTGTCCATTGGGTTGCAGATGGTAAGCCAAGGAAAAGTCCAACTTGATATCAAACAGTTTGTAGATAGCCTTCCAGAACTTAGATATAAACTGCACTCCCTGATCAGACAATATGTGCAGGGGCAAACTATATAGCTGAAAAAAGTTGTTCCATGAACAACTTGGCTAGTTGACTGGCAGATGGGAGGCCAGACAGAGGTTTGAAGTGAGTTATCTTTGGAAATCGGTCAGCCACCACCCAGTTTACTGTGCACCCTGAAGAGGAAGACAGGTCAGTGACAAAGACCATGGCAATAGGCTTTCACAAGACATCAGGCACTGGCAAAGGAAGTAAAAGTCGTGCAGGTTTTTGTTTTGAAGACTTGTTCTGTCTGATTAGTAGGGTTAAAAGAGAGAGGAAATCCGCCTTGGTATTCTTGTCAGCTAAATTGAAATGAGGAATGAAATCAAACCGTGCTAAGAACAACCACCATTGAGCTTGGTGAAGGTTGAGACGCTGAACTGAATGAAGATAAGTCAGGTTCTTGTGTGTATAGATGTTGAAAAGATGGTGGGCATCCTCAAGCAGATAATGCCAGTCATTTAGGGTCAACTTGATAGTAAGCAACTCCCTGTGACCAATAAAATAATTCCACTATGCCGAGAACAGCTCCAGCATCCACAGAGGATGCGTCCACCTCTTGAAATAACTGCTTGGGGATATCAGAATGATGGCAAATTAATGCAGAAGAGAAGACCTGCTTGAGAGGCTGGAAGGCTGACACAGCCTCTGGAGTCCACTGCTTTGCATTCACCTGGTAAACGCAGAAAAAGAGATGAGTGTGGAAAAGTAAGGAATAAATTGTGTGTAATAATTAGCAAAGCACATGAACCACTGGCCTATAGGACGGGGCCAGTACAAGAAAGCAGACAACTTCTTGGGATCCATCGCAATACAACGATCAGAAGTAATGTAACCCAGGAAGGGTAGAGAGGATTTTTCAAAGAGGCATGTTTAAACTGCATACAGTCTATTCTCCCTCAAGCCCTTGATGACCGTGCATACATGTATCCAGTGTGAAGTCAGATCAGGAGAGAAGATCAAGATGTCGTCAAAAATAAATACGATCAGATTGTAAGCAATTCGGAGATATAATTTTGTGAAGATCCTGGCTCCACAGTGCCTATCAAATAACTCAAGGACTAGCTGCAAAGGGTACTTGATTTTTTTATTCTTACTTTATTCAGACCACGGTAATCGATACATGGCTGCAGGGGGCAGTCCTTTTTCTTGGCGAAGAAGAAACCGGCTCCTGATAGTGAAGAACAGTTCCGGATGAAACCACACTCAAGATTCTCTTCAATATTTTCAGACATGGCATGTATTTCAGGCAGAGACAAAGGTTAGACACGGCCACCTGGTGTAGTAGTTCCTGGGCCCACGTCTATGGGGCAGTCATAAGGATGATGTGGCAGCCTCCTTCTTATCGAAGACATCAGCATAGCTTGCATAGGCAGAAGGTAGACACTCAAGATTCAGAGGGACTTGTAGAGTTCAGACAGAATGTACAAATGCCAAAAACAAGTGACAAATAGAATTCCAATGCAAAATCTGCCCCAAGTTCTAGTCTATGACAGGACTATGCATGCACATACAGGGCAGTCTTAACAGGATTGAACTAGTGGACATAGGCTGCACATAGGAGCTCTGTGTGCAAATTCACACTTGAAACTCCATGGGCATAGTGACGTATTGTATGGATTCCAAGAGTGGCATCATATTGATGGACATCACCACTAAAGACTTCTTCAACTGCTTAGTAGGAATACGGTAGTGGGTTACGAAACCCTGATGAAGGAAGTTTCCTGCTGAGCCACAGTCTGGGAAGGCCCGCATGGTAAACTGAATCTGTCCACATGACAGGGACACAGAAAGTGTTATCTTTGGAGAAAATTTTATATTTAAGTTTCCTGCCTTTAGGGGACAGGTTCATAGTGTACTTTGGCCCCACTATATATGTTCAATAACCTGGAGACTATTGCTAATAGTAGATGGCGACTGCTATAGATTGCAGTTTTGCAAAATGCCATTGCTAATAATAGAGTTTTTACACTTGTCTTATTTTCTTATGTGTGGTACTGGTTATATATAAATTATGTTGCTTTGCTGTTATGTAACAGGTGGTTGAGACAGAGGGACTTAACTCATGGCCCTAGTTACCATTGCTAGGAAGGGGCAGGCCCAGCCACTTGGGCTTAACTCCTTCCTGTGAGTCAGTAGGAGTTAGTTAGCAATAGTGTAAAGTAAGAAGCTGGATGTGAGCAGCTCCTGTTAGTAAGAGCGTGAAGAAGGAAGCTGGATGTGAGCGGCTCATGTGAACACTAGTGTTGGGCACATATATTAGAATTGCAAATTTTAATCGCGAATATCGCCACTTCGAGAATTTGCCAAGATTTAGAATATAGTGCTATATATTCGTATATATTCGTATTCTCGAATATTCTCGATTTTTTTTTTTTTATCAGTAACCTCCCTTCTTGCTTGTGGGCCAATGAGAAGGCTGCAATGTACAGTGCATTGGCACGGCGATGGGGGCGAAATTCGCCCCCAGTTTCTCCAACATTTTTATGGGGGCATGGGAGGAGAGCACCATCCATCCCACACTAGGAGCGGACACCCCAGGGGGTAGGTTAACCCTCTGGAGGAGATATATCGATGACTGTCTCCTAGTGTGGGAAGGAGAGAAGGAGGGACTCGAGACTTTTATCCACCGGCTTAATAACAACGAATGGAACTTGCGGTTTGTGGGAGAGATTAGCAATGTTTCCATAAACTTTTTGGATCTATGTATACGGATAGAGGATGGCCTATTTAAAACCAGTTCTTTTTTTAAAGAGACAGATGTTAACTCGTATATCGACATGAAAAGTTGCCACTATGGGCCATGGCTCAGAAATATACCAAAAGGGCAATTTAAAAGAAAGGCCCAGAATTGCACAGTAGTGGAAGACTATAGGTCACAATGTAAGGTGCTAAAAGATAGATTCCTTGAAAGGGGGTATGAAGAAGACAACCTGGATGCGTGCATCCAGACTGTAGAAGAGGAAAAAAAGAAAGAAAAGGAATATATAAAAGAAAAAAAGAATGAGAGGGACTACAGATTCTCCTTTGCAACAAGGTACTGCTCAATGTCGGATACTGTTAAAAAAGCGGTGAAAAAGAACTGGGGTACACTTAAAAATGACCCAATACTAGGAAAAGTCATACCTGATAACCCTTCTTTTATTTTTAGGAAGGCTTCCAATATTAGAACAAAGCTGGTTCATAGTGCCATCCCCCCAGTGGGTGTAAAGCCGAGTAAGGAGGGAGGGAAATTTACATGGTGTGGGTTCTGCACCAGGTGTAAAAATCGGAACACAAAAGGAAGAATGAGAACACTTAACTGTATTGTATCCAACAAAAATGGAGGGGAGTTTCAAATAAAAGGAAACTGCTCATGCGAGAATGAGGGTATAATATACGTATTGGAGTGTCCTTGCGGACTCCAGTACGTTGGTAGGACGGTGAGGAAGCTGAAAATAAGGATCCAGGAACACATACGGAACAATAGGAAAGGCTTGATGAGCCACAGTGTGTCAGCTCACTTCAAGCTCGCGCACGGTAAGAACCCACGGGGCTTGAAGTTCGCTGGAGTGGAAGTGGTTAAACCACACTGGCGAGGAGGCGACTCGCTGTTACAAATTAACCGGAAAGAAGTACAATGGATCTACCAACTAGGGACCTTGCAGCCGAGTGGTCTGAACATAGAGTTTGATCTGAAACCTTGCTTAGTGTAGACATGGGATAAGAAGTATTCTTTATGGGTGACGTTATTTGGTGAGCTCTTTACCTTTTCTCTTGAGGACCTTTCGGGCTACGTCATGGGGAGTGGCTGCTCAGTGGGCGGTTGAATCATGTGATGTGGACGTCATGAGGGGGAGGAGGTGAGGTTAAGAGTTCCCTGAATGACGTGACCAATAGTGGGCGGTGAAGAAATTAGGTGATTGAATTACGAATGGTATAGGAAAATGTGAAAGGTTTATGATTTGAGAGGTTGTCTAAGAAATCTGGGATATAGGCTGTATGAATAGAAAGGAAACTGAAAATAACGGAGGATACGTCATGAGATGAAAGAGTTTAATAGAATGGACCAATGAGGTTTACTTATATCATAAAGCTGCGGTAACCCGAGAGGGGAAACATAGGAAATAAGTGGTTTGATTGGGAAAGGATTTCTTTTTAACATATGTGAAAACTATTGTTTGTATTGATGTATTTTAATATGATTTGAAAACTATGTGAAAACCATTGTTTGTATTGAAGCATTTTAATACGATTTGAATGAGTAATGGCTCCCATAACTTGGGAAGTTGGGCTATTTAAAGGGCCCCACTGCGAACATGCCCAGTTGTCGCCCCTGAGGAAGCCAGAGAGCGAAACCCGGGTCGGGCAGGAACGTTATGTATTTTATCATTGTGATATGCCTATTGTCTACCATTGTTTGTGAGTAGAATAAAACCTTTTTATACTAACTACTAAGAGGGTACTTCACTATATGCCGGTTATCTAACTCTGCAGAGGAGGCGGTCTGAGGAGGATCGAACCCTTTGAGAGAGGAAGATAGAGGCTAATTCCCTGATTCATTCACCTGTGTATCGGATGACAAAATCTCAAGCAGCGCGGTTTCAAACTTTTATTAAGTAATTGCAGTTAATAGGCACTACCAAACAGACCCAGCCTCAACTCCTCTCTTTATAATTTAACAAACAGCAGACAGGTTTTGTACCTTCGAGGGAAGAAAAGGATAACATCACCAGGATATGTAGTATCCCAGAACTGGGAGTAATACAAATAGTTTCTTGTTATGCATTATGCATTGTACTGTTTGCTTCTACTTGTTGTTACCAGCAAGGAATGTATGTCAAATAATGGGAAGGAACAAGGCTAACCACTCTGTTACTCCCTTCTTGGTAGGAATTGGCTGGACCTGCCCACTGCCAAGAGGGGGGAGTTCCTGTGTGGATAGAGAGAGGAGAGAAAGTTGACTGCAGAGCTTCTGCTCCCAATACCGGATTCTTCAGAGAGAACTACTCCAACTGTTCTCAAGTAAAGCCTTGAAATTCCAGACAGCAACGTGAACTGCTACCATCAGAACTAAAGACACTGCTGCTAGGTGTAGGATTACAGCCAAGCCAACTAACACCAAACTATGACTATGCCAGCATCACCTAAGTGCAGAATTTCCACCAAACAACCTGCCTGCCAGAGATGAATTGCACTTGAAGCCTGCTGCTTTTAAAGCTCTGTGTTGCACTTAGTGACCTCCTTCTTCAGTACTACATGTCTTCTGCACCAATGCATAAAAATGTTCAGTTTTCTAATTGTCCTAATATTTATATTCAATAACCTTTCTATACTGTTTTGCCATGTAAACTCATTTGCATAAACAGCTGAAAAACAAGGCAGATTCTGCTCATTTGCATGTATTTCCCATATGCCCATGTTTATGTAAATGAGTCTGCATGACAAAACAGTATAGAAATGTTATTGAATATAAATATTAGGACAATTAGAAAACTGAAAATGTTTATGCAGCCCTCCTAAGCAGTGAGAGAAGAGTTAGCTGGCATCCAAAAAAAAATTACAATTTTTGTCACCCTAATGATAATGATCTAGGTGTGCATGTCCCCCAAGCCATCCAACAAAAGTCAGTGTGGATAGAGAGCTGGTCTTGAATGTCTCATAGTGCACAAGGCTGCCATTGTAAGGTATGCTGACTGTACCTATCTCATGGATAGGTTGTTGGGTTGCACAAACCTGCTTTTGGCATATAGCCTTTGTGTGATTGTTTGTTATAGGTAATGAAATTGGGCTTGCAATATATGCATATTACATTGGGGATTTTTGCAATCGTGAATTTTTGGAGAAAATTCTGCTAAAAATTCCCAAAGTATTGCGAATTTGAATATTGCCTATGCCGCTCATCACTAGTGTTCACTCATACCATTCCACAAATTTCATTAAGGAATCGATCTTCTCCGGATACAGATCCAATACTTTACTGTAATAAGCTAGCAAAATCCTTCACAGGCTGTAATTCACATCACAACCACTAGGAAGCAACATATAGACACATATAGCATAAACAACTCCTGGGTATTGCAAAATCAATATTTTTTTCAATGCTATTTTATCTCGTGCCACTCATCTCAGGAAATGTTGAGCCAAAAGATAAAGAAGACACATTTGTAGTATATCCAAATGTGTCCATAACATAATCATTCAATTAAATAAATTGCCACTCCTCAGCATGAAAGAATTACGACCATATTCACACAACTGTATGTATTTTGCAGTCCACAAAATGCGGATCTGCAAAAAAAAGGATGACGTCTGTGTTGCATCTGTTTTTTTTTTTTGCAGACCCATTGTAACAATGCCTAAGACATGTTCTATCTTTTTTGCGGGACTGTGGACTAGACATATAGATGCGGAAAACACATGCTGTGCTTTTTTTTTTTTTTTAGCAGATCCATAAAAATAAATAAGTCTGTGTGCGATCTGCAAAAAAAGTGGATCAGATGCTGATAAAAAAATTATCATGTGAATGTTGCTTAAGACGTAACTTCCATCAATTTGTAAGCCCTAGCTTCGACATAATACTTTTACAATTGTAACTCATTTTCTTTCATGTTATTTTTTAACTGCTTGTTGAAAGAACAGAGTTAAAGATTATGGACTCTTAACACAAAATTGGCCTTTCATCCCTCTACAATATCTTGTTGCCATTTAATATATTCCAATTTTAAGCAGATGAATTTTGCATATACACCAATCTCAAGCAAAATGCTTTATAATGTGTGTAATTACCCTGGCCCTATTGATTGGAAGAATGAATAAAATTACTGGTAATACCAGTAATTTTCTTCATTACTAACATGTTGCCCACAAACAAAATAACAATAAGGTTTTGCAATAATTTTCTTTCCTTCTGACAAAATAATTTTTTGCTAAAAATCCATTAAGACACTCCATGATTAATCTTCTACATAACTTACTGTTACAAATACTGATGTTTTATATAATGGGATTTTTCTATTTGTAATATCTTTTGTAAAATCTTTAATGGGTTTCTTTGTATATCTAGCTCTCTAAAAGATATTTGGGAACCTCCGTATACAGGTTTAATTTAATAATAGGATTAGAATAGTAATAGTAATTTAATAATAGGATTAGAATAGTAATAGGATTTCGGTGTAGCACAATCATCTACTATAAATGCTAAAAGAAGTATAATAAAAAATAAATCTAATAAAGTGTTTGGGTAATATTCTTTTGTAAATATTAGAATGGTTAATTATGTACTTAATGCATCTCTAACAGCGTTAATAATATAGTTGCAAATAAATGGGAACATTAGAATTTGCATTTATCTGTTAATTTTCCTGATATAAAATTGGAGTTTTAAGCATGTTTTATATAGTTTTTTATTATATTTACTTTGATCTAACTACATTCAATTGATTGTTTTGCTTTCCTCTACATTTCCTATGACTTATATTGGAATGCTAAATTGAATTTTCCAGCAGATGTGACAGATCGCCATGTTCAGATGTCTGCTAGACCAGTGCTATGTATAATTCATTGGTGAAACAGTTTTTGATTTGTGATGGTATTCACCAGTATAGCTCCTACTAAAATTGGAAAGTCAACCAATTCCCCTCTCTCCCCCCCCCCCCCCCCCCCCACACACACACACACACATACACATACTTTGGTACTGGAACTGGAGGATCATATGCATGGAACCAAACTTCATCTCATTGAAAAAGAGAATGAATGTCAACTATATAACACATGTGATCCAGCAGCTTAAACATTCACTATTTATACAAACACCTTATTTAAAGAGTCACTCTATAATTTCATTTAGCTTAATAGAGACTGGTGTAACTAGGAAATTTCCCGATCACTTTATTAAAAAAATAATAAATGCCTGCATCGACCTGAAACCACCCCCCCAGAAAAGTCATGGCCACTAGGGGTCTCACTTTCCCCTAATTTGCTGCCCAGCTACTGTTGTCAGGCAAGAGAAATTCCAAGTAACACAGAAGATAGCTCATGGGAAATGGAGGCGTGTCAGAGCTAGCTGAGCTTCTGAGACTGATAAAAGAACTGCTTCTACACAGCTTTTGAAGATTATAGGAGCATCCTGAGTGTCTGTTAAGTGTGATTTCTCCTTCCTTATCTGTTTTGTAATCTTTGGAACAGAAAACAAACATAGTGGGTAGTAAGGGAAAGGACATCATAGCAGTACAGTACTGGCAGGTGTAACAAATGGGAGATGTCCCCCGCTTGTGAGAGAAATGCATCTAGCTGAGCAGCTGAAACAGGTAATAATATGACTGAAAAGGCATTAGGGGAGCCCCCAAAAACATGTTCCTTCACAGTTATGATTGTACAAAGTAGCACCACCATTATGCAAACTTTTTTTCCACTGTTAGAAAACAATGGCTGCTTTCTGAAAACAGTTTCAAATCTGTCCACATGTACGTTGTGGTATTGCCATTCCCTTCAATGGATCTAAGCTGCAATACAAGACACAACCCGTAGCGGGTGTAGAATGTTATCTAACCCTGAACAACACTTTTAATGGAAAGCATAATTATAATAGTATCAAAATTAAAAATGAGTGAAAGCTTTCTCCCCAGTGGATATGTGGGAAGAACCCTTGAGTTTTCATGTCTTTGTCCACCTTCAGGCACAATTTTGCCCCAAAAATCATAGCCTAAATAAGAAAAGAAGAGAATAAGATTACATTGATCACAATGTCTTGAGCCAAAGTAACCTATATTTCATAGCATGGTAACAGTTATAAACTATACCAATTAGTCTTTTGAAATACAAGGGGCCAGCAGACATGCCTGTGATCATGTCTAGAAACCAAGATAAGAAACAAGGTCCAATGAAATATCACATTGATGTGGCATAGATTGGCTGCATCTCTGTAGTGCTCAGTTGACCAATTACTCTTACTAAAAGCATTACTGAGCATTGATTCTATGTGTAGCAGCCCTTTGTGCTTCTTTTCACTCACACAAACATTATCAATGAATTATGATGAATAATTATGAAGAAAGTAGTAAAATAGCAGATTCTTCAGGTAATGATGGAGATATTCACAGAGGTAGAATGGTGCAGCTGATAGAAATTTATATTTCTAGTTATGGTGCAGAATGGCACTTTTTTCAAGTATGACATTATTTATAGAAAACTTATGACAGGTCAATATGTATATTTGCACTCCATTATGCCTATAATGGTCCTCCGTGCTGGCTCACATGTCTCTATGTTCTGTTCCGAGTTTCTTTTCTTCCTCCTCCACATGAGCATGGTCACCTGATCGTCTTCAGCTAATTACTGGCTTGAGAGGTTTCCAGAAGAGACACATCACCACTGTTGACTGAAGAGAAACAAGTGACCATTCCCATGCTGGGGAGTAAGAAAATAAACTCTGGACTTTGGTTCAGTGTACTATTTGTTGGCTCTACTTCTTCATCTCTTGACTATATAGTTGAGGTTCATTCTTTCCAATTTCATCTTCTCTTTTGTCTATACAAAGCCCCTATTGGCAGAACGATCAGCAAATTTGGATTTCAGTGCCATCTCTGTACTGACGACACCCAACTGTATATCTCATTCTTTGGCATTACTAGAAAACACCAGTGATGGTCTGTGAGCTGTCTCTAGGATCATGTCCTCTGTGTCTAAAATTAAAGCTTTTAAAATCTGAGCTTCCCCCATTTACAAACCGGATTCCAAAAAAGTTGGGACACTATACAAATCGTGAATAAAAACTGAATGCAATGATGTGGAGGTGCCAACTTCTAATATTTTATTCAGAATAGAACATAAATCACGGAACAAAAGTTTAAACTGAGAAAATGTACAATTTTAAGGGAAAAATATGTTGAATCAGAATTTCATGGTGTCAACAAATCCCCAAAAAGTTGGGACAAGGCCATTTTCACCACTGTGTGGCATCTCCCCTTCTTCTTACAACACTCAACAGACGTCTGGGGACCGAGGAGACCAGTTTCTCAAGTTTAGAAAAAGGAATGCTCTCCCATTCTTGTCTAATACAGGCCTCTAACTGTTCAATCGTCTTGGGCCTTCTTTGTTGCACCTTCCTCTTTATGATGCGCCAAATGTTCTCTATAGGTGAAAGATCTGGACTGCAGACTGGCCATTTCAGTACCCGGATCCTTCTCCTACGCAGCCATGATGTTGTGATTGATGCAGAATGTGGTCTGGCATTATCTTGTTGAAAAATGCAGGGTCTTCCCTGAAAGAGATGACGTCTGGATGGGAGCATATGTTGTTCTAGAACCTGAATATATTTTTCTGCATTGATGGTACCTTTCCAGACATGCAAGCTGCCCATGCCACACGCACTCATGCAACCCCATACCATCAGAGATGCAGGCTTCTGAACTGAGCGTTGATAACAACTTGGGTTGTCCTTGTCCTCTTTGGTCCGGATTACATGGCGTCCCAGATTTCCAAAAAGAACTTTGAATCGTGACTCGTCTGACCACAGAACAGTCTTCCATTTTGCCACACTCCATTTTAAATGATCCCTGGCCCAGTGAAAACGCCTGAGCTTGTGGATCTTGCTTAGAAATGGCTTCTTCTTTGCACTGTAGAGTTTCAGCTGGCAACGGCGGATGGCATGGTGGATTGTGTTCACTGACAATGGTTTCTGGAAGAATTCCTGAGCCCATTCTGTGATTTCCTTTACAGTAGCATTCCTGTTTGTGGTGCAGTGTCGTTTAAGGGCCCGGAGATCACGGGCATCCAGTATGGTTTTACGGCCTTGACCCTTACGCACAGAGATTGTTCCAGATTCTCTGAATCTTCGGATGATGTTATGCACAGTTGATGATGATAGATGCAAAGTCTTTGCAATTTTTCGCTGGGTAACACCTTTCTGATATTGCTCCACTATCTTTCTGCGCAACATTGTGGGAATTGGTGATCCTCTACCCATCTTGGCTTCTGAGAGACACTGCCACTCTTAGAAGCTCTCTTTACACCCAATCATGTTGCCAATTGACCTAATTAGTGTTAATTGGTCTTCCAGCTCTTCGTTATGCTCAAATTTACTTTTTCCAGCCTCTTATTGCTACATGTCCCAACTTTTTTGGGATTTGTTGACACTGTGAAAATTGGAATCAACGTATTTTTCCTTTAAAATGATACATTTACTCGGATTAAACATTTGATCTGTCATCTACGTTCTATTACAAATAAAATATTGACATTTGCCATCTCCAAATGATTGCATTCAGTTTTTATTCACAATTAGTTTAGTGTCCCAACTTTTTGGGAATCCGGTTTGTACTAACCTACAGTAGCAAACCTGATATTTACATACCACTGTACCTTAGCTTTTAGGTAACACACTTTGTGTCTTAAGGGATAATTAAGTCTGATTCTGATCTTTTCTTTCCTCTCTATATTCAATCGCTTGTTTGCTTATGTCTAGAGATGGCCTTGCGGTTTGCCCGGCGGTCGGTTTGCGGCGAACTTCATGTGTTCGTCGTTTCGTCGAACATGCGAACATATGGCGATCTTCGCGCTCGCGATATTCTTTTACATTGTGAAGAACTTTGACCCATGACACATCCATAAGGTGGTACAGGACAGCCAATTGAAAAGTTTCAGCACATGGACATACACACATCCGGCCGCTATTTTACATCCGGTCTTTTGTCAGTGTAGGGAGAGGTTGCTGTGTGGAGCAGGGACAGACTGTTAGACACAAATCGCTAGCTAATAGGTCCACAAAAGTCCTTTTAAAGACTGGTATAGGTGTACAGTCGTCGCCAAAAGTTTTGAGAATTACATAAATATTGGAAATTGGAAAAGTTGCTGCTTAAGTTTTTATAATAGCAATTTGCATATTCTCCAGAATGTTATGAAGAATGATCAGATGAATTGCATAGTCCTTCTTTGCCATGAAAATTAACTTAATCCCAAAAAAAACTTTCCACTGCATTTCATTGCTGTCATTAAAGGACCTGCTGAGATAATTTCAGTAATCGTCTTGTTAACTCAGGTGAGAATGTTGATGAGCACAAGGCTGGAGATCATTATGTCAGGCTGATTGGGTTAAAATGGCAGACTTGACATGTTAAAAGGAGGGTGATGATTGAAATCATTGTTCTTCCATTGTTAACCATGGTGACCTGCAAAGAAACGCGTGCAGCCATCATTGCGTTGCATAAAAATGGCTTCACAGGCAAGGATATTGTGGCTACTAAGATTGCACCTCAATCAACAATTTATAGGATCATCAAGAACTTCAAGGAAAGAGGTTCAATTCTTGTTAAGAAGGCTTCAGGGCGTCCAAGAAAGTCTAGCAAGCACCAGGATCGTCTCCTAAAGAGGATTCAGCTGCGGGATCGGAGTGCCACCAGTGCAGAGCTTGCTCAGGAATGGAAGCAGGCAGGTGTGAGCGCATCTGCACGCACAGTGAGGCAAAGACTTTTGGAAGATGGCCTGGTGTCAAGAAGGCCAGCAAAGAAGCCACTTCTCTCCAAAAAAAAACATCAGGGACAGATTGATCTTCGGCAGAAATTATGGTGAATGGACTGCTGAGAACTGGGGCAAAGTCATATTCTCCGATGAAGCCTCTTTCCTATTGTTTGGGGCATCTGGAAAAAGGCTTGTCTGGAGAAGAAAAGGTGAGCGCTACCATCAGTCCTGTGTCATGCCAACAGTAAAGCATCCTGAGACCATTCATGTGTGGGGTTGCTTCTCATCCAAGGGAGTGGGCTCACTCACAATTTTGCCCAAAAACACTGCCATGAATAAAGAATGGTACCAAAACACTCTCCAACAGCAACTTCTTCCAACAATCCAACAACAGTTTGGTGAAGAACAATGCATTTTCCAGCACGATGGAGCACCGTGCCATAAGGCAAAAGTGATAACTAAGTGGCTCGGGGACCCAAACTTTGACATTTTGGGTCCATGGCCTGGAAACTCCCCAGATCTTAATCCCATTGAGAACTTGTGGTCAATCCTCAAGAGGCGGGTGGACAAACAAAAACCCACTAATTCTGACAAACTCCAAGAAGTGATTATGAAAGAATGGGTTGCTATCAGTCAGGAATTGGCCCAGAAGTTGATGGAGAGCATGCCCAGTCGAATTGCAGAGGCCCTGAAAAAGAAGGGCCAACACTGCAAATACTGACTCTGCATAAATGTCATGTAATTGTCGATAAAAGCCTTTGAAACGTATGAAGTGCATGTAATTATATTTCACTACATCACAGAAACAACTGAAACAAAGATCTAAAAGCAGTTTAGCAGCAAACTTTGTGAAAACTAATATTTTTGTCATTCTCAAAACCTTTGGCCACGATTGTACTATTGATAGGTGTGCAGTACAGAGGGGTGTAATACACTTATAATATACTTTCTAACATAGAAAGCATAATATAGTGGATTTGTACTGGAAAAATAATTATAACTGGTGTGATATACCAGTCGCCCACCAAAACGACTGATTGAAGTGGGGTGTTATATACCAATATACTTTATTTATAGTTTATTTGGGTACTGCAGCATTTGTTTGCTGTTTTGCTGCATTCCCTCTGCTACACACAGTGACAAACGGTAGTGGAAAAAATAATTATAACTGGTGTGATATACCAGTCGCCCGCCAAAACGACTGATTGAAGCGGGGTGTTATATACCAATATACTTTCTTTATAATGTATTTGGGTACTGCAGCATTTGTTTGCCGATTTGCTGCGTTCCCTCTGCTACACGCAGTGACAAACTGTACTGGAAATAATAATTAGAACTGGTGTGATATACCAGTCGCCCCCCAAAACAGCTGATAGAAGCGGGGTGTTATATACCTTCTTCCACAAATACTGCGCTTCTATAGATGACAGGCAGAGGAAGAGGCAGGCCCTTCCACAGGGGTGGTAGGGGTCGGGCAGGAGCACAAGGCAGGAGCCTAAGTGGGAAGTTTCAGAAGGTGCGTACGATTATGTCAAAGAACGCACCAGACTTGGCTGAGTGGCTTACTCGGCCTTCCGTTTCTGCACCCTCCTCATTCTCTCTATCTGCACCCTCTTCACTCTCTGCTGTGTGCACCCCCAAAGACACCACCACCAACACCACCACCACCATATCCCCTTCGCTCGAGTCACAGGAATTATTTTCCGATCCATTACAAGACATTCTTGGCATCAGATCAGGAAGAGAAGGTAGCAACGGCCGCCACTTAGCAGTCTGACGACAGTACCCAGATCAGCCCAAGGAGGTTGGTCCCCGCTGTTGCTGCCTACTCCGAGGGATGACTGCCTTAAGAGGGCACCTTGCCTCTCATTACCGAGCCCAGTGGGAGCATCGCTGTCAGAACCCCCAAAGCCACACTCCAGGCGCTCACTGTCCAGCCTCTTCTCCTTCTCCTCTCTCCTCCCAATTGTCCTCCACTCCACCTTCCACCATGCCGTCCTCACGTTTATCTGGCAAAAGGCAGGCTTCCGTGGCCCAAATATTCGAGCGTAAATAGATGATGATGCCGGATAACCCTCTTGCCCAACGGTTGACCGCTGGCTTGTCGGAACTGCTAGCCCGCCAACTACTGCCATATAAATTGGTGGACTCGGAGGCCTTTAGAAAATTTGTGGCCATTGGAACACTGCAATGGAAGGTCCCAGGAAGGAAATATTTCTCGCAGAAGGGCATCCCAGTGCTATATGGCCACGTTCAGCGGCAAGTGAATGTATCTCTGGCACACAGTGTCGGTGCCAAGATACATCTGACCACAGACACGCGGTCTAACAAACATGGGTAGGGAAGGTACATAACTTTTACTGCCCACTGGGTGAACCTTCTGACGGCCGTCAAGCGTGCAACCCATGGCACCCGTGTAGATTTTGTGTTACCGCCATGGATTGCATGCAGGCCTGCCTCTTCTTCTCAAACCATCGAGGAGCAGGAGCTAGAAGATGTGAAAGTCGCAATGCTGGATGACTTTCCAGGGGGGCTACTCCATCTGAGACAAGTCAACAACAGGAGTCTGAAGAGGAGTCAGAGGAGGATGGTGCCGGGGCGGAGGAGGAGCAAGAAGAGCATGCTTTAAACCTTTCTGGGATCCTTGGTGCTGTCCGTGGATGGGGGCAGGAGAACGAGGACGACATTATCCTGGATGATGAGCAGGAGCCAGGCCACTACACCGCTTCCAGTTTAGTGCAAATGGGGGCCTTCATGCTTCAGTGTTTTAAGAGGGACCCCCGTATAAAAAGCATAAATGGCAAAGACCAGTACTGGGTGGCAACGTACTTAGAACCCCGGTACAATAAAAAAATTGCAGAAATGTTACAACCATCACAGAGTGCTGTCAGAATGCAGCACTTCCATGCCTTGCTTCGAGAAATGCTGCATTCTGCTTTTGCGGTCGCTGGCAGAGGAATTTCCACTCACAGAGAAACAGTTGCGGGTACCAATCCAACAGCGCCTGCAAGAAGAGGACGGTTTGAAGATGTGCTGGTCACTTCGGATATGAGATCATTCTTGCAGCCAACCCATCGACAGCTGTCCTCCGGATCCAGCCTCAGGGAACGCCTAGACCGACAGGTGTCCGACTACATCGGGTTAACGGCCGATGTGGACGCTATGAGAAGCGATGAAACCCTGGACTACTGGGTGGGCAGGCTTGACCTCTGGCCAGAGCTGGCACAATTTGCCATGGAACTGTTGGTTGCCCCGCATCCAGTGTCCTGTTAGAAAGGACGTTCAGCGCAGCAGGGGGGATCGTGACCGATAAGCGCACTCGCCGAGCTCACGACAGTGTGGACTACCTCACATTTCTAAAAATGAATGAGGCATGGATCTCGGAGGAATTCAACACATGTGACGAGTAGACCATGTTTGATTGAAATTCCTCATGACAGCCCACAAATATCCGCCACCACCCAAAACAAATCATGGTCCCTGTCTTAGGTAAATACAGCGGCATAAAAGGCCTTTTATGTCCTTTGAATGCCTAATTTTTGGGGCCTGTACTGACCGACAGTTGCATATTTATCCTGTGACCGCCTAATGTACCTCCAGCCACAGAATCCAAAGTTCTTTGCTGTCTGGTGAATGCCTATTGGCTAATTTTTGGGGCCTGTACTGGCCGACAGTAACATTTTAATCCCGCGTCCGCCTACAGTCCCTCCAGCCACAGAATCCTACAAAATTCTTGATCATGCTGAGTTAGGCCAAGCTATGTGTTATACTTAAACTACACCGTAAACGTAACATCTCCCTGCTGCTGTTGTCATCAAGATCCTTTGTAGCTATGTAAAGGCCTCATACTACACCGTTACCTTTCCCTGATTGTCCATATCAAGCTAATTTCTTATGTGTAGGCCTCAAAATGCTCCCTTACCTTTACCTGCTGCCCTCATTAAGCTTATTTATGTGTAGGCCTTATACTACACTGTAAAGATATACCTACTATTGCTGTCTGTCTGGACCCTGCTGAGTTTGCCCCTGGACTAAAGGGTCCTTACTGCTAAGTTCTCTGTTAAAATCACATCAAAACATAAAATTATTAAAAAACGAAATGAAACGTTATAACTGAAAAAAACTTTAGTTCAAAAAATAATATAAATAAATTTGCTCTATGGCAATTTTTGAAGGTCTTCCTGCAGATCCATTAACTCTTCCAGGTCCTTCTTATGCATGCTTTCAAATTGATGCAGCTTTGCCGTGGCTTTCTGCAGCTTTGACGTGGCTTTCTGCATCTGGTCCCGTATTGCCCTCATCGCTTTCAGGTGATCCTCCTTAATTTTTTCTTTTTTTTTCTTTATTACTGTTAGGGGGAAAAAAATAAAAATAAAATTGTTACAATTAGGAATTCGAGTCAATTATTGCATTTTGTGGAGTATTTGGTTTATCGCTGACAATTTACATCTAAATTGTTATGTATACGATATTTACTATAATTATATATTATGTTATTTAGTGACAGTTTAGTAGAGTATAATGTTAAGCTTTTGGTTATTTAATATTAGTTTTTGTAGATAATAGAGTTTTTGTGCAGTGCTGTTGTTTTATATTACTGTAGATTGTGTTGTCCCATCATTGTTGACCCTTTTATATTCTTCATGACCTGCTCTATAATAGTATGGACCCTGTAATTACTATCTATTACAAAAAAAAAAAAAAATAGAAATTTAGAATATTAATTATTTCCCTTTGATTTTAATTATATATATATTTTTTAGGATAAGACATTAAGAAAATTTTACCACTGTCATGAAGTACAATGTGTGAAGAGAAAATGTAACTATGCCCGTGATAAGTAAAAGTGTTTTAAAGTTATTAGCACATAAAGAGAAACATGTCAGATTAAAAAAAAAATGTACATGACCATGAAGGTAAAAACGGGCCTGGGGTAGAGAGGGTTAATATTTCTGAATATGTAATGTATAGGGAATTCGAATAATGTGTGCACATATTTACCATCCTGGCGCAGGGTAGTAACTAATAGTAATGGACGAACACCAGATGGGACGGTTCGCAAACGTGATCGCTCGAACTCGCTCAAATGTTCGTGAACCGCAGGTTCATTTTAATGGCATGCGAACATGAGAAACCTCCAGGTCATATTTGCAGACACAAAATACTTAGTAAATGTGCACACATAGTCCCACAACATGGACACTGACATACCAGAAGTATTAAGCGATTTTACGATCTGCAAGCATTTTTTTTTTATTGGCAAAATTTCGGCAAAGTATTAATCGCAAGATCACATGCTTTCTGAAGGCGTGGCGTACAGGAATTGGTTTACACCGACTAGCAAATAGATGGATGCGATGGTTGGAGCGAAGTTCAATGAGGAAGAGGAAGAACTCCTGGTGACTGTAAGTAATCTTACATTCGAGTAGTGTATTTGATTACATTTCACCTGCATGTCTGAACAATTGCTTTATATGCATAAAGAGTGTTATAAAAACATCGCCAGTGCGACCTTCCGCGATTCAAATTTTTCTTAAGTGCACCAAACTTATATTCTATAAGGTCTCACTAGATATTATAGATTTTTGCACTAAGTATTCCTGTGACATTAAACCCACTATGTTAGGTTACCCTGCAGAGTGGCCGAGCGCACGGCATCATTGGTTGCTAATGCTAACTCGCTATGATGCTGTGCGTTTCTTGCCACCACCACTGTACAGTAATACACTTGTATAGATCATACAAGTGTATCACAGTACAGCGGTGGTGGCCTGGAAGCGTATGTCGTCATAGCAACCAATGACGCCGTGCACTTGTCCACTCTGCAGGACGGGTCTGTACAGTCCGTAGTTTTGAAAAAACACGCCCGTGTGCATGTGGCCTTACTGTTACGGTTAGAAGATGGGATTGTATTATGACTGTATGTGGGTGGGGTCTGAGCTATCAGATACTGTCCAGCTAAGCAGAGATGTACCTGTCTAGTGAAGTGGCGGTACGGTATGGGGTGTACAGCTGGTTCGTCTCCCCAGGATGCACCCTGGGTAACTGTAAATGAACCATCAAATACTGGCGGTGCATGCGGCCTAAATGTAATATTTCCACCTTAAATACTTTTTTCTGTTTATTTGACTACATTTTTTTTCCATACAATTATTGTTTAAAATGGGGATTATATGCTTGCATTTTTCTCTTGCAGCGGATAGCACCCGATCCCACGCCGAGAAACAGAAGATTGTGCAACAGTTGGCCTTTGAAATGTGGAGCAAAATGGGTCGCACACACCGCCGTCTGGCCATTTTAAAAAAATGGTCAGACATGAAAAGAAGGCAGCCCCGTTTCATTAAAAGAATCCGGGACGAAAAATGCCCAGGTACATATGTAAATAACTTTTTTATGTTTTGCCAACACTCTGTAATGTATACAGTGCTAAGCAAAAGTATTCACCCCCCTTGTTGCCTCAACCCCTGGAATTAACATGGATTGTTTGAGGATTTCCATCATGTAATTTGTAGAACATGCCCACAACTTTGACCTTCTTTTAAATTTGTAAATTGTAAAGCAAACAACTAATAGGACAAAATATCAGAAAAGGTCAATGTGCATAACTATTCACCCCCCTAAAGTCAATACTTTGTAGAGCCACCTTTTTTGGCAATCACAGCTCCAAGTCACTTTGGATAAGTCTCTATGAGCAGTTTCCACATCTTACCACAGGCGTTTTTGCCCATTCCGTTCTTGCAATACTGATTCCGCTCCTTCAAATTTGATGGTTTGCGCTTGTAAACAGCAATCTTTAAGTCTGACAACAGATTTTCTATTGGATTAAGATCTGGGCTTTGACTAGGCCATTCCAACACATTTATATGTTTCCCTTTAAACCATTCAAGTGTTGCTTCAGCAGTGTGTTTGGGGTCATTGTCCTGCTGGAAGCTGAACCTCCGTCCTAGCCTCAAATCACGCACAGAGTTGGACTGGTTTTGCTCAAGAATATCCCTGTCCATCTTTCCCTCAACTCTGACCAGTTTCCCAGTCCCGGCTGCTGAAAAACATTCCCACAGCATGATGCTGCCACCACCATGTTTCATTGTGGGGATGATGTTCTTTGGGTGATGTGATGTGTTGTTGGCTTTGTGCCAGACAATGACGGACTGAACCATCACTGTGTCTGCAGTAGAAGCCTGAGGCCTAGCCTCCTTCCTACAGGCTTTGGACACAGGACTATGGAGACCCACACTCCGACCTATTTGGTTGAGAGAGAACTATAAACCATGAATTTTTGGTTGAGTTTATAGGCCACATTTTTCGTATTTCCCATTAAAGTAGCATGGTGTGAATCCATAAACGCAATAAGGGTTAACTCTGCTCAGAGACTCCAAATGAATGTGTTGTTTTATTTGTCCCTTTGTCCTATTGTGTTAGTGATGGGATTAAGAAGTAGCCAAATCTCTGGTGTAGAGAATTATATCATCCTATGATACACTGAGGAGATAATCCCATCTCATGGGTCTCCTCTCGCCCTATTGTTCCATCAAGACACTGTGGAGGGGATGTCTTTTTTCATACTGGTAATTTTGGATTTAGTTATGCATCATAAAGCTGGCAGCCACTGCAATTATATATAGATCCCTCGATATTGGAATATCTTTATATCAAATGTTCTTAAGATTTTGGAGTTGTTTATCTAAAATCTGAACATTTTGTGATCACAGACGTTCCTATTCCCTCCATTCGGAAAAGGCGACCGGTGGAGGTTGTGAAGGTAGAGGAGGAAGAGGAGGTGGAGGCCAGACCCTCCCAGCCCAGATATGGGAGAAGTGAAGGAGGTGGAAAGTGCTGTACCCTCCAGCACCACCCCATCTCAGGACTCGGAGGAAGAGGAGATGATGACCAGCCCCCGGCAGGAGGGTAAATATGTGCACAAAGCAATACGATTATGTATCCATAACATGTACATAAACATTAAAAGGGCCGACAATGAGGTGACAACATACACTCTAGTAATACAAAAAAAAAGAACACTGGCCAATAACTCTTTAATCTACTTTAAAACCATTGATTTTACAAATAAATAATATTAAACTCAATTGAATTATCATTAACTAACAAACCCATTAAAATTATAATGTACTGAAATATAACTAACTAATATACCATATAATGATCATAAAGATCACTAACTAACGTATTGAGATTTAAATCGTCAATGTGTATAAAGACTTTAAATAAAAAATAAAAAAGTAAACAATAGACAAACAGACATATTTTGTACCGCCGTCTACATATCGACTGTCTATATAAAAATATCATATGATATTACACCTCCGGTGAACAATTTAAATTTAAAAATAAAATAAAAAATTAAATGAAAATATGAATTTATTCAACCTAACATCACTAAAAGTGCAACACCAAGCTAGCTAAAGAGGCATATGCCCCCCAAAATAGTAACAATCGGTCAGTGCATTCTGCTAAAAATGAGACCAAACCGTTAGACAATTGCCACATAAAATCAATAATTTGGCTCTCAAAATATGGAGACAGTAAAACATGAATTGTTTTTGGTTTAACAATGCTTTTATTGTGTAAAAGACTTTTTACTATAAACTAAGGAAAAATAGTAGGTTTGGCCGCACCTGTAACAACCAGCTGTCTAAAAATATTATACCAAATAACCCCTTAGTTGGACACCTTTTTAAACAAAAATTTACAACTGTTAAAAAAGGCAATTTTATGGACATGTCTGTGAAGGTTCTCATTTATCCAGGTCATGGTATATCTGTAAAGAATAAAACAAGGCAACTGGACTTACTGTAGATTTCTTGAAAATGTTTCACTCGTTCTTCCAACGAGCTTTTCTCACAAAAAGGTGTAATAGCAAGCGATCATAAAGTCATATGCACCACAAATTAAAGGTTTAATAAGAGTTGCAAATAATGTTCATTTTTATTTTTTTTCAAACAGGAATGAAGACATTGAAGGCCAAATTGGCCAAACTGCAAAGGGCGCATCTCCAAGATATGCGGGCCGTTCATGAGCGCTTGAAGGGCATGGAGGAGAGGCAACGCAAGGCCATGAAGGAGGTGCATGAGATTATCATGCTTTTGGAGAAATTGCCTTAATTTTAGTAATTTTTTTTCTACTAAGTTATATAAATCGTTTGTACAGTTATAACGTGTATTGTGTTTTTTGTAATATTGCTTGATTTTACTGTAATAGCTCGGCCTAAATCAGCCATAACTAACAGCAGCCGGTAAATACATGTCAAATGCATGTAGGGTCCATTCACACGTCTGTTAAATGTGTCCGCAGAAGTAAGTGTCAGCCATTACAGGCCTCAAAAATTAGCCGACAGGCGTTCCCCTGACAGCAAATAACTTTGTATTCTGTTGCTGGTGGTACATTAGGAATTCACAGGATACAGAAGTAAGTGTCGGCCATTACAGGCCACAAAAATTAGCTGACAGGTGTTCCCCTGACAGCAAATAACTTTGTATTCTGTTGCTGGTGGTACATTAGGCATTCACAGGATACCGAAGTAAGTGTCGGCCATTACAGGCCCCAAAAATTAGCCGACAGGCGTTCCCCTGACAGCAAATAACTTTGTATTCTGTTGCTGGTGGTACATTAGGCATTCACAGGATACAGAAGTAAGTGTCGGCCATTACAGGCCACAAAAATTAGCTGACATGCGATCCCCTGACAGCAAATAACTTTGTATTCTGTTGCTGGTGGTACATTAGGCATTCACAGGATACAGAAGTAAGTGTCGGCCATTACAGGCCCCAAAAATTAGCCGACAGGCGTTCCCCTGACCGCAAATAACTTTGTATTCTGTTGCTGGTGGTACATTAGGCATTCACAGGATACATAAGTAAATGTCGGCCATTACATGCCCCAAAAATTTGCCAACAGGCATTCCCCTGACAGCAAATAACTTTGTATTCTGTTGCTGGTGGTACATTAGGCATTCACAGGATACAGAAGTAAGTGTCGGCCATTACAGGCCACAAAAATTAGGCATTCAACTGACATAAAAGGCATTTTATGCCGCTGTATTTACCGAAGACAGGGACCATAAATTGTTATGGGTGGTGGCGGATATGGGCTGTCATGAGGAATTTTAAACAAACATGGTCTACTGTTCACATCTGTTGAATTCCTCCGAGATCCATGCCTCATTCATTTTTAGAAATGTGAGGTAGTAAACACTGTCGTGAGCTAGGCGCTTATCGGTCTCGATCCCCCCAGCTACGCTGAATGTCCTTTCGGACAGGACACTTGATGAGGGGCAAGCCAACAGTTTCATTGCAAATTGTGCAAGTTCTGGCCAGAGGTCAAGCCTGCCAGGGCTTCATCCAAAGGTAGTCCAGGGGTTCATCACTTCTCAAAGCGTCCAAATCGGCCGTTAACCCGATGTAGTCGGACACCTGTCGGTCTAGGCGTTCCCTGAGGCTGGATCCGGAGGACAGCTGTCGATGGGTCGGCTGAAAGAATGTTCTCATATCAGAAGTGTCCAACACATCTTCAAACCGCCCTCTTCTTGCAGGCGCAGTTGGATTAGTACCCACAACTGTTCCTCTGTGAGTGGAAACTCCTCTGCCAGCGCCTAAAAAAGCAGAATGCAGCATTTCTCGAAGCAAGGCCTGGAAGTGCTGCATTCTGACAGCTCTCTGTGATGGTGGTAACATTTCCGGCATTTTTTGTTTGTACCGGGGGTCTAAATACGTTGCCAACCAGTACTGGTCCTTGTCCTTGATGCTTTTTATACGGGGGTCCCTCTTAAAAGACTGGAGCATGAAGGCCCCCATTTGCACTAAACTGGAAGCGTTATAGTGGCCTGGCTCCTGCTCATCATCCAGGATAATGTCGTCCTCGTTCTCCTCCCCCCATCCACAGACAACACAAGGGATCCCAGAAAGGTTTAAAGCTTGCTCTTCTTGATCCTCCTCCTCCCTGGGACCATCCTCTTCTGACTCCTCTTCAGACTCCTGTTGTTGACTTGTCTCAGATGGCATAGCCCCCCTGGGAATTCATCCAGCATTGCTACTTCTTCATCGTCCTGCTCCTGCTCCTCGACGGCTTGATCAATGACACGACGCAATGCACGCTCCAGAAAGAAGGCGTAAGGTACGATGTCACTGATGGCGCCCTGGCTGCGACTGACCATTTTGGTGATCTCTTCAAATGGCTGCAGAAGTCTGCATGTGTCGCGCAAGAGCAGCCACTGGCGTGGTGAAAAAAAAAACAAGCTCCCCAGAACCTGTCCTGCCGCAGAGTTTGTACAGGTAGACGTTAACTGCACGTTTCTGCTGGGGCAGCCTATCGAGCATATACAAGGTTGAGTTCCATCGCGTCGGGCAGTCACAAATAAGACGTCTGACGGGCAGGTTGTGTCGCCGCCGGATTTCAGCAAGGCGAGCCATGGGCGTGTAAGATCTTCTGAAATGGCCCGCAATTTTCCTGGCCTGCCGCAAGACGTCCTGGACCCTGGGGTATTTGACAACGAATCGCTGCACTACCAAGTTCAGGACGTGTGCCATGCATGGCATGTGTGTCATTTTGCCCTGTTTCAGCGCGCTCAGCAGATTGGCACCGTTGTCACACACCACATTACCAACTGTCAAATTGAGCGGTGTTAGCTACTGATCTGCCTGTGAACGCAAATCTGAAAGGAGTGCAGGACCGGTGTGGCTCTTGGCTTCCAGGCACAACAGACGCAGTAAAGCATGGCAACGTCTAACCTGGCATGTCGAATAGGTTCTGGGGATCTTGGTTGGCGCAACGGAATAGACGGTAGCAGCGGAAAAGGAGGAGATGGAGGATGGAGTAGGAGGAGGAGAAGAAGAAGCATGCCTGCATGCAATCCGTGGTGGTAAAACCAAATCTACACAGGTTCCACGGGTTACATGCTTGATGGGCGTCAGAAGGTTCACCCAGTGGGCAGTAAAAGTTATATCGTCAGACTGCTGAGTGGCGGCTGTTGCACTTGCTACCTCCTCTTCCTGATCCGATGCCAAGAATGGCTGCGCATCGGAAATGTCTTGTGATGGATCGGAAAATAATTCCTGTGACTCAAGTGGAGGGTATATGGTGGTGGTGGTGTCTTTGGGTGGTGGTGTCTTTGGGGTGCACACAGCAGAGAGTGAAGAGGGTGCAGATAGAGAGGATGAGAAGGGTACAGAAGTGGAAGGCTGAGTGAGCCACTTAACCAAGTCTTGTGCGTCCTTTAACGAAATTGAACGCACCTTCTGCAATTTCCCACTTTGGCTCCTGCCTGGTGCTCCTGCCCTACCCCTACCACCCCTGCGGAAGGGCCTGCCTACTGTATTCCTCTGCCTGTCATTTTTTTAATGACCCAGTGACAAAAGTCTATAGAGAAGCGCAGTGTATGTGGAAGAAGGTATATAATACCCGGCTTCAATATGTCTTTTTGGTGTCAACTGGTCTATAATCACCGTAGTTTAAAAAAAAAATAATCTTTTAAATTCTATCACTGTGTGTAGCAGAGGTAACGCAGTTAAAGCGGATACATTTCTGCATTACCCAAATACACTATTTGAGTAGTATATTCTTAGATATCACCCCGATTCTATATGTGGTTTTGGGGTCCACTGGTCTTTCACACCAGTTTAGGTTTTCCTTTAAATTTTCTCACTGCAGATGAAAAGCAGTGAAAGCGGATAAATTTCTGCAGCACCCAAATACACTATTTGAGTAGTATATTCTTAGATAACACCCCGCTTCTATATGTTGTGTTGGGGGCCACTGGTCTTTCACACCAGTTATAAAAATGTTTTCCTTTAAATTCTATCATTGTGTGTAGCAGAGGTATCGCAGTGAAAGCAAATCAATTTCTGCAGCACCCAAATACACTATTTGAGTAGTATATTCTTAGATAACACCCCGATTCTATATGTTGTTTTGGGGTCCACTGGTCTTTCACACCAGTTTAGGTTTTCCTTGAAATTTTCTCACAGCAGAGGTAAAGCAGTGAAAGCGGATACATTTCTGCAGCACCCAAATACACTATTTGAGTAGTATATTCTTAGATAACACCCCAATTCTATATGTTGTTTTGGGGCCCACTGGTCTTTCACACCAGTTTAGGTTTTCCTTTAAATTTTCTCACTGTGTGTAGCAGAGGTATCGCAGTGAAAGCGGATGCATTTCTGCAGCACACAAATACAATATTTGAGTAGTATATTCTTATATAACACCACACTTCAATATGTTGTTTTGGGGTGCACTGGTCTATCACACCAGTTATAATGCTTTTTTTTTTTATTGCGTTTGTCACTCTTTGCAGTTGTAGTATCGCTGCAGAACCGATCACAAGTCACAATGCTGCACTATACAAATCCACTATAATATGCTTTCTATATTAGAAAGTATATTATAAGTGTATTACATCCCTCTGTTCTGCACACCAATCAATAGCACACCTTTACCAGTCCTTAAAAGGACTTTTGTGGACCTATTATCTAGCGTTTTGTGTCACTATTAACACCCTAACCTCCTGTCCCTGGTTCACACAGCTACCTCTCCCTACACTGACAAAAGACAGAATGTAAAATGGCAGCCAGATCAGGTCTATTTATAAGGTAGAAGGGATGTCCATGTGCTGAAACGTCTTAATTGGCTGTCCTGTACCACCTGATGGATGTGTCATGGGTCAAAGTTCTCACAATGTAAAAAAATATGGCACCGGGGAATATCTCCATATGTTCGCATGTTTGGCGAACCGCGAATGTGTAAAGTTCGCCGCGAACCGACTGCCGGGCGAACCGCAAGGCCATCTCTAGTAACTAACTCCTCCTCAGAGTCTTCGTCAGGAGCTAGATCGCGCAGAGCAAGGGCTCTTTTGTTTATCATAACACACTGCCGGACGGAAGCTTCCGCCCTGCAGTGTGTTCGGTGACAACACCGGCTTTGATGGGCGGGCTTTAGCGCTGCCCTAGCCGTTTTACTGGCTAGAGCAGCGCTAAATCCCGCCTATCAGTGCCAGAGACGTCACCGGGCTTCGTGGCAGCTCCATGGAGAGCCCCGATACGTCACCGGAACTCCTAAAAATGCCTTTGCCCTGCACGATTTAGCGGAGCATGAACTAATCCGATGCTCATGTCAGGGGGGCTGCTGGGGTAAAAATGGGAATATGTCCGGGTTCAACTCTGAACCCGGACAACCCCTTTAAGGCTAGTTTCACACTAGCGGCATGGACCTCCAGAACAGCCTAGACAGCCTGTCGGATCCGTCCTGCCTCTAGTGTATGTGTGGACCAGGACTACCTCTCCAGCCCTATTGACTATCATGGGAGCGGTACAGAGTTCCGGGGCTGGAACGACAAACCATGCGCAGAAGTGGCCAGAATAAAACTACGACATGTCGTCATGGTTTGCGGAGTGCCGGCTCCAGAACTCCACCCCCCTCCCATGATAGTCAATGGGGCCTGAGCGGAAGTACAGGGCCAAAGGTACACAAGCGCCAGGACGGATCGGCCAGGCTGTTCACAAGCTGGAACAGCCTGGCGGAGGTCCAATGCCGCTAGTAAGAAACTAGCCTAAGTGGGGGATGTATGTAATGTAATAATGGAGGGGGCCTTTTACTGTAATACAGAATGATGATTGTTGTTTATGTATATACTGTATATACACACACACACGTTTATATTTTTTTATTTTATATCTTTTTATTAAAAGATTAATATAGAGTACATCAAATTGTTCATACATATGTGGAAAATCATATAAAGAAAAGCCACATAGAAGGCTATACAATGGTTGATCATTTTGACATGGCAGAAGATACGTGTTTATGCACCAACAGTTTGAACCAATTTGTATCTCCTTTGTTTTTGGGGAAAAACTAACAGTCCCTGAAGAACGCCCTTTTCCCTCTCAATCCCAACTCTATCATTAACAATGGAAATGATATATTCACTTTAACCTGTCAATATAAGGAATGATGTTGTCATTCTGCCGTCATTAATCATCTCGTCGCCCCCTGGTATCCTCCACTTCCAGTTTGCCCAAATTCCCTCCCAGCCGAGCCTCGAGATACCATTTTGTTTGTGTAAATGGAGTCATCACTCCCTTATCTCCAGTGTAGTCAGAGATTTCTCAAAAAATTTCCTCAATTTTTTTACAAACTTGCCTAGTGACTTTTCATATGCTTCATGATTCCTATTACTTAATTTTGAAGCCAGTGTCTCAGGATGGCTTTCTTGACCGACATGAGCATTATATGTATTCCTTTAATAGATACCCCATTGCCTTCTTCACTCGCCTGATCTACTGGGATAAATTGAAAAAGACATTGTTGTGGGTTAAGAACTATATCTACTCCCCAGACTGCTGCTATGTAGTCTTTCGCCTGAGACCACAAAGACGTGATGTTCAGGCAGTTCCATAGAGCATGTAATAAATTAGCTTTTGGCAGTGAGCACTTGGGGAACTGTCTCAGATAGTGGGGTGGTGCGTTCCTAAATGACAAGTCAAAGGCGTAAGTGGCTTTGTGTATAATTCTTAGCTGCGTCTCCCGCCACTGTTCGTTATATATCGCCCTTCTTATCATCTCAAAGCCGTCCCTAATTTTTTTTGTGAGGTTCTGGACCTTTATTTCTTGTTCCCAAGATGAGAAAGCCCTCTCGACCACACCTATGGTTTGTGTACTGTGTAACTTGCGATATAGTTCTGACAAGGGGAGCAGGGAGTCATTTGTACCTATAAGAGCGTCAAACCATTTTAACCTATCTGCCTCTCCTAACATTTCTGACTGGGCTTTACAATAAGAACGTAGTTGGAGGAAAGGAAGAAAATTGGGAGTTGTCAGATTATATTTGGCCCTGCACTCTTCCCAAGTTAGTAGTTTCAGCTTCAAATTGTCCAGGATGTCCCGTAGTTTTTTGATTCCCTTCTGTTTCCAAACCTTGTACATCTTGTTATCCTTGCCCTGTGGGAAAGCCGGTAATGACCATAATGGCATGTAATGCTATACGTAGATCGGAAGTTTGTATATCTTGCGGACCGCCTTCCATGCCATGATGATGTCTCTTAACAAAACCGAATGTTTGGTGTGAGGTGGGATCTCTTTTAACCTCGTATGTAAAATCGCTTTCAAGTCCCATGGCCTGGCCAATTCCTGTTCAATGCGATCGGCTGTAAAGTGTGAGGTGCCCCATATCCAATCCTTCACATTTGGGTCGCCAGGTTGTAGTGACGTACAGTGGGATGCGAAAGTTTGGGCAACCTTGTTAATCGTCATGATTTTCCTGTATAAATCGTTGGTTGTTACGATAAAAAATGTCAGTTAAATATATCATATAGGAGACACACACAGTGATATTTGAGAAGTGAAATTAAGTTTATTGGATTTACAGAAAGTGTGCTATAATTGTTTAAGCAAAATTAGGCAGGTGCATAAATTTGGGCACTGTTGTCATTTTATTGATTCCAAAACCTTTAGAACTAATTATTGGAACTCAAATTGGCTTGGTAAGCTCAGTGACCCCTGACCTACATACACAGATGAATCCAAGCATGAGAGAGTATTTAAGGGGGTCAATTGTAAGTTTCCTTCCTCTTTTAATTTTCTCTGAAGAGTAGCAACATGGGGGTCTCAAAACAACTCTCAAATGACCTGAAGACAAAGATTGTTCACCATCATGGTTTAGGGGAAGGATACAGAAAGCTGTCTCAGAGATTTCAGCTGTCTGTTTCCACAGTTAGGAACATATTGAGGAAATGGAAGACCACAGGCTCAGTTCAAGTTAAGGCTCGCAGACCAAGAAAAATCTCGGATAGACCGAAGCGACGAATGGTGAGAACAGTCAGAGTCAACCCACAGACCAGCACCAAAGACCTACAACATCATCTTGCTGCAGATGGAGTCACTGTGCATCGTTAAACCATTCGGCGCACTTTACACAAGGAGATGCTGTATGCGAGAGTGATGCAGAGGAAAAAAAGTGCCGCTTGAGGTGGGCTAAAGCACATTTGGACAAGCCAGCTTCATTTTGGAATAAGGTGCTGTGGACTGATGAAACTAAAATTGAGTTATTTGGTCATAACAAGGGGCGTTATGCATGGAGGAAAAAGAACACAGCATTCCAAGAAAAACACCTACTACCTACAGTAAAATATGGTGGTGGTTCCATCATGCTGTGGGGCTGTGTGGCTAGTGCAGGGACTGGGAATCTTGTCAAAGTTGAGGGACGCATGGATTCCACTCAGTATCAGCAGATTCTGGAGACCAATGTCCAGGAATCAGTGACAAAGCTGAAGCTGCGCCGGGGCTGGATCTTTCAACAAGACAACGACCCTAAACACTGCTCAAAATCCACTTAGGCATTTATGCAGAGGAACAAGTACAACGTTCTGGAATGGCCATCTCAGTCCCCAGACCTGAATATAATAGAAAATCTGTGGTGTGACTTAAAGAGAGCTGTCCATGCTCGGAAGCCATCAAACCTGAATGAACTAAAGATGTTTTGTAAAGAGGAATGGTCCAAAATACCTTCAACCAGAATCCAGACTCTCATTGGAACCTACAGGAAGCGTTTAGAGGCTGTAATTTCTGCAAAAGGAGGATCTACTAAATATTGATTTCATTTCTTTTTTGTGGTGCCCAAATTTATGCACCTGCCTAATTTTGTTTAAACAATTATAGCACACTTTCTGTAAATCCAATAAACTTCATTTCACTTCTCAAATATCACTGTGTGTGTCTCCTATATGATATATTTAACTGACATTTTTTATCGTAACAATCAACGATTTATACAGGAAAATCATGACGATTAACAAGGTTGCCCAAACTTTCGCATCCCACTGTATATTGATCAATTGTAGACCACCTTTCCACCACAACATTGTTAACTTTTCAAAGGCTATCCTGGGTCTTTTTCTCCACCACAGAAAATTAACAAACGCAGACTGTAACATGCTAACATCTGCATGTTTTAATAATAGCGGTATAGTTTGGAGGGGATAGAGGAGTCTGGAGAAGCTTGTCATTTTCTACAGATGGGCTCTCCCGTGCAGGGACAAAGGCAGATCTTTCCACTTGTCCAATTCCCCTATGATTTTATAGATCAAGGGCGGGTAGTTTAACGAATCCTGTCGGATTTCAACCTGTAAAAGTTTATTGAAATCCGCGTTAGTGTTCCGAAGGAACAGAATCTGACTTTTGGATATGTTCACTTTATAACCTATTGCACTCCCATAAAACAGGAGGGAGTCTAGGATTCCGTTGAGTTGTGTTTTTGGGTATCGGGAAAAGATTAGAAGGTCATCAGCTAAACAAGTTAGTTTTATTTCTTGAATTCCTATTTTAATCCCTTCAAAGAGGGGGGATTGTATTAGAAATTGGGCTAGGGGTTCCAGAGCTAGATTAAATAATAGGGGGGATAAGGGGCACCCGTGCCTCGTGCCTTTCCGCAATGGTATCCTAGTGGATAAGAAGCCCGGAACATAGACCTGGGCATAGGGTTTATCATAAAGCACTCTAAGATAATTCCTAAAGCTTCCTGTGATTCCCATAATGTCTAAGACCTCATCTAGCCAGGCCCAATTGACGTTATCGAAGGCCTTTGCGGCGTCTACCGCCAAAAAAGCCAGGTTGTCAGTATTTCCCCCTGCCTTGAGTATATCTAAGGCCGCCAACACTTTCCTGATATTTGAGACTGCCGACCGACCCTTCATGAAGCCCACTTGGTGGGACCCTATTAGGTCGGGCATGACCTCCGCCAGTCTATTGGCTAAGATTTTAGATAATAATTTGATATCCTGGTTTACAAGGGAAATTGGTCTGTATGACCCTGGTTGGGATAGAACTTTTCCTTGCTTTGGGAGTACTATTATATAGGCCCTGAGGGTGGTAATCCCTCCCCTTGCAAAATTGAGTTAAACAAGGATGTCAGGGTAGGGGTTAATTCTCCTTGCAGCCGCTTGTAAAATTCCACCAGGAACCCATCTGGGCCGGCACCTTGCCAACCGAGAGACGTTTTATGATGTCCCGCCGTTCCTCTTCCCCTATCTCCTTGTTCACTAAGTGTAGTGATTCCGGGGTGATGGTCGGTAGGTTGACTCTGCTTAGGAGGTCTATAGCCTTCTCTCTTTCATAGGGATCTTGCGGATATTGGGACCTAAAATAACTGCCCAGAATTTCTATGATGTCTTTTGGCTGGGTACGAAGCACACCTTTATTATCTCTCCTTCCCCTCACCACCGCCTTTGCCGTGTCCCAAAATATTTTGGGGTTGTGCTTGTGACATTCGTTCTCCTGGGAGAACTCCCACCACCATCCTCGCAGTGTGTTCGCGAAGTCTTCATCTCTTAGCAGATGGTAGGGCATTTTCCATATGAAGTCCGAATCTTTTGAACCTCCGTCCCTCAACTCAAGTACAACCGGGGCATGGTCCGATATGACTAAATCCGAAATTACTATACCCCGCACTTTCTGAAGGAGATTAGCCGAGGCCATAAAGTAGTCTAGTCTGGACAACGAGGACTGGGCGTGTGCGAAATGCGTAAATTCCCTATCTGCTGGTTGGTAGTACCTCCACACGTCAGTCAGTCCAGTTATGTCAAGGAAATGTGTGAGGGTATGAGGGCCTCTCGGATTTGAAAGCAATTTGGGTTCTAGTTGACGTCTGTCTTGCCGAATGTCTTGAACCATATTAGAGTCCACTGCAACCAGTAAAGGTCCTGTCCCCTAATGTAGAAAATTAGTTTCAAGAGTACGGTAGAAGTTAAAATGGCCCGTGTTTGGTGCATAGATGTTATAAATCGTAAGGGGCCCTGATGGAGTATCCAGAACCATTTTTAACAGCATTCCTTCCTTGTCTGAGAGAGTGGATCTCACCTCTGCCCTTAAATGCTTGTGTAACAGTGTGATTTCTCCCGCCTTTCTCCCTTGGGAGGGCGAGCCATATACCTGCCCTACCCATTGCGGAGTCTCCCAAAGTCTTGTTCCTCTAAATGAGTCTCCTGAAGGAGGGCCACATCAGCTTTAAGCTTCTGCAAATGTCTCAATACGGACATGCGCTTATATTGGGAGCGCAATCCCTTTACATTCCATGTGACTATCTTCATGATATTTTTATCATGCGGTCCACTCCAGGAGACCCACCCCGAACTCAAAGGCTCCAGGCTGGTAAGAGTGCTCGACTAAACATTCCTCCCACCTTGGACAAAATTTGTGGTATACCACTTCCATAACCCACCCATTTCCTCTCAAAATAACCAAAACCCCAACTTTTAAAACAAAATACAGAAGTTGCTTCTCCGGACTTCACTTTTTTTGCGCAATGGTGAACGTACTGAACCGTCAAACTCATCGTACACAGTTTTAAATCCAACATCCCTTCTACTCCTCTCCCTCCCCTGCCCTATAAGTAAGAGCAAAACTCAAAGACAAAAAGTCTCCAATACGCAAACATTCTACCCCCGTTTTCATTTTTTTTTTTTTTACTCCTTAATCCCCATAAGGGAACTAGTTTTAGCCAGAAGTCCCCCTGGGCCACCATTAGTTGTAAAAAGACTAAGGTTACAACGTGCCCCAAAACATCTCACGTGAGTCCTCAGTGCTTGAAATGAGCGTTTCAGTCCCAATCTGATCCTTCATTCGGTCTCGCTGACGTCGTGTTGGCCTCAACGCTGTGTCTTGGGGATCCGCGACGTCCTACTAGCTTGTCTCGTCTTCCTCTCCCAGTCAAAGAAACCTGTTGTGGTTGAGAGGCTTGGGTTACATAAGAGCCACAGTCAAGATCCAGTGCCTCCGCTGCCTCCTTTGAGGTGAGAAAAGTTTCCACTGTGTCATCCGGCTGGAAGACTCGCAGTGTGGCTAGATAGATCAGGGCAAACCGTGTCCTCTTCTGGACCAAGGAGGTGCAAATGGTCGAGAATGCTCTCCGCCGCCTTGTGACATCCGCGGAATAATCCCTGAACAACAGCAGCTTGTTATTGTTAACCAGCAGCGGCTGAGTGGATTTCTTATAGTCGTTCAAGATAGTTTCTTTCGCCGCATAATTTAGGTATTTCACAATAACAGACCGCGGCCTGGTCGTGCTGAGCCGGAGGCCCCAACCTGTGCGCTCTTTAAACAGTGACTTTTCCCTGTAGACTCAAGGCTTGTGGTATGTCCTGAACACATAGCTTTGCTAGCTGGCCTGGAGCGACTGATTCAGGTAAGCCCACTCCTCCTGGAACGATTTTCTAGGTCATCGACCTTGTCCCTCAGGACTTTATTGGCCTGTAGTATGTCCCTGATCTGTGTATAGGCCTTCTCCATTTCTTACACCACCGTAACCACTCTGGTCTCCAAATCAGTTATCTGAGCCGTATGCTGCTGTACCTCTGATTGAAGTTGTTTCAGTGCAGAAGATACTGTGGCTTCTAATGTTACCTTTATATCTGGCGCTAATAGTTTGGCGACCTCTATCGCCATGTTTCTGCATGAGATCGGGAGGGTTAGTTGGCTGACAGAGAGCCCTCTTCCTCCATCTGGACTGCAGCCTCCGACTCTATGCGGTTTTGTGGGGGCTGAGATGCTGACCTTGTTTGCCGGCTAGCTCTGTCTGTTATGGCCGCCATCTTGCCTCGCTGTCTCCTCTCCGTGTGGTGCAGGGGCCGCAGGTTCGGGTGTCTGGGAGCCGATGCGCAAGAGAAATCTCTCCATGCGGGTTCGCCGGCCATGATGGTAAGTGCCGGGTTAGGTGAAATTCACCCAGACGCGCGGGCTCCCTGATTTGCGGGCTGAAGGGACCGGAGCTTCTCCTGCTCACGTCCTTACATGCTCACGTCGGAAACGGAAGTTCGTATATTTATTATTACCGGTATGTGTGTTTTCAAAGTATGAAATCAGCCGGTTACATCATACATCACTACCGCGCTGTGTGGATAAATATATATACATACTCACAGCGAGGTAGAGATGTATGAGGTAAATGGTTTGCTATGTGTCACACCAGGTAATACATAAGTAATAATTTGTAACAGGTGTATATATACAGTACAGATTGTTGGCGATAGAAAAAATATATAAATTGTACCTGGGAATACTGTCTTACTGAGCTCTGTGATCCAGTCAGGGTGCCTCCTCTTAAGGTCTGACCATTTTTTTTATTATGGCCAGATCAGTGTGGGTGCGGTAAAACTTATTTTCTAGAAGTTCCTTGATCCCCTTGGCAATATTCTGCTTCTCCCCCTGTTTCCGGCTATCATACCCCTTTAAATACATGTATTAAGAATAAATGTCCTCAACAACACAGCAAAAATTATTTAATTGTCAGAAGGGGAAATATTAGATTTAATGTTACCGTTATAAGATCAGATTGTATTCCTATTGTATTTGTATGGCCTGCTGAGCTGAGATATATACCTGTCTAGTGAAGTGATAGTACGTTATGGGGTGCACAGCTGGTTCGCCTCCCCGTGGTGCACCCTGGGTAACACTAAATGAATCAGCAATTACTGGCGGTCAGACCAAAAAAAATTCTACAGACCAACAAGACATGAACAGTAATCTATAGACTGTGTTTGTGTGTGTGTGGTATATAGTGTGTGGCAGGAAAACAAATGTGCATGTGCTTGATATTTCTTTGTTTACATACATACATACATACATGCTACAGACATAGTACTGTGATGTCAAAACAATACTTTTTTCAACAATCATGAATATCTAACCAGACTTGATAAAAGATGAAGTTATATGCATTGCACAAATATATTTGCATATTAGTTAAGATTTGCACACTCGCAAATATTTTATAACACTCTTGATTATTAAACAGATATTGTTCAAACATGCATAAAAAATGTAATCAAATACAGTAGTGTACTTGCAGTTATCAGGAGTTCCTCCTCTTTTTCGCTGAATCTGTTGGCAACTATTTTCCAATCTTCCAACTTTTGCAATGTTTGAAAAACGTCGTCATGCACGTTAAGCCCCGCCCATAATACGCATGAAAATGAGCATAACGCGAATATCTCGATAGTGATAGCGAATACGCGAATTTGAGAATATTTAGCGAATATATGTCAAATATTCGAGAATTATCGCAAATTTGATTATTACCCCTGCCACTCATCTCTTCCTCAACGTCGCGAAAATTGTTGGCAACCATCTTTTCTAATTGCCTTCAATTCGGTCTGGTGGAAACAGTTGCTGTAGTAGGTCGCGCCAATTTTGCGCATGTGCGTACGTGAAAAATTATATTGACGATATTTTGCATTGAAAAAAATTATGAATGGAGATCGCAAATTCGAATAATACATCTGGTATGTCGCTGTCCATGTAGTGGGACTATTTGTGCACTTCTAGTAATTATTTCTTGGCTGCAAATATGAGCTGAAGGTTTTTCTGGTTCGCCTGCCATTAAAATGAATAGGACCCGCAGCGAACTTGCGGTTCGCGAACATTTGATCGAGTTTGTGCAATCGCGTTCGCGAACCGTCCCGGCAGATGTTCGTCCATAACTACTTATGTAGATAAACCTAAAGATATCTCCAGACTCTACCATTTGCTTACTGTGGAAACAGAATAAACTCTCATTGTTGTATTTATTCATTATAATCTTGATTACCATAACTTTTTATTAATCAGGTCCCTCTTACTAATTTCTCCCCTGTCCAATGTTTCCTGATTGTAACAGCCATTCTCATGTATCTGTCCCTTCGCTGGTTGCTCATACAGTATACAGTAGAATTTACTTTAAACTTCTCATTCATAATCACAAAGCTCTCCTCAGTGTTGCACCATTGTGCTTTCCATTCTGCTAATGATTTACGACTAACCTCTATAAGCTGAACCATCACTCCACTTATCAAGACTGACAAATCAGGTTAAATCCCAATATCCAGTTTTAGACATATTCTCAAAACATATCTGTTACTCCTGGTCTATCACAGTCCCTAACCACTCTATTCTCCATATACCCTTCATCTTCTGAATTGTAAAGTGCTGCATAGTATGTTGCCACTAATAAAGACTATTGATATTATTAAGCTATAACCTTGCTAATATATAACTATTAATGTCACTTTTGACAAGAGATACCCCAAACAAGTCAGTGCGGAGTATGGGAAATAGTACCACAAACAGACAAGAGAACTACCGCTACTAAACACTGGTCCCTATCTAAACAAAACTAGGGATTCTGACTGTTCTACTTTTATACAGTTTCTGAACTAAAAACCTACAAGTGGAAAAGGCGAAGCTGGAGAATCACAGCCTAACAGAAACAGTGCTGCCATATACTTGTATTAAAGAGGACCTTTCACTTGTAAAAACAATGTGAACTAAGTATGCTGACATATAGAGGGGAGCGCGGGGATCTCACTGCACTTACTATTATCCCCAGGCGCTGCTCCGTTCTCCCATTATGCCCTCCGGTACCTTTGCTCTGTAAGTTATAGTAGGCAGTGTCTTCCCTTGTCCTGTGGGCGTCTCCTTCTCCTAGGCTGCAGTGCTGGCCAATCGCAGCGCAGAGCTCACAGCCTGGGAGGTTTTTTTCTCACAGGCTGTGAGCTGTGCGCTGCGATTGGCCAGCGCTGCAGCCTAGGAGAAGGAGACGCCCACAGGACAAGGGAAGACACCGCCTACTATAACATACAGAGCAAAGGAACCGGAGGGCATAACGGGAGAACGGAGCGGCGCCCGGGGATAATAGTAAGTGCAGTGAGATCCCCGGGCGCCGCTCTATATGTCAGCATACTTAGTTCACATTGTTTTTACAAGTGAAAGGTCCTCTTTAAGCCTCAATACAAGTCAACAGGAATGACTAACCAGTTTTCAGATGAAAACCACAGTCTTGACCACGAATCAACAACCTTCGACACTCCATCTGCTCTGAAACTGCAGATCCCAGCATGCAGACTTACTTCGATATTATTGTAACTCCCATAGAAATGAAAGGAGGATTATGGGAGTTGTAGTTTCAGAACAGCTGGAGTGCCGGACATAGCTGATTCGTGGTCTAGACAGTGCTAAACCAAACAGTGAAAAGGTTAGTGTCGTTTTTTCCCTCCAAAACTCTGCTGTGTCTAGTCCCTTGTGACAGAAGTGTAAAATTACAAGCTTCTCAACTAGCTGCACAGACTGAAACGCAACTGCGAGATGGATTTTTCTGCGACTGTCACTTCGCAGTCGCGACATTGCGACACCATAGACTAAAATTCAAAAAATTGCTGCGCGACATTGGTGCGACAAAATGTCATGCGACAAATGCTGCAGTGTAGTTTTGCCCTATCTGTCGCGTGACTTATTGTCACGCGACACATGTCGTCATGTAGACCTAGCCTAATTGGGAACAATTATTTTAGCAACTGTGACAAGACAATCTGGAGTAGGAGTGTAGTTGGCGATCAGAATTTTTGCCTCCACTATAACAAAAATGTTCACTACTAAACTACATGTATGCTGCTATCACTGCAACATTCATGCTGAAGCCTAAAGTGGCTAGATATTTAAAGGGTTATACTCTTTCTAAAAATATAAATTTTAATTTATAAGAACTGTGACTTTTTGTTTTTTATATAACTCACTACGGTTTTGAAAATTGGGTGGGAAGTGGGCATGGTTAGCTCAGTTTCACTCCAGATTTTTCACTACCATTTTCAAAAAAAGTTGCAAACCCACTCTAGTGGGGGGAGGGGTTGGCATAAAAAAACTAGCTTAGTATTTCTAGGCAAAAGTATTAGGTTTAAAGATGCATCGATTTTAGCAAACATTTTATACATTTGGTGCAACATACTTCATTGCAGACTTAATCAAATTGATTTATACATAATTTGGGATGAGCGAACCCGAACTGTATAGTTCGGGTTCGTACCGAATTTTGGGGTGTTCGTGACACGGACCCGAACCCGAACATTTTCGTAAAAGTCCGGGTTCGGGTTCGGTGTTCGGCGCTTTCTTGGCGCTTTTTGAAAGGCTGCAAAGCAGCCAATCAACAAGCGTCATACTACTTGCCCCAAGAGGCCATCACAGCCATGCCTACTATTGGCATGGCTGTGATTGGCCAGTGCAGCATGTGACCCAGCCTCTATTTAAGCTGGAGTCACGTAGCGCCGCACGTCACTCTGCTTTGATCAGTGTAGGGATAGGATGCAGCTGCTGCTGTTAGGGCGAGATTAGGCAGTGATTTACTTACTGAAGTGATCGATGTACAGCTGTGTATCATTCAACTTCTGCTAGTTAATTGCTCACTGTTTTTAGGCTGCCCAGAGCGTTTTTCTGTCAATTTTTTCTGGGGTAATTGGCGGCCATTTTGTGTCTTGTGGTGTGCCAGCACAAGCTGCCACCAAGTATATTTAACCATCAATAGTGTGTTGTTTTTTTTTTTCTATATCCTACATCAGGGGCTTGGCTGTGCTTGCTATTTTATTGAGGGGTGAAATACAATTGCCAAAATAGCAGTACCCTAAATCTGGTGTTTCAGCTGTGGCTAGCCAATTGTAATACTGTCTGCTGTCTGGCAAAGGATATATTTTTTTCTGGGTTGAAATACAATTCCCAAATTAGCAATTCCCTAAATCAATGGTTTCTGCTGTAGCAGGCCAAGTTTAAATCTATCCATAAAAGGGTATATTACATTAAAGGTGCTGATAGGGTCATTCTCAATAACTTCACATGCTACCGTGCATCTCCAAGTGTAATTCTGTCCGTAAAGGGATACCTGTCATCCATCTAGAGCCTAAATACTAGGCCTACAATTTATATTCAGCTAAATCTGAGGTTACTGCTGTGGCTGGTCAAGTTATTTAGTGTCCGTCAAAGCACAGTTTTTGTTCTGGGTTGAAATACAATTCCTAAATTAGCAATTCCCCAAATCAGTGGTTTCTTCTGTAGAAGGCCAAGTTTAAATCTATCCATAAAAGGGTATATTACATTGAAGGTGCTAATAGGGTCATTCTCAATAACTTCACACGCTACCGTGCATCTCCAAGTGTAATTCTGTCCGTAAAGGGATACCTGTCATCCATCCAGGGCCTAAATACTAGGCCTACAATTTATATTCAGCTAAATCCGAGGTTACTGCTATGGCTGGTCAAGTTATTTAGTGTCCATCAAAGCACAGTTTTTGTTCTGGGTTGAAATACAATTCCCAAATTAGCAATTCCCTAAATTAGTGGTTTCTGCTGTGCCTGTATTAGTGTAATACGGAACATAAATAAATAGCCAGATAGTGTTAGGTGCCTGTAAATAAAGGCCTGAATTTGAATTCAATACATTGGGCCAAATAATTTTTTTCTTATTGTGGTGAACGGTAACAATGAGGAAAACATCTAGTAAGGGACGCGGACATGGTCGTGGTGGTGTTAGTGGATCCTCTGGTGCTGGGAGAGGACGTGGCCGTTCTGACACAGCCACACGTCCTAGTGAACCAACTACCTCAGGTCCCAGTAGACGCCAGAATTTACAGCGATATTTGGTGGAGCCCAATGCCGTTCTAAGGATGGTAAGGCCTGAGCAGGTACAGGCATTAGTCAATTGGGTGGCCGACAGTGGATCCAGCACGTTCACATTATCTCCCACCCAGTCTTCTGCAGAAAGCGCACAGATGGCGCCTGAAAACCAAGCCCATAAGTCTGTCACATCACCCCCATGCATATCAGGGAAACTGTCTGAGCCTCAAGTTATGCAGCAGTCTCTTATGCTGTTTGAAGACTCTGCTGCCAGGGTTTCCCAAGGGCATCCACCTAGCCCTTCCCCAGCGGTGGAAGACATAGAATGCACTGACGCACAACCACTTATGTTTCCTGATGATGAGGACATGGGAATACCACCTCAGCACGTCTATGATGATGACGAAACACAGGTGCCAACTGCTGCGTCTTTCTGCAGTGTGCAGACTGAACAGGAGGTCAGGGAGGAAGACTGGGTGGAAGACGATGCAGGGGACAGTGAGGTCCTAGACCCCACATGGAATGAAGGTCGTGCCACTGACTTTCAGAGTTCAGAGGAAGAGGCAGTGGTGAGACCGAGCCAATAGCGTAGCAAAAGAGGGAGCAGTGGGCAAATGCAGAACACCCGCCGCCAAGAGAGTTCGCCTGCTACTGGCCACCGCCACCTGTGACCGAGCACCCCAAAGGCAGCTTCAAGGAGTTCCCTGGCGTGGCACTTCGTCAAACAATGTGCTGACGACAAGACCCGAGTGGTTTGCACGCTGTGCCATCAGAGCCTGAAGCGAGGCATTAACGTTCTGAACCTTAGCACAACCTGCATGACCAGGCATCTGCATGCAAAGCATGAACTGCAGTGGAGTAAACACCTTAAAAACAAGGAACTCACTCAGGCTCCCCCTGCTACGTCTTCTGCTTCTGCCTCGACCTCTTCCTCCGCCTCTGGAGGAACGTTGGCACCTGCCGCCCAGCAAACAGAGGATGTACCACCAACACCACCACCTCCATCATCAAGCATCTCCACCATGTTACACGGCAGCGTTCAGCTCTCCATCTCACAAACATTTGAGAGAAAGCGTAAAAACCCACCTAGCCACCCTCGATCCCTGGCCCTGAATGGCAGCATTTCTAAACTACTGGCCTATGAAATGCTGTCATTCAGGCTGGTGGACACAGACAGCTTCAAACAGCTCATGTCGCTTGCTATCCCATAGTATGTTGTTCCCAGCGCCACTACTTCTCTAAGAGAGCCGTGCCTTCCCTGCACAACCAAGTATCCGATAAAATCAAAGTGTGCACTGCGCAACGCCATCTGTGGCAAGGTCCACCTAACCACAGATACGTGGACCAGTAAGCACGGACAGGGACGCTATATCTCCCTAACTGCACACTGGGTAAATGTAGTGGCGGCTGGGCCCCAGGCGGAAAGCTCTTTGGCGCACGTCCTTCCGCCGCCAAGGATCGCAGGGCAACATTCTTTGCCTCCTGTTGCCTCCTCCTCCTACTCGGCTTCCTCCTCCTCTTCTTCCACCGGCTCATCCAGTCAGCCACACACCTTCACCACCAACTTCAGCACAGCTCGGGGTAAACGTCAGCAGGCCATTCTGAAACTCATATGTTTGGGGGACAGGCCCCACACCGCGCAGGAGTTGTGGCGGGGTATTAAACAACAGACCGATGAGTGGTTGCTGCCGATGAGCCTCAAGCCCGGCCTGGTGGTGTGCGATAATGGGCGAAATCTTGTTGCAGCTCTGGGACTAGCCGGTTTGACGCACATCCCTTGCCTGGCGCATGTGCTGAATTTGGTGGTGCAGAAGTTCATTCACAACTACCCCGACATGTCAGAGCTGCTGCATAAAGTGCGGGCCGTCTGTGCGCGCTTCCGGCGTTCACATCCTGCCGCTGCTCGCCTGTCTGCGCTACAGCGTAACTTCGGCCTTCCCGATCACCGCCTCATATGCGACGTGCCCACCAGGTGGAACTCCAACTTGCACATGCTGGACAGACTGTGCGAGCAGCAGCAGGCCATAGTGGAGTTTCAGCTGCAGCACACACGCGTCAGTCGCACTGCGGAACAGCACCACTTCACCACCAATGACTGGGCCTCCATGCGAGACCTGTGTGTCCTGTTGCGCTGTTTCGAGTACTCCACCAACATGGCCAGTGGCGATGACGCCGTTATCAGCGTTACAATACCACTTCTATGTCTCCTTGAGAAAACACTTAGGGTGATAATGGAAGAGGATGTGGCCCAGGAGGAGGAGGAGGGGTCATTTTTAGCACTTTCAGGCCAGTCTCTTAGAAGTGACTCAGAGGGAGGTTTTTTGCAACAGCAGAGGCCAGGTACAAATGTGGCCAGACAGGGCCCACTACTGGAGGATGAGGAGGACGAGGATGAGGTGGAGGAGGATGAGGATGAAGCATATTCACAGCGGGGTAGCACCCAACGCAGCTCGGGCCCTCACTGGTGCGTGGCTGGGGGGAAACGGAGGACGATGATGATACGCCTCCCACAGAGGACAGCTTGTCCTTACCTCTGGGCAGCCTGGCACACATGAGCGACTACATGCTGCAGTGCCTGCGCAACGACAGCAGAGTTGCCCACATTTTAATGTGTGCTGACTACTGGGTTGCCACCCTGCTGGATCCCCGGTACAAAGACAATGTGCCCACCTTACTTCCTGCACAGGAGCGTGATAGGAAGATGCGCTAGTACAAGCGCACGTTGGTAGACGCGCTACTGAGAGCATTCCCAAATGTCACAGGGGAACAAGTGGAAGCCCAAGGCGAAGGCAGAGGAGGAGCAAGAGATCGCCAATGCAGCGGTGTCACGGCCAGCTCCTCTGAGGGCAGGGTTAGCATGGCAGAGATGTGGAAAATTTTTGTCACCACGCCACAGCTAACTGCACCACCACCTGATACGGAACGTGTTAGCAGGGGGCAACATTTCACTAACATGGTGGAACAGTACATGTGCACACCCCTCCACGTACTGACTGATGGTTCGGCCCCATTCAACTTCTGGGTCTCCAAATTGTTCACGTGGCCAGAGCTAGCCTTTTATGCCTTGGAGGTGCTGGCCTGCCCGGCGGCCAGCGTTTTGTCTGAACGTGTATTCAGCACGGCACAGGGCGTCATTACAGACAAACGCAGCCGCCTGTCTACAGCCAATGTGGACAAGCTGACGTTCATAAAAATTAACCAGGCATGGATCCCACAGGACCCGTCCATCCCTTGTGCAGATTAGACATTTATAACTACCTCCCCTTAACCATATATTCTTGTACTCCAGGGCACATCTTCATTCAATCCTCTTTTTTTAATTTTACAATTATATTGCGGGGCAACCCAAAGTTGAATGAACCTCTCCTCTGTCTGGGTGACGGGGCCTAAAAATATCTGACAGTGGCCTGTTCCAGTGGTGGGTGACATGAAGCCTGATTCTTTGCTATGACATGAAGCCTGATTCTCTGATATGGGACCTCTCTCCTCTGTCTGGGTGCTGGGGCCTAAATATCTGACAGTGGCCTGTTCCAGTGGTGGGTGACATGAAGCCTGATTCTCTGCTATGACATGAAGCCTGATTCTCTGCTATGGGACTTCTCTCCTCTGTCTGGGTGCTGGGGCCTAAATATCTGACAGTGGCCTGTTCCAGTGGTGGGTGACATGAAGCCTGATTCTCTGCTATGGGACCTCTCTCCTCTGTCTGGGTGCCGGGGCCTAAATATCTGACAGTGACCTGTTCCAGTGGTGGGTGACATGAAGCCTGATTCTCTGCTATGACATGAAGCCTGATTCTCTGCTATGGGACCTCTCTCCTCTGTCTGGGTGCCGGGGCCTAAAAATATCTGACAGTGGCCTGTTCCAGTGGTGGGTGACATGAAGCCTGATTCTCTGCTATGACATGAAGCCTTATTCTCTGCTATGGGACCTCTCTCCTCTGTCTGGGTGCCGGGGCCTAAAAATATCTCACAGTGGCCTGTTCCAGTGGTGGGTGACATGAAGCCTGATTCTCTGCTATGGGACCTCTCTCCTCTGTCTGGGTGTCGGGGCCTAAAAATATCTGACAGTGGCCTGTTCCAGTGGTGGGTGACATGAAGCCTGATTCTCTGCTATGACATGAAGCCTGATTCTCTGCTAAGGGACCTCTCTCCTCTGTCTGGGTGCCGGGGCCTAAATATCTGACAGTGGCCTGTTCCAGTGGTGGGTGACATGAAGCCTGATTCTTTGCTATGGGACCTCTCTCCTCTGTCTGGGTGTCGGGGTCTAAATATCTGACAGTGACCTGTTCCAGTGGTGGGTGACATGAAGCCTGATTCTCTGCTATGACATGAAGCCTGATTCTCTGCTATGGGACTTCTCTCCTCTGTCTGGGTGACGGGGCCTAAAAATATCTGACAGTGGCCTTTTCCAGTGGTGGGTGACATGAAGCCTGATTCTCTGCTATGACATGAAGCCTTATTCTCTGCTATGGGACCTCTCTCCTCTGTCTGGGTGCTGGGGCCTAAAAATATCTCACAGTGGCCTGTTCCAGTGGTGGGTGACATGAAGCCTGATTCTCTGCTATGACATGAAGCCTGATTCTCTGCTAAGGGACCTCTCTCCTCTGTCTGGGTGCCGGGGCCTAAATATCTGACAGTGGCCTGTTCCAGTGGTGGGTGACATGAAGCCTGATTCTTTGCTATGGGACCTCTCTCCTCTGTCTGGGTGCCGGGGTCTAAATATCTGACAGTGACCTGTTCCAGTGGTGGGTGACATGAAGCCTGATTCTCTGCTATGACATAAATCCTTATTCTCTGCTATGGGACCTCTCTCCTCTGTCTGGGTGTCGGGGCCTAAATATCTGACAGTGGCCTGTTCCAGTGGTGGGTGACATGAAGCCTGATTCTCTGCTATGGGACCTCTCTCCTCTGTCTGGGTGCCGGGGCCTAAATATCTGACAGTGGCCTGTTCCATTGGTGAGTGACATGAAGCCTGATTCTCTGCTATGGAAACTCTCTCCTCTGTCTGGGTACCGGGGCCTAAAAATATCTGACAGTGGCCTGTTCCAGTGGTGGGTGACATGAAGCCTGATTCTCTGCTATGACATGAAGCCTGATTCTCTGCTATGGGACCTCTCTCCTCTGTCTGGGTGCCGGGGCCTAAAAATATCTGACAGTGGCCTGTTCCAGTGGTGGGTGACATGAAGCCTGATTCTCTGCTATGACATGAAGCCTGATTCTCTGCTAAGGAACCTCTCTCCTCTGTCTGGGTGCCGGGGCCTAAATACCTCACAGTGGCCTGTTCCAGTGGTGGGTGACATGAAGCCTGATTCTCTGCTATGCGACCTCTCTCCAATTGATATTGGTTAATTTTTATTTATTTTTATTCATTTCCCTATCCACATTTGTTTGATTTACCTACATTTTGCTGCCTTTTGCAGCCCTCTAGCCCTTTACTGGGCTATTTTACAGCCTTTTTAGTGCCGAAAAGTTTGGGTCCCCATTGACTCAAATGGGGTTCGGGTTCGGGGCGAAGTTCGGGTCGAGTTCGAATCCCGAACCCGAACATTTTCGGGAAGTTCGGCCGAACTTCTCGAACCCGAACATCCAGGTGTTCCCTCAACTCTATTCACAACCTTTCTTTCCCACGTTACCATTCATTAAATTATGAAATAGACAAAAGATTTTCTTCAGTTTCTTATTCTTCTTTTGATTTAGCTATAGTCAAGTTAAGGGAAATGATCCACATTTAGACCTCTTTCTATACACACTTAAGGATTTAATTCTCTTGGATTTCAATTCCAGGGCCAATATTTCTTTGATAAGACTTTTCCGATGGATTTCACCCTTTCATGTTTCTACTTTGAAGCTTTTTCATCTTTTCTGCAATGGGTTATTGAACAATTTCACATAGATGGTCACATAATACATTATTTGGACAATTTCCTTTTCATGGGAAGAGGAGATTCCAACAACTGTCAATTATTACTTACATTTTTTTCCCCAAATAACTAAGAACTTCAATATTCCATTAGCAGAGGAGAAAACAGTTTTCCCAACTAATATTCTGACTTTTCTAGGAATCACTATAGATACAAACCGGATTCCAAAATAGTTGGGACACTATACAAATCGTGAATAAAAACTGAATGCAATGATGTGGAGCTGCCAACTTCTAATATTTTATTCAGAATAGAACATAAATCACGGAACAAAAGTTTAAACTGAGAAAATGTACCATTTTAAAGGGAAAAATATGTTGAATCAGAATTTCATGGTGTCAACAAATCCCAAAAAAGTTGGGACAAGGCCATTTTCACCACTGTGTGGCATCTCCTCTTCTTCTTACAACACTCAACAGACGTCTGGGGACCGAGGAGACCAGTTTCTCAAGTTTAGAAATAGGAATGCTCTCCCATTCTTGTCTAATACAGGCCTCTAACTGTTCAATCGTCTTGGGCCTTCTTTGTTGCACCTTCCTCTTTATGATGCACCAAATGTTCTCTATAGGTGAAAGATCTGGACTGCAGACTGGCCATTTCAGTACCCGGATCCTTCTCCTACGCGGCCATGATGTTGTGATTGATGCAGAATGTGGTCTGGCATTATCTTGTTGAAAAATGCAGGGTCTTCCCTGAAAGAGATGACGTCTGGATGGGAGCATATGTTGTTCTAGAACCTGAATATATTTTTCTGCATTGATGGTGCCTTTCCAGACATGCAAGCTGCCCATGCCACACACACTCATGCAACCCCTTACCATCAGAGATGCATGCTTCTGAACTGAGCGTTGATAACAACTTAGGTTGTCCTTGTCCTCTTTGGTCCAGATGACATGGCGTCCCAGATTTCCAAAAAGAACATCGAATCGTGACTCGTCTGACCACAGAACAGTCTTCCATTTTGCCACACTCCATTTTAAATGATCCCTGGCCCAGTGAAAACGCCTGAGCTTGTGGATCTTGCTTAGAAATGGCTTCTTCTTTGCACTGTAGAGTTTCAGCTGGCAACGGCGGATGGCACGGTGTCACGGCTGTATGTGAGCAACAAGAGTATACACAGTAAAAAGAGCTACTGACCGGACCCAAACTAGGGAGGATAAAGGGTGACCCCTGTCAGACCCTAAAAGCTCTCCCTATGCTGCTAAAGCACATGCCCGGATCCAAATGGCGGAACGAGGCATGCCCGCGTACCTAAGACTGATGACCACTGTAACCCCTACAATAGTGGAAGGGGCACGGCCACCGGTGCCCTGCTCAGTATATGGAGGGAACCGTGGCCACCTCAGATCCAGTCAGAAAATAACCAGGTACACAACAATGTCTGCACACTTAGCTGAAGGAGCTGCAGCCGCAGAGAAGACGGATCCAAGGACAGCTGGCAATATCCGGAGTGCTTGCTGCAGCAGAACACAGGTCCAGTGAACTGATAGCTACAAGTGAAGATACTCAAGCAAGAGCTACAACTGAAATGAGAAATATAATCCACGTTCTACAATAGGAGGAGGGGTGATTTAAAGGCAGGGAAATCAAACGCAGGAGGAACAGCTGGGAGGAAGGAAACAGAAAGTAAAGACTTCATCACAGGTGCGGAGAAACAGAGCAGTGAGAACTCCTCCAAGCTCTAGTAGTGACATCATCACAGGGGTGGAGAAACAGAGCTGTGAGTACGTCCCAAAGCTCTGGTAGTGACACACGGTAGATTGTGTTCACTGACAATGGTTTCTGGAAGTATTCCTGAGCCCATTCTGTGATTTCCTTTACAGTAGCATTCCTGTTTGTGGTGCAGTGTCGTTTAAGGGCCCGGAGATCACGGGCATCCAGTATGGTTTTACGGCCTTGACCCTTACGCACAGAGATTGTTCCAGATTCTCTGAATCTTCGGATGATGTTATGCACAGTTGATGATGATAGATGCAAAGTCTTTGCAATTTTTCGCTGGGTAACACCTTTCTGATATTGCTCCACTATCTTTCTGCACAACATTGTGGGAATTGGTGATCCTCTTCCCATCTTGGCTTCTGAGAGACACTGCCACTCTGAGAAGCTCTTTTTATACCCAATCATGTTGCCAATTGACCTAATTAGTGTTAATTGGTCTTCCAGCTCTTCGTTATGCTCAAATTTACTTTTTACAGCCTCTTATTGCTACTTGTCCCAACTTTTTTGGGATTTGTTGACAGCGTGAAAATTGGAATCAACGTATTTTTCCTTTAAAATTATACATTTACTCGGATTAAACGTTTGATCTGTCATCTATGTTCTATTACAAATAAAATATTGACATTTGCCATCTCCACATCATTGCATTCAGTTTTTATTCACAATTTGTTTAGTGTCCCAACTTTTTTGGAATCCGGTTTGTACTTCAAAAATGGAATTCAGTATTCCTGTAGAAAAAAATAGACAATATCAACATTTCCATTTATCTACTACTGGCTAGAAGCAAATTCACTTCAAAAGAACTACAATCACTACTGGGTTCTTTAAACTTCATTTCACGGGTTATACACATGGGAAGAGTATTCTCTCACCTTTCTCACATATAAGTTTAACGAAAGAGTTAAAAGAGGATTTACATATTTGGTTATTATTTCTAAATTCTAAATTCAATGGCAGGACTATATGGCAGCAATCTGACACATTACAATTGTACACAGACGCAGCTGGCTCCATAGGCTATGGTGCAATTTTTAATCCTTTTTGGTCTGCCAAAGTCTGGCCTCAAAAATGGAAAGATGCAGGTTTATTTAAGAATATAGTCTTTATTGAACTGCTTCCTGTTTTAGTTGTTTTACATGTTTGGAGGCCATATTTGCTAACAATAGAATTCTGTTATTATCAGATAACAATGGTGTAGTTTTCGCTATTATTGTCTTGCATCAAAATCTATACCGGTTACTATCTTACTTCTGTTCTGTTCTGTCTGATTAATAATATTTGGCTAAAGGCAAAATATGTTCCTGGTAAGTCTAATTTAATAGCAGATGCTTTATCTTGCCAGAATCTCACACTCTTCAAAGAACTAGTTCCAGATGCGGTAACCTCCAACTCTCCTTGCCCAACTCATCTTTGGGGGTTAATTTAAGAGTTCTGCGGGACTTAATATGGAAATATCTTTCCCCAAATAAATGGTCCTCTTACGTAATTGCATGGAAACTACGGACTTCATTTTACAACTACAAAAAAATTTGATAAGTTTTCCAATGATTCTTTATCTTTAATTGAATTCTTTAATAGTTTACTGGCAAATAAAAACTCTTTCCATACTATAAACAAAATTTTTAGTGGCTATTCCTTCTATTTCAAAATTTTAGGTCTTCAACCAGTAAAAAAGAATTTAATTTTCAATCAGACCTTAAAAGGTTTGAATAGATGTACAGTCAAAAAAGAAAGAATCGGATCAATTTCCTGTTTTTTATTTTTTTTATTTCAATTATATGACGTTTTACCTTCAATCTTTTTCAATCTGTTTTTCTTTTGGCCTTCTTCGCTGCTCTCCGGATCAGCGAATTCACGGCTGTGAACAAGCACAGTACATCACCAATTATTAATTCCAGTTGGGTTTGCAATGATAAAATTTTGAATCTTTACATACGAAAGTCAAAAACTGATCAACTACAAAAAGGTCATTGGATAAGTTTACACCCAATTCATAACTCTCATTTATGCCCTATAATGGCTATGCAAAATTGGTTGAATATTAGGCCAAAGGTGGATGGTCCTTTATTTCTACACTGGGACCATTCTCCTCTTACAAGATTTCAATTTAATGCAATTTTAAAGAAAAGTATATGTTAGGATATGAAGACTATAATATTTCTGCCCATTCATTCAGAATAGGAGCAGCCACCTTGGCTGCTCAAAAAGGATTTGATTCATCATTAATAAAAAATTTAGGTAAATGGAAATCGGATAGATTCAAGATCTACATCAGACCAGAATTGTTATTAGAATAGTTTCATTTGTCTTACAGATATTCGGAAACCACATTGTAGGAAACCACATTGTTAGGCCTCATGCACACGACCGTTGTGTGCATCCGTGGCCGTTGTGCCGTTTTCCGTTTTTTTCCGCTGACCCATTGACTTTCAATGGGTCCGTGGAAAAATCGGAAAATGCACCGTTTTGCAGCCGCATCCGTGATCCGTGTTTCCTGTCCGTCCAAAAAATAGGACCTGTTCTATTTTTTGGACGGACAACGGTTCACGGACCCATTCAAGTCAATGGGTCCGTGAAAGAACACGGATGCACACAAGATTGGCATCCGCGTCCGTGATCCGTGGCCGTAGGTTACTTTCATACAGACGGATCGTGAAAACTCATATCCGACAATATATTCTAACACAGAGGCGTTCCCATAGTGATGGGGACGCTTCTAGTTAGAATATACTACGAACTGTGTACATGACTGCCCCCTGCTGCCTGGCTGCACCCGATCTCTTACAGGGCGCTGTGATCCGCACAATTAACCCCTCAGGTGCTGCACCTGAGGGGTTAATTGTGCATATCATAGCCCATTATAAGAGATCAGGGGCTTCCAGGCAGCAGGGGGCAGACCCCCCTCCCTCCCCAGTTTTAATTTCATTGGTGGCCAGTGCTGACCCCCCTGGTCCCCCCTCCCTCCCTCTATTGTATTATTTTCATTGGTGGCACAGTGTGCGGCCTCCCCTCTCCCCCCCCCCCAATCATTGGTGGCAGCGGAGAGTTCTGATCAGAGTCCCAGTTTAATCGCTGGGGCTCCGATCGGTAACCATGGCAACCAGGACGCTACTGCAGTCCTGGTTGCCATGGTTACTTAGCAATATTAGAAGCATCATACTTACCTGCTGCGCTGTCTGTGACCGGCCGGGAGCTCCTCCTACTGGTAAGTGACAGATCATTAAGCAATGCGCCGCACAGACCTGTAACTTACCAGTAGGAGGAGCTCCCAGCCGGCCACAGACAGCGCAGCAGGTAAGTATGATGCTTCTAATATTGCTAAGTAACCATGGCAACCAGGACTGCAGTAGCGTCCTGGTTGCCATGGTTACCGATCGCAGCCCCAGTCTGTGCGGCGCATTGCTTAATGATCTGTCACTTACCAGTAGGAGGAGCTCCCGGCCGGTCACAGACAGCGCAGCAGGTAAGTATGATGCTTCTAATATTGCTAAGTAACCATAGCAACCAGGACTGCAGTAGCGTCTTGGTTGCCATGGTTACCGATCGGAGCCCCAGCGATTAAACTGGGACTCCGATCGGAACTCTCCGCTGCCACCAATGATCAGGAAGGGGAGAGAGGGGAGGCCGCACACTGTCACCAATGAAAATAATACAATAGAGGGAGGGAGGGGGGCCGGGGGGGGCCGCACACTGTGCCACCAATGAAAATAATACAATAGAGGGAGGGAGGGGGGCCGGGGGGGCCGCACACTGGCCACCAATGAAAATAATACAATAGAGGGAGGGAGGGGGGGCCACACACTGTGCCACCAATGAAAATAATACAATAGAGGGAGGGGGGGCGGGGGGGAGGCCGCACACTGTGCCACCAATGAAAATAATACAATAGAGAGAGTAAGGGGGCCGTGGAGGGGCCGCACACTGGCCACCAATGAAATGAATACAATAGAGGGAGGGAGGGGGGCCGAGGGGGGTCTGACCCCTGCTGCCTGGCAGCCCCTGATCTCTTACAGGGGACTATGATACGCACAATTAACCCCCCTCAGGTGCGGCACCTGAGAGGTTAATTGTGTGGATCACAGTCCCCTGTAAGAGATCGGGTGCTGCCAGGCAGCAGGGGGCAGTCATGTACACAGTTCTTAGTATATTCTAACTTGAAGCGTCCCCATCACTTTGGGAACGCCTCTGTGTTAGAATTTACTGTTGGATCTGAGTTTCACGATCTAACTCATATCCGACAGTATATTCTAACATAGAGGCGTTCCCATGGTGATGGGGACGCTTCAAGTTAAAATATACCATCGGATTGGAGAAAACTCAGATCCGATGGTATAATAGGGACTCCTGACTTTACATTGAAAGTCAATGGGGGACGGATCCGTTTGCAATTGCACCATATTGTGTCAACGTCAAACGGATCCATCCCCATTGACTTGCAAAAAAATCAAGGAAGACCCACGGACGAAAAAACGGTCACGGATCACGGACCTAAGGGCCCCGTTTTTGCGGACCTTAAAAAAAAACTGTCGTGTGCATGAGGCCTTAATGGAACATTAAATCGAGCTTCTCAAAGTCATTCTTTACATGATCTTGGTCTAAAATTTAATATATACAGTTGCAAGAAAAAGTATCTGAACCCTTTGGAATGATATGGATTTCTGCACAAATTGGTCATAAAATGTGATCTGATCTTCATCTAAGTCACAACAATAGACAATCACAGTCTGCTTAAATTAATAACACACAAAAAATTTAATTTTACCATGTTTTTATTGAAGACACCATGTAAACATTCACAGTGCAGGTGGAGAAAGTATGTGAACCCCTAGACTAATGACATCTCCCAGAGCTAATCGGAGTGAGGTGTCAGCCAACTGGAGTCCAATCAATGAGATGAGATTGGAGATGTTGGTTACAGCTGCCCTGCCCTATAAAAAACACACACCATTTCTGGATTTGCTTTTCACAAGAAGCATTGCCTGATGTGAATGATGCCTCGCACAAAAGAGCTCTCAGAAGACCTACGATTAAGAACTGTTGACTTACATAAAGCTGGAAAGGGTTATAAAAGTATCTCCAAAAGCCTTGCTGTTCATCAGTCCACGGTAAGACGAATTGTCTATAAATGGAGAAAGTTCAGCACTGCTGCTACTCTCCCTAGGAGTGGCCGTCCTGTAAAGATGACTGCAAGAGCACAGCGCAGACTGCTCAATGAGGTGAAGAATCCTAGAGTGTCAGCTAAAGACTTACAAAAGTCTCTGGCATATGCTAACATCCCTGTTAGCGAATCTACGATAAGTAAAAGACTAAACAAGAATGGATTTCATGGGAGGATACCACAGAGGAAGCCACTGCTGTCCAAAAAAAACCATTGCTGCATGTTTACAATTTGCACAAGAGCACCTGGATGTTCCACAGCAGTACTGGCAAAATATTCTGTGGACAGATGAAACCAAAGTTGAGTTGTTTGGGAGAAACACACAACACTATGTGTGGAGAAAAAGAGGCACAGCACACCAACATCAAAACCTCATCCCAACTGTAAAGTATGGTGGTGGGCGCATCATGGTTTGGGGCTGCTTTGCTGCGTCAGAGCCTGGATGGATTGCTATCATTGAAGGAAAATGAATTCCCAAGTTTATCAAGACATTTTGCAGGAGAACTTAAGGCCATCTGTCCACCAGCTGAAGCTCAACAGAAGATGGGTGTTGCAACAGGACAACGACCCAAAGCATAGAAGTAAATCAACAACAGAATGGCTTAAACAGAAGAAAATACGCCTTCTGGAGTGGCCTAGTCAGAGTCCTGACCTCAACCCGATTGAGATGCTGTGGCATGACCTCAAGAAAGTGATTCACACCAGACATCCCAAGAATATTGCTGAACTGAAACAGTTCTGTAAAGAGGAATGGTCAAGAATTACTCCTGACCATTGTGCACGTCTCATCTGCAACTACAGGAAACGTTTTGTTGAAGTTATTGCTGCCAAAGGAGGTTCAACCAGTTATTAAATCCAAGGGTTCACATACTTTTTCCACCTGCACTGTGAATGTTTACATGGTGTGTTCAATAAAAACATGGTAACATTTAATTCTTTGGGTGTTATTAGTTTAAGCAGACTGTAATTGTCTATTGTTGTGACTTAGATAAAGATCAGATCACATTTTATGACCAATTTGTGCAGAAATCCATATAATTCCAAAGGGTTCACATACTTTTTATTGCAACTGTATATTCATTGGTCTGCACAAAAGCATTTAAAATTGAGAGATGTTTGGTCTTTGAGTAACTCCCTAGCAGTCTACCTACCTTTACCTGATCTCATTATTCTACATTTTGGTGAAAATGACTTAGGAAGTATCAATTCTCAGGAATTGATTAATAAATATAAAGATACTTTTAGGAATATTTGCTTGTATTATTACCTAATACTGGTCTTACATACTCAGAAATGATTCCGAAACTCAACTGATCTCACAATGATCTTCTTTTCTTGGATAAAATCATGAAAAAAGTCAATCGTCAGACTTTACCGAATTTGATTGGTTTTTCATACAGGCACATGGAATTAGAAGGTTTTAGTAGAGGCCTTTATACATCTGACTATTGGCATTTGTCCGATATAGGCAACAATATTCTTAGCGTGGGTTTTCAAAATATGATTGAAGAAGGTCTGCGATGTTTGGGGGGTGCCATGTGATACATGGCTTGTGGGTGAAGTCGCTCATTAACCGCCTCCGGACCGCCTAACGCAGGATCGCGTTCAGGAGGCGGCAGCTGAAAGCAGAGTCACGCATATACGCGTCATATCGCGAGACGCGAGATTTCGCTCAAAGCCGGCCCGCGCATGCGCATCGCGGGCCGGCAAAAGTTAGAGGAGTATTACATCACCAGCCTGCCAGCCAATGATCGTCGCTGGCAGGCTGGCGATTTCCAAAAAAACGAATCACAAGCCATAAATGGCTTCTCTGCTCCTCTGCTGGTCCTTTTGGTCGGTTGGTTCCAGCAGAGGAGCAGACATCACAGTGAGTACACACCAAACACTTCACTTAGCCCCAGATCACCCCCCATCTACACGAGCGTCATTTCCCCAATGTCGTTGCTGGTACCTCAACCCAATCGTCACCCCAAAAAAGATGTTGTGTCTGTAGCAGGAGTGGAATAAGGCGTGACACCCGCTATTTGTCCTTACTGCCCTGACCACCCTGCCCTATGCTTAGGGGAGTGTTTCTGGAAGTACCACACACAGGTACACTTAGCATAGGGATTGCATCTCACAGGACAGGCACACAGGGCTATTAGGGCCCTTTCACTCACAGCTGCTGCAAACCTCTCCTTTCACCTGGGATAAAGTGCATAATGTACTTTGCCACATCTTTGGGCGATTTGCGCTTTGCACATTGTCCCATGGGGAAGGAGAGGTTTGTACTATAAAGGTAAAAAAAAAAAAAAAAAAAACACCAGTAAGCAAAAAAGTTAACGTTCTGTTCAAAAAGTTAAATGAAGTTTATATGTTCTGTTCAAATGTTATTATAAAGTTAATAAATTTATTGCGTTGCAGCCTGTTTTTTTTTTTTTACCTTCCAGGTGGACCAACCGATCAACTAGCTGCAGCACTGATGTGCATTCTGACAGAAGCATTGCGCTGCTGTCAGATTACACAAAAGTCGGTGTATGCGGCGCTGCAAGACGAGATTTCTCCTCTGCAGTAAAAGATACGTTTGCCGAGGCATATGAGCTGAGGAGGCGGCGGTGTTCATATACTATGGCAAATACTTTGTATATAAAAAATAAATAAAAAATCCCGGCAATGATTTATTTATCCACATCGATTGATGTGAATGGAGAAATCGGGTTTGCCAAGGCATACGGGCTAAGTGGGTATGGATGTTGGGCGGAGCTCCTATGTCCTGGCAGACGCCTTTCCCCTCCTTTTTTTTTTTTGGCAGAGATTTTTTCATCCACATTGATCGATGCGAATGAAGAAATCTGTGCCGTTCATCTTTTCTTTCAGCCCAGAGGCTGAACGGAAAAAAAAAATCTCATTACCCGTATGCTCAATATAAGGAGAATAGCAGAAACTTCTAATGCTGGACATACATGTAATGATTGCGGAGACCCTCAAATGCCAGGGCAGTACAAACACCCCACAAATGACTCAATTTTGGAAAGAAGACACCCCAAGGTATTCGCTGAGGGGCATATTGAGTCCATGAAAGATTTAAATTTTTGTCCCAAGTTAGCGGAAAGGGAGACTTTGTGAGAAAAAAAAATAAAAAAATCAATTTCCGCTAACTTGTGGCAAAAAAAATAAAAATTCTATGAACTCGCCATGCCCCTCATTGAATACCTTGGGGTGTCTTCTTTCCAAAATGGGGTCACATGTGGGGTATTTATACTGCCCTGGCATTTTAGGGGCCCTAAAGCGTGAGAAAAAGTCTGGGATCCAAATGTCTAAAAATGCCCTCCTAAAAAGGAATGTGGGCCCCTTTGCCCACCTAGGCTGCAAAAAAGTGTCACACATCAGGTATCGCCGTACTCAAGAGAAGTTGGGCAATGTGTTTTGGGGTGCCATTTTACATATACCCATGCTGGCTGAGATAAATATCTTGGTCAAATGCCAACTTTGTATAAAAAAAATGGGAAAAGTTGTCTTTTGCCGAGATCTTTTTACATATACCCATGCTGGGTGAGATAAATATCTCGGCAAAAGACAACTTTTCCCATTTTTTTTATACAAAGTTGGCATTTGACCGAGATATTTCTCTCACCCAGCATGGGTATATGTAAAATGACACCCCAAAACACATTGCCCAACTTCTCCTGAGTACGGCGATACCAGATGTGTGACACTTTTTTGCAGCCTAGGTGGGCAAAGGGGCCCACATTCCAAAGAGCACCTTTAGGATTTCACAGGTCATTTTTTACACATTTTGATTTCAAACTACTTCCCACACATTAGGGCCCCTAAATTGCCTGGGCAGTATAACTACCCCACAAGTGACCCCATTTTTGGAAGAAGACACCCCAAGGTATTTCGTGATGGGCATAGTGAGTTCATGGAAGTTTTTATTTTTTGTCACAAGTTAGTGGAATATGAGACTTTGTAAGAAAAAAAAAAAATCATCATTTTCCGCTAACTTGTGACAAAAAATAAAAAATTCTAGGAACTCGCCATGCCCCTCACGGAATACCTTGGGGTGTCTTCTTTCCAAAATGGAGTCACTTGTGGGGTAGTTATACTGCCCTGGCAATTTAGGGGCCCTAATGTGTGAGAAGTAGTTTGAAATCAAAATGTGTAAAAAATGACCTGTGAACTCCTAAAGGTGCTCTTTGGAATGAGGGCCCCTTTGCCCACCTAGGCTGCAAAAAAGTGTCACACATCTGGTATCGCCGTACTCAGGAGAAGTTGGGCAATGTGTTTTGGGGTGTCATTTTACATATACCCATGCTGGGTGAGATAAATATCTCGGCAAAAGACAACTTTTCCCATTTTTTATACAAAGTTGGGCATTGTAGAACCTCAGGAAGCATGACAGGTGCTCAGAAAGTCAGAGCTGCTTCAAAAAGCGGAAATTCACATTTTTGTACCATAGTTTGTAAACGCTATAGCTTTTACCCAAACCATTTTTTTTTTTACCCAAACATTTTTTTTTTTATCAAAGACATGTAGAACAATAAATTTAGAAAAAAAAATTATATATGGATGTTGTTTATGGATGTCGGCAACTGAAAGTGAAAAATGTCATTTTTTTGCAAAAAAAATCGTTAAATTTCGATTAATAACAAAAAAAGTTAAAATGTCAGCAGCAATGAAATACCACCAAATGAAAGCTCAATTAGTGAGAAGAAAAGGAGGTAAAATTCATTTGGGTGGTAAGTTGCATGACCGAGCAATAAACGGTGAAAGTAGTGTAGTGCGGAAGTGTAAAAAGTGGCCTGGTAATTAAGGGTGTTTAAGCTAGGGGAGCTGAGGTGGTTAATGAGTGGACGTGTTGTTTATTATTATCTCTATTTAAACGGTTTATTAGCTATTTAAAGAATTAACATTGTGGCCTTTACCCCCACATATATACTGATTAGAGTTGAGCGAACACCTGGATGTTCGGGTTCGAGAAGTTCGGCCGAACTTCCCGGAAATGTTCGGGTTCGGGAACCGAACCCGACCCGAACTTCGTCCCGAACCCCATTGAAGTCAATGGGGACCCGAACTTTTTCGGCACTAAAAAGGCTGTAAAACAGCCCAGGAAAGAGCTAGAGGGCTGCAAAAGGCAGCAACATGTAGGTAAATCCCCTGCAAACAAATGTGGATAGGGAAATGAATTAAAATAAAAATAAAATAAATAAAAATTAACCAATATCAATTGGAGAGAGGTCCCATAGCAGAGAATCTGGCTTCACGTCAGCAGAGAATCAGTCTTCATGCCATAGCAGAGAATCTGGCTTCACGTCACCCACAACTGTAACAGTCCATTGTCAGATATTTAGGCCCAGGCACCCAGGCAGAGGAGAGAGGTCCCGTAACAGAGAATCTGGCTTCATGTCAGCAGAGAATCAGTCTGCATGTCATAGCAGAGAATCATGCTTTACGTCACCCAACACTGGAACAGTCCATTGTCAGATATTTAGGCCCAGGCACCCAGGCAGAGGAGAGAGGTCCCGTAACAGAGAATCTGGCTTCATGTCAGCAGAGAATCAGTCTGCATGTCATAGCAGAGAATAAGGCTTCACGTCACCCACCACTGTAACAGTCCATTGTCATATATTTAGGCCCAGGCACCCAGACAGAGGAGAGAGGTCCCGTAACAGAGAATCTGGCTTCATGTCAGCAGAGAATCAGTCTTCATGTCATAGCAGAGAATCAGGCTTCACGTCACCCACCACTGGAACAGGCCACTGTCACATATTTAGGCCCAGGCACCCAGGCAGAAGAGAGAGGTCCCATAACAGAGATTCAGGCTTCATGTCAGCAGAGAATCAGTCTTCATATCACAGCAGAGAATCAGGCTTCAAGTCACCCACCACTGGAACAGGCCACTGTCAGATATTTTTAGGCCCCGGCACCCAGACAGAGGAGAGGTTCATTCAACTTTGGGTTGCCCCGCAATATAATGGTAAAATGAAAATAAAAATAGGATTGAATGAGGAAGTGCCCTGGAGTACAATAATATATTGTTAAGGGGAGGTAGTTAATGTCTAATCTGCACAAGGGATGGACAGGTCCTGTGGGATCCATGCCTGGTTCATTTTTATGAACGTCAGCTTGTCCACATTGGCTGTAGACAGCCGGCTGCGTTTGTCTGTAATGACGCCGCCTGCCGTGCTGAATACACGTTCAGACAAAACGCTGGCCGCCGGGCAGGCCAGCACCTCCAAGGCATAAAAGGCTAGCTCTGGCCATGTGGACAATTTGGAGACCCAGAAGTTGAATGGGGCCGAACCATCAGTCAGTACGTGGAGGGGTGTGCACAGGTACTGTTCCACCATGTTATTGAAATGTTGCCTCCTGCTAACACGTTCCGTATCAGGTGGTGGTGCAGTTAGCTGTGGCGTAGTGACAAAACTTTTCCACATCTCTGCCATGCTAACCCTGCCCTCAGAGGAGCTGGCCGTGACACAGCTGCGTTGGCGACCTCTTGCTCCTCCTCTGCCTTCGCCTTGGGCTTCCACTTGTTCCCCTGTGACATTTGGGAATGCTCTCAGTAGCGCGTCTACCAACGTGCGCTTGTACTCGCGCATCTTACTATCACGCTCCAGTGCATTAAGTAAGGTGGGCACATTGCCTTTGTACCGTGGATCCAGCAGGGTGGCAACCCAGTAGTCCGCACACGTTAAAATGTGGGCAACTCTGCTGTCGTTGCGCAGGCACTGCAGCATGTAGTCGCTCATGTGTGCCAGGCTGCCCAGAGGTAAGGACAAGCTGTCCTCTGTGGGAGGCGTATCGTCATCATCCTGCGTTTCCCCCCAGCCACGCACCAGTGATGGGCCCGAGCTGCTTTGGGTGCCAGCCCGCTGTGAACCTGCTTCATCCTCATCCTCCTCCACCTCCTCCTCATCCTCGTCCTCCTCGTCTTTCAGTAGTGGGCCCTGTCTGGCCACATTTGTACCTGGCCTCTGCTGTTGCAAAAAACCTCCCTCTGAGTCACTTCTAAGAGACTGGCCTGAAAGTGCTAAAAATGACCCCTCTTCCTCCTCCTCCTCCTGGGCCACCTCCTCTTCCATCATCGCCCTAAGTGTTTTCTCAAGGAGACATAGAAGTGGTATTGTAACGCTGATAACGGCGTCATCGCCACTGGCCATGTTGGTGGAGTACTCGAAACAGCGCAACAGGGCACACAGGTCTCGCATGGAGGCCCAGTCATTGGTGGTGAAGTGGGGCTGATCCGCAGTGCGACGGCCTATTTTTTAGGCGCTGGGTGACAGGTATACGTTTAATCACAGAATTAGACTTGGATCTGCACTGTAGCGTGTGTGTGAAGTTCTTGAGAATTACCCTATCAGCACCTTGAATCTAATATACCCTTTTAGGGATAGATTTAAAGTAGGCCTGATACAGCAGAAACCACTAATTTTGAGAATTGCAAAATTGGGAATTGTTTTTCAACCCAGAACAAAAACTGTGCTTTGACGGACACTAAAAATATCTTGACCAGCTAAAACAGTAATGACAGATTTGGGTGAATATAAGGGTCCATTCACACGTCCGTTTTTTCTTTCCTGATCTGTTCCGTTTTTTCTGGAACAGATCTGGACCCATTCATTTTCAATGGGTCCTGGAAAAAAACGGACAGCACAATGTGTGCTGTCCGTTTCCGTTGTTACGTTCCGCATGTCCGTTTAAATATAAAACATGTCCTATTCTTTTCCTGAAAAATCGGATTCTAGTACAATACAAAGTCAATGGATCCGCAAAAAACGGATGACATACTGATGTCATTCCGTATGTCATCCGTTTTATACGGAATCCGTTCCTGGAAATTACATTTTAATTTTTTTTATTTTTTTTAAGAAATCCAAACAACTTTATTTGCTTATTGAAATTTATACATGTTTCCGTTTTTTGCGGATCAGCAAAAAACGGATGACATACGGAAACATTTTCAGGAACAACGGATCCGCAAAAAACGGACAGAAAATCGGATTATAGAAAAATACTGACGTGTGAATGTAGCCTAAATGTGAGGCCTATTTTTTAGGCGCTGGGTGACAGGCTCAACTTGCCCCTGATGTAGTATATGGCCAAAAAATAACCACACTATTGATGGTTAAATGCACTTCGTGACAGGCTCAACTTGCCCCTGATGTAGTATATGGCCAAAAAATAACCACACTATTGATGGTTAAATGCACTTGATGAAAGCTTGACCCTGATGTAGGATATAGCAAAACAAAATGGCCGCCGAACACCCCAGAAAAAAGTGACTGAAAAAAGCTCTGGGCAGCCTAAAAACACTGAGCAATTGAATAGCAGCAGTTCAATGATCCACAGCTGTAGATCGATCACTGAATGAAGTCTTTTGGAGGAGTTAATCACTGCCTAATCTCGCCCTAACGTCGCAGCTGCAACCTCTCCCTACACTTGTATCAGCAGAGTGACGTGCAGCGCTACGTGACCCAAGCTTATATAGAGGCTGGGTCACATGCTGCACTGGCCAATCACAGCCATGCCAATAGTAGGCATGGCTGTGATGGCCTCTTGGGGCAAGTAGTATGATGCTTGTTGATTGGCTGCTTTGCAGCCTTTCAAAAAGCGCCAAGAAAGCGCCGAACACCGAACTCGAACTTTTATGAAAATGTTCGGGTTCGGGTCCGTGTCACGGACACCCCAAAATTCGGTACGAACCCGAACTATACAGTTCGGGTTCGCTCATCCCTAATCTTGACTCTTGAGAAAACTCATAAGAAAGTGACCGCTTTGCAATTACACGCTGTAAGTCTGGAAGAATACTATAAGACCAGACGTATACCGAGAGGGCTGAGGTGCAATTTATGCCCTACACCGTACCTTATTCTCCAGATTTTTGTCAAAATTTGGAAAAAAATCATAACTAAGGCATCGTTTGATATGATTCTATTGATTTTAGAACGAGCAGATTGTGAAATAAAAAATACCAGAGAAGAAATAAATACTTTAGAGGGCTACATCTTCCGCAATTTTTCTGAGGAAGAAACCAATATCATTAAAACCAATTTGATACAAAAGATTAACTATTTTAAAAGAAACTTAAAAGACAGAAAACATACAAAATTCCTATGGGACACTCAAAACTACGATACAGGGTCACGTCTATAAAACTCCTCCGCAGAGACAACCAATTCATCAACGTTCCTTTTCCAGGACATCTGGCTCGTCTAGTACTAGCGATATAGATTTTTTTGAGAACACTCGACCCCGGAGAAGAGGACACCAAGGAGGTCTGGGCGCAAACGTCGGGCGAAACATTGGTACCGCTATCAGTCGCAGAGAACCGATCCAAACCAAACCAGAGAACCGATCCAAACCAGATCCAGCAACAAAATCCAATAAATATGGGACGAATCGACCAGAATATGCTACTCTGGAACAAGAAAACCTGGTGGTAAATTTATCTAGTACGTCACTGGACTACCCAGATTTCACTCTTAAATAAGGGACTTGGTTTTGTTCCCACGAATCATGTGAATTCGTTCGCATTGGATTCTGAAATGGCGAAATGTTATCACACGCTCCGTTTGAAGGCGCACATTGAAAAAGATAAGCCAGCCTGGACAACTACTCAAGATACATCTCCATCATCAATCTTTTTTACCAGGACTCAAAAATGTAGACCTAAAAGTACCTCCACGTGAAAATGACGCAGTGGAGACTTACATTTCTTTTGTGAAAGCAGACTTGCTGAAGCTAGAGAAATATCCGCATCCAAGAAAGGTAAGAAATAATATGAAAAGATCTGAAAGACATGCATTGACTAGCCTTATGGATAATAAGGATATAATTATAAAACCGGCCGATAAAAAGGTTCAGGGATTGGGATTTTGGATACGGACAACTATAGAAAGGAGTTTTTAAGACAATTAAGTGATACCAATACATATGTTAAGATAGATCAAGACCCAACAGTAGGGCTACAACAATCACTTAATAATATTGTATTGCAGGCCCGAGAGAAAGGGATTATACAAAAAAAAAATTGCTGATTTCCTCAAGGTAGATCACCCTAGGATTCCGGTTATGTATATACTCCTGAAAATCCATAAAAGCTTAGTCAATCCCCCTGGCCGTCCGCAATCATGCTCGATCAATTGTTACGCCCATATGCGCAATCAGGCAGATCCTTTCTTTTAGATACTACAGATTTCCTGAATAGGACCCAGAATTTAGAAATCCAGGGGACTAATAGTTTTTTAGTCACGATGGATGTATCAAGTTTGCACACTAATATTCCCACTGAAGATGGAATTGATTGTGTTAAGGAGGTTTTGGTACAACAAAAAGATTTTTCAGATGATGAAAATCATTTTATCATAGATTTATTGAATGTGTTAAGATCTGGTTACGATACATTGATGATGTATTTTGTGTATAGCACGGGGAAGTTGAAGACCTACAGAAGTTCCACTCGGACCTGAACTCATGCACCGGATCTATTGCATTTTCCTTGGAAAAAAGTCAGACAGAACTTCCATTTCTTGATGTGCTTCTTAAGGTATATGACAATTCATTACATTACGATTTATATTCTAAACCTACAGAAAGGAACAGTCTTTTACGTTTTGACAGTAATCACCCTGTCACGGGGTTCCGAAGGTGCACTCGGTCCCCCATTGCCCACAAAACTGTTGCTTAGCTTTTGGAATGAGGTTCTGTGTTTGACCTCATTCCCAGGGCGGCTTTACTAGCTGGGTGGCTCCTTGCTCCTAAGTCTGCCTTGAGCGCCGAGCTGATCACTCGGTGCTCGACTGGTTGGTCTGTCGGTCATGTGACGCTGGCCACGTCACATGACCCTCACTCCCCACTATAAATACAGGCAGCCTGCTGGCTACAGGTTGCCTGTTAATTTCTAGGTTCCTGGTATTTGTTGGACTGCTGAATACTTACCTGATCCTGTTCCATGACCATCCTTTTGCCTGATCCTCCTGTACTGCGCATCCGTCCTGGTATTGTGACCTCGGCTCCCACCTGACTACTCTCTTAGGACTCCTCTTGTACTTCTCTGCTCTCCTGGGATTTATGACCCCGGCTTCTCCTGACAATTCTCTGCTTGCTCCATTTGTACTTTGCAGCTTTCCTGGTATTGACTCGGTCCGTTCACGTCCTGTTGTTTGTCTGTCTGTCATCCCTGCACTTACTCCAAGTTAGGGATTGCCGTCCAGTTGTCCCCTGTCATTAGGACTCGCGAGGCAAGTAGGCAGGGCCAGGGGTAAGGGTGGAGTGCAGTGGTCACTTCCCTTCCCCCTGTGTGTGTGTGTACGCGACCGTTACAGATTAACAGGCCCAATAACCACTGTATTATGGGTCTGGTGACCCTGACTGACTATGTCTCTAATCTGACGCAGATGGTGCAGGAGTTAGGGGAAAAACTCAGCTCTTTTGAGTTAGGGCAAGGCTCTTCCACTCCTCAGGCCTCCAGTCCGCATTTTGAGCCCCAGATTAAGCTCCCAGAAACCTTTTCTGGAGACCGGAAGAAGTTTCTCTCTTTTAAGGAGAGTTGTAAACTTTACTTCCGTTTGCGCCCCGTGTCCTCTGGCCCCGAGAGTCAACGCGTGGGCATTATCATTTCCCGATTACAGGGTGATCCCCAGGACTTGGCGTTCTCTTTACCTGCTGGCGCCAGTTGTTTATATTCTGTGGAGGGGTTCTTTCAGGCCCTAGGTACCCTCTATGATGAACCAGACAGGGCTTTAGTAGCCGAGACGGCTCTAAAGGCGCTGGTTCAGGGCAATTTACCAGCGGAGGATTATTGCACCCAATTCAGAAGGTGGTGTGTCCCCTCAGGATGGAACGAACCAGTCCTGAAGAGTCAGTTCAGGTCAGGTCTGTCTGATAAATTAAAGGATCTTCTGGTCAGTTATCAACTTCCAGAGACCTTAGAGGAGATGATGACCCTTGTTGTCCGACTTGACGGACGGGTTAGAGAGAGACGACAGGAACAACAGTTCTCTTCCCAGATGGTGGTCCAGCCAGAGGCCTATCCCAGAGACAATGCTGAGGTCTCCACCGAGGAACCCATGCAGGTTGGCATGACCCGAGGGAATCTTCGCCGCAGACGTGGAGAATGCTTTTACTGTGGAGATTCTGACCATTGGATCAACCAGTGTCCTAAGAAGGTCCTCTCTGTCAAGTCTCCTAAGGCAAGGCAACCTAAAGACCAGGTACACCCTGAATTTTCTAAATGTAAGCTTTCGGTACCCATTACGATTTCTCTGGGAGTAGATAAATGGGCGGGTAAGGCCTTTATTGATTCTGGCTCAGCGGCTAGCTTTATTGACTCTGAGTATGCTGTTAGATTGGGTATTACTATGTTTGTCTTACCAACTCCTATCCATGTCATGGCTATTGATGCTACTCCTCTTATTGGTGGTACGGTGAGCTTATGTACCTCGGAGATTTCTCTAACCGTGGGTGTGTGCCACTCAGAGAGATGTTCGCTTCTAGTCCTGGAGAACCTACCTGCTGAGGTGGTACTAGGGTTGCCTTGGCTCCGACTACATAACCCCACTATAGATTGGTCCAATGGGGAGTTGGTGAGATGGGGGCCTAAGTGTGACTCGTGCCTGTCTGTGGTACAGGCTGGGGTCTCAGTAAAGTCTGATACTTTACCCTCTGTTGTTAGAGAATATTCTGATGTATTCTCATCACCAACCCCAGAGGTTCTACCCCCCCATAGACCTTATGATTGTACCATAGAGCTAGTAGAGGGGGCCAAGTTTCCTAAAGGACGAATTTATAATCTTTCTATGCCCAAACGCAAGGCCATGGAAGATTATATTAAGGAGAGCCTTGGTAAAGGGCATATTAGACCTTCTGTCTCTCCTATGGGGGCGGGGTTTTTCTTCGTTAAGAAAAAAGATGGTGGTCTTAGGCCATGTATCGATTACCGGAGATTAAATAAAATCACTGTCCAGAATAGATACTCCCTCCCATTGATTCCGGATTTATTTAACCAGGTCCTGGGGGCAACCTGGTTTTCCAAAATTGACCTGAAAGGGGCATACAATCTAATCCGAATCAAGGAGGGAGACGAATGGAAGACGGCGTTCAATACTCCGGTAGGACACTTTGAATATCAGGTGATGCCTTTTGGACTCAGCAATGCCCCAGCTGTGTTCCAAAACTTCATGAATGACATTCTTAGGGAATTCTTAGGTAAATTTGTTATTGTCTATCTTGACGACATTTTGATATTCTCTCCTGACTTCGAATCCCATGTGTCTCATGTTAGACAAGTATTAGAGGTGTTGAGGGAGAATCAGCTATCCGCTAAACAAGAGAAATGTGTCTTTGGTGTGCAGGAGATTCTGTTTCTAGGGCATGTTCTGACTCCTCACGCCTTCAAGATGGATCCTGGTAAGGTACTAGCAATTAAGGAATGGGTAAGACCTTCATCCTTAAAGGCCTTACAACGGTTCTTAGGTTTCGCCAATTACTATCGTAAATTTATTATGAATTTTTCCGTAATTGCTAAACCGTTGACCGACCTTACTAAGAAAGGGGCGGATTTGGAGAATTGGTCTACTGAGGCCATTTCTTCATTTGAAAAATTAAAAAAGGCATTTAGTAGCGCTCCCATTCTGATCCAGCCTGATCAGGAGAAACCTTTTATTGTGGAGGTGGATGCGTCCGAGGACGGCGCAGGAGCAGTCCTTTCACAAGGTCCTGCCAGCCTCACTAATCTGAGACCATGTGCCTTCTTCTCCAGGAAATTCTCTCCCACGGAGAGAAACTACGACATAGGGAATAGGGAGCTGCTGGCCATTAAATGGGCATTTGAGGAGTGGAGGCATTTTCTGGAGGGGGAAAGGCATTGTGTAACTGTTGTCACTGACCATAAAAACCTTATGTTTCTCGAGTCTGCTAAGAGGTTGAATCCCCGTCAAGCCAGATGGGCTCTGTTTTTTACTCGTTTTGATTTTTCCATCACGTTCAGGCCGGGAAGTAAAAATGTGAAGGCGGACGCATTATCTCGGAGCTTCCAGGCTTTTCAACCTACTGAGGTACCACCTGAATCCATCCTACCAGCAAAAATCTTCTTAGCAGCTCTTACCCAGGATATCTCGGCTCGCATTAGGTCGGAACAACATCTGGCACCGGTATCCACCCCAACAGATAAGTTGTTTGTTCCCGTACAATTTCTTCTCCAGCTGTTGGGTGAGTGTCACGATTCTGCCTTTTGTGGACATCCGGGTGTTGAGGGCACTAAGGATCTGGTTTCTAGATCTTATTGGTGGCCCACTCTAACTAGGGATGTCAAGTCCTATGTGTCAGCCTGTGAGGTTTGTGCCAGGTCCAAGACACCTAGGACTCGCCCTGCTGGTAACCTATGACCCCTACCCATTCCCAGTAGACCCTGGTCCCATATCTCAAAGGACTTTATAACTGACCTACCGCTGGCGGAGGGTAAGACTGTAGTGTGGGTAGTGGTGGATAGGTTTAGCAAGATGGTCCATTTCATTCCCCTGTCTAAACTCCCGAATGCCAAAACCCTGGCGTCTATTTTTGTGAAAGAAATTGTTCGATTGCATGGTATCCCGGAAAATATTGTTTCGGACAGGGGTGTGCAGTTTGTGTCCAAATTCTGGAGAGCCTTCTGTCAAAGATGTAAAATTTCGTTGTCTTTTTCTTCCGCCTACCATCCTGAGAGTAATGGGCAGACTGAATGCCTTAATCAGTCTGTGGAACAATTCCTGAGGTTGTATGTTGCTGATGACCAGCAATTATGGGTCAAATTCCTTCCATTGGCTGAATTTGCTCTGAATAACCGTGTCAATTCTTCTGCTGGGGTCTCCCCTTTCTTTTGTAACCATGGTTTTCATCCCCGTTTTCATTCTGGGTCGTCCGTCTCCTCCTCTAACCCTGAAGCAGATAAACTCTCCTCCGAACTGTGCACAGTTTGGGCCCGGGTTCAATCGAACCTAGAAAAGGCTCAATGTTCTCAAAAACTCAAGGCCGATAGGAGACGTTCAAGGGGGGTAAACTTTCAGGTTGGGGATAAAGTATGGTTGTCCTCCAAGAATCTATCTCTCAAGGTAACTTCAAAAAAATTTGCTCCTCGTTTTATTGGACCATATAAGATCACGGAAGTGATTAACCCGGTATCTTTTAGGTTGGAGCTGCCTGAGTCATTCCACATTCATAATGTGTTCCATAAATCTCTGCTTAAAAAATATTTTGAACCGGTAGTACCATCAAAAGCCTCGCCTCCGCCGGTTCTTGTTAATGATGCTGTCGAGTATGTGGTGTCTAAAATAGTGGATGTCAGGAAGGTGCGTAATTCCTTGCAGTACCTGATTCACTGGAAGGGGTATGGACCTGAAGAGAGATCTTGGGTACCTGCCAGGGAGGTTCATGCTCCTAGACTTGTTCGTAAATTTAATTTAGAACACCCTGAAAAGCCATCGCCTGAAGTCTTGGGTCCGGTGGCCCCTCGTAAAAGGGGGGGTACTGTCACGGGGTTCCGAAGGTGCACTCGGTCCCCCATTGCCCGCAGAACTGTTGCTTAGCTTTTGGAATGAGGTTCTGTGTTTGACCTCATTTCCAGGGCGGCTTTACTAGCTGGGTGGCTCCTTGCTCCTAAGTCTGCCTTGAGCGCCGAGCTGATCACTCGGTGCTCGACTGGTTGGTCTGTCGGTCATGTGACGCTGGCCACATCACATGACATTCACTCCCCACTATAAATACAGGCAGCCTGCTGGCTACAGGTTGCCTGTTAATTTCTAGGTTCCTGGTATTGTTGGACTGCTGAATACTTACCTGATCCTGTTCCATGACCATCCTTTTGCCTGATCCTCCTGTACTGCGCATCCATCCTGGTATTGTGACCTCGGCTCCCACCTGACTACTCTCTTAGGACTCCTCTTGTACTTCTCTGCTCTCCTGGTATTTATGACCCCGGCTTCTCCTGACAATTCTCTGCTTGCTCCATTTGTACTTTGCAGCTTTCCTGGCATTGACTCGGTCCGTTCACGTCCTGTTGTTTGTCTGTCTGTCATCCCTGCACTTACTCCAAGTTAGGGATTGCCGTCCAGTTGTCCCCTGTCATTAGGACTCGCGAGGCAAGTAGGCAGGGCCAGGGGTAAGGGTGGAGCGCAGTGGTCACTTCCCTTCCCCCTGTGTGTGTGTGTACGCGACCGTTACACACCCACCAGGTTTAGTAAGATCCCTCCCACTTTCACAACTAATGAGGATCAAAAGAATAGTGTTGGACCCAGAAGTGGTCGACCTTAGGATGACACAAATGACAATGAAGTTTTCTAGTCGTGGGTTCCCAAAACAACTTTTGACCAACACGTAAATCAAATTAACAATCTGACTAGGGACGACCTTCTGAAACCTAAAACCATAGTGAAAGGAACAAACACTAGGATTCCTTGTGTTACAACCTACTCTACATGGAGTCCTGCAATCAGAAAAATTGTGTACAAACACTGGCACATTTTACAGACAAGCACACCTAGTACATTTCATACAAAACCTCTTATGTCATACAGACAGCCAATGAATATACGTGACCGTTTGATTCGGTCTGACCTAGGCTCTAGAAAACTTGACCCACAAACTACCATCACTGGCAGTGCCAATCCAGGCACATTTCCTTGCCTGGGATGTGTCCAATGTGGTAATGTAACCAAAGGCAAGATATTCACCCATCCTTTATTAGGTAAAAAATATTCTATTAGGGGACATTTTTGTTGTACTACAAGTTTTTTCATTTCTTTGATTAAATGTCCCTGTGGACTAGGTTACGTAGGTGAGACAACGCAAAAAATCAAAGATAGGATCAGTCAACTGATCCTATCTAATAAAAAGGAGGTACACAAAGGAAGATAAACAGACAGGACGGCACTACTTCAGCTTCCCCTCAAATTCTGGGACAGTACTTTCCACTTTCACTCAGCAGCACACCGGGACCCACATTCGACTTCGGCGGTGCTCAGTCTCAAACACGCACAGTCCCAAACACAGTAAGAAGATACAAGACGGCACTCACCAAGAAGGTCCAATCTTTACTTTTATTAGGGTAAAAGGGCATGCAGAGCAGGCAATCAAAGCGTGGTGCTCCACACAGACACCATGAGGCGACGGCTGTTTCCCATATGTTACGCTTCTTCTGGCCTCCTAACGCGATGACGTCAAGTACGTCACTTTTATACAAAAGCACCGCCTCCACAGACATGCGCAGAGATGGCGTTACATAAAATACATATGAAATGTAAAAGACATTGGTCTAAGGTACAGCAAATCAGCAGGATTTAAAGAAAAACACTTAGATCATTGCGGTCATTCACACCTAAGGGACCCAGGGCCCTGGCTTTTATAATCCAACTGGCTTCTTTTCGTAAAAGCTGAGTATATCTATCTCCCCCTGTAGGGGGATTTAAAATCTTCATCCGGCCATTGATTCTCCTTAATCTTATGTACTGGCCATTAGTGATGAGCGGGAGGTGCCATATTCGATTTTGCGATATTTTGCAAATATTCGATTGAATATTCGTCTTATATTTGTCGAAATCGAATATTCGTCATTATTCTATTTATCTCGAATAATATGCAATTTAATTATTCGAGTATTGCGATTTTCTTTTAACTGTATAAGGCAACTTTTCTATTGGTTGGCTATGGCTATGGCAAATATGTGTATTTTATGAATATTCGCTATATTGCTATAACTTCGTTTTTTAGAATATTCATAGTATTCTAAAAAACAAAGTTATAGCAATATAGCAAATATTTGTAAAATACACATATAGACTGTAATTTAGCTAATATAGTGCTATAATCTTTTTTTTATAGTCTCATTTTTTTTTGCCTCTTCTGAACATCTGAACTGAAAAATGTACACTATTAAAAAAAAAAATACTATAGCACTATATTAGCTAAATTACAGTCTATATGTGTATTTTACGAATATTCGCTATATTGCTATAACTTTGTTTTTTAGAATATTCGTAGTATTCTAAAAAACAAAGTTATAGCAATATAGCGAATATTCGTAAAATACACATACAGGGAGTGCAGAATTATTAGGCAAATGAGTATTTTGACCACATCATCCTCTTTATGCATGTTGTCTTACTCCAAGCTGTATAGGCTCGAAAGCCTACTACCAATTAAGCATATTAGGTGATGTGCATCTCTGTAATGAGAAGGGGTGTGGTCTAATGACATCAACACCCTATATTAGGTGTGCATAATTATTAGGCAACTTCCTTTCATTTGGCAAAATGGGTCAAAATAAGGACTTGACAGGCTCAGAAAAGTCAAAAATAGTGAGATATCTTGCAGAGGGATGCAGCACTCTTAAAATTGCAAAGCTTCTGAAGCGTGATCATCGAACAATCAAGCGTTTCATTCAAAATAGTCAACAGGGTCGCAAGAAGCGTGTGGAAAAACCCAGGCGCAAAATAACTGCCCATGAACTGAGAAAAGTCAAGCGTGCAGCTGCCAAGATGCCACTTGCCACCAGTTTGGCCATATTTCAGAGCTGCAACATCACTGGAGTGCCCAAAAGCACAAGGTGTGCAATACTCAGAGACATGGCCAAGGTAAGAAAGGCTGAAAGACGACCACCACTGAACAAGACACACAAGCTGAAACGTCAAGACTGGGCCAAGAAATATCTCAAGACTGATTTTTCTAAGGTTTTATGGACTGATGAAATGAGAGTGAGTCTTGATGGGCCAGATGGATGGGCCCGTGGCTGGATTGGTAAAGGGCAGAGAGCTCCAGTCCGACGCCAGCAAGGTGGAGGTGGAGTACTGGTTTGGGCTGGTATCATCAAAGATGAGCTTGTGGGTCCTTTTCGGGTTGAGGATGGAGTCAAGCTCAACTCCCAGTCCTACTGCCAGTTTCTGGAAGACACCTTCTTCAAGCAGTGGTACAGGAAGAAGTCTGCATCCTTCAAGAAAAACATGATTTTCATGCAGGACAATGCTCCATCACACGCGTCCAAGTACTCCACAGCGTGGCTGGCAAGAAAGGGTATAAAAGAAGAAAATCTAATGACATGGCCTCCTTGTTCACCTGATCTGAACCCCATTGAGAACCTGTGGTCCATCATCAAATGTGAGATTTACAAGGAGGGAAAACAGTACACCTCTCTGAACAGTGTCTGGGAGGCTGTGGTTGCTGCTGCACGCAATCTTGATGGTGAACAGATCAAAACACTGACAGAATCCATGGATGGCAGGCTTTTGAGTGTCCTTGCAAAGAAAGGTGGCTATATTGGTCACTGATTTGTTTTTGTTTTGTTTTTGAATGTCAGAAATGTATATTTGTGAATGTTGAGATGTTATATTGGTTTCACTGGTAAAAATAAATAATTGAAATGGGTATATATTTGTTTTTTGTTAAGTTGCCTAATAATTATGCACAGTAATAGTCACCTGCACACACAGATATCCCCCTAAAATAGCTAAAACTAAAAACAAACTAAAAACTACTTCCAAAAATATTCAGCTTTGATATTAATGAGTTTTTTGGGTTCATTGAGAACATGGTTGTTGTTCAATAATAAAATTAATCCTCAAAAATACAACTTGCCTAATAATTCTGCACTCCCTGTATTAGTCATAGCCAACGCCAACCAATAGGAAAGTTGTGTAATTGGCGATTTATCGCATGACAAACTATCTTACATAAAGAGGAAAATTATAAATCAGTAACGATTCTCATTACTGATTTATAATTTTTCTCTTTATGTAGGATAGTTTATGTTATGCGACAAATAGGCAATTACATATGCGAGTGAATCTAGTCGCATAAGGGCTGTATGCTATTGGGTTGGCTTGGTCGAATAGACGAAGATAGAGAATATAGCGCTATATTCGCTATATTCGACAATTCTACCAAGCCAACAGTACCCAATAGCATACAGCCCTTAAGCGACGCGATTCACTCGCATATTTAATTGCCGATTTATCACATAACATAAACTATCTTACATGAAGAGGAAAATTATAAATCAGTAATGAGAATCGTTACTGATTTATAATTTTCCTCTTTATGTAAGATAGTTTATGTCATGTGATAAATCGCCAATTAAATATGCGAGTGAATCAGGTCGCATAAGGGCTGTATGCTATTGGGTTGGCTTGGTCGAATAGACGAAGATAGAGAATATAGCGCTATATTCGACAATTCTACCAAGCCAACCCATTAGTGATAGTAGTAATTTTTACTATCACAAAATTTGTGATAATAAATTACTAGCATCAATTTAGTGATATTAAAGTAAATTACTAATATGATGGGTTCAGATGGGAAAAAAACGAATATTCGTTATAACGAATATATCTTAATATATTAGAAATATTTGCGAATTTACGAAGTTGTAATATTCGTACGAATATTTCGCTATTCGAATATTCGTGCTCATCCCTACTGGCCATAAGGTACAGCTGTTTTTACACTTTGCGGGTGGAAGCTAGGGGAGAATGTAAGGCCCTTGACTGGCTTAGATCTTGCCAGGATATTATTGTGAAACCTGCAGATAAGGGCGGCAATGTGGTCCTCATGACCTGAGACTCTTATACCCGGGAGGCCCTTAGACAATTAGACAATGAGGATGTTTATGAGAAACTTAATGTGGATCCAACTAGAAAAATATGTGATCTTTTACAGGGTATTTTGTGCAGATATGTGGAATTGAATGTTCTCTCCAGGAGGACTGGCGAGAGGTTGCTCCCGGTGTCCCCATCTAAACCCTCTTGGTATTTTCTGCCTAAAGTCCACAAGAGTTTAGATTGCCCACCTGGGCGACCTATTGTGGCTGGCATTGGTTCTGCCACTGCTCCCCTCTCTGAATCCTTCGCCCCCTCCTTAGTAGTATTCCTTCGTATCTCAAGGACACAAATGACTTCCTCCTGTCTCTGAAATCTTTTCATTGGCAGGAGGGACATCACTTGGTCTCTTTGAATGTAGAAAGCCTCTACACTCGCATCCCACAGGATGCGGGAGTGGAGGCAGTTAAGGAGATTTTAGAGAGCACTGATAAAATCGCCTTGTTTATCCAGTTTGTTGGGGAGGGGTCCCCATTGCAGTTCCATATTTTTGTCTACACCACTGCTCCCCAAATCTGAACACATTATTACCCAGTATGAACTGGAGTTCATACTGGGTAATAATGTGTTCAGATTTGGGGAGCAGTGCTATCGACAAAAATATGGGACTGCAATGGGGACCCCGGTGGCATGTACCTTTGCCAACCTTTTCCTGGCTAGGTTTGAGGACAACTATCTCTACTCACTGGCCTACCCATATTTGCACTATATACAACTGTTTTAACGTTACATAGATGATATGTTCATTGTTTGGTCCGGCACGGAGTGCCAATTTAGTGAGTTTGTTGACTATCTCAATAGAAAGAATGACATGAACATGAAGTTCACATTTAAATTTGTAGGCCACAAGTTGGATCTCCTCGATGTCCTGGTGACAGTGGAGGACAATCAGTTGGTCACCAGGGGATATAGAAAACCCACGGCGACCAACTCACTGTTACATTATTAGAGCTTCCACCCGCAAAGTGTAAAAACAGCTGTACCTTATGGCCAGTACATAAGATAAAGGAGAATCAATGGCCGGGATGAAGATTTTAAATCCCAGGCCATTGACCTCACTAAACGTCTGTTGAAGAGAGTTTACCCCCTTATGGACCTTCATAAGACAATGTCAAAAGCTGCACTTTTTACCCAGGGTGCATTACTAAAGGGTAAAAAGAGTCCCAATAGAGAGATTGGAAATATAAAAGCCCATAAGTTTATGTTCTCGTTCAAATATAGCCCAATGGCATATGCTATTCGTAAAACTATATACCAGAATTGGGACATATTGTGTGGCGACGAATCCTTGAAAGATTTGGCACAGAACAAATCTATTATTGCGTTTAGGCGTAGCCATACCTTGAAAGAAAGGTTGGTTAGAAGTAGGTATTCAGAAAAAAGACCAGATACATGGTTGAAGGAATATGTACCTAAAGGCAATTGTGGAAATTGTTTATTCTGTCGCTACAACTCCCAGCATAGGGTGGTATACTTTGGAGGGTTACAACATAAGGTTAACCATTTAATCACCTGTCGGAGAAGATTTCTAGTTTACCTGATAATGTGCCCCTGTGGTTGCTTCTATATAGGAAAAACCATTAGACCGTTATTCGGAAGGATAAGGGAGCATTTTGTATCAGTGACATCGGGCAGGGGATGCCCTCGCTTAATTAAGCATGTGAAAGAAGTACATGGAGGAGACCCCAGGGTGTTAACATTTTCAGGTCTAGAAATTGTCTCCTTCCTCCCTACAGGGGGAGATAGACATACTCTTTTATGAAGACATAGACATAAGCTTTTACAAAAAGAAGCCAGTTGGATTATAAAAGCCAGGGCTTCAGGGCCTTCTTTAAATCCTGCTGATTTGCTGTACCTTAGACCAATGTCTTTTACATTTCATATATATTTTATGTAACACCGTCTCTGCGCACGTCTGTGAAGGCGGTGCTTTTGTATAAAAGTGACATACTTGACGTCATCACGTTAGGAGGCCAGAAGAAGCGTAACATACGGGAAATGGCCATCGCCTCATGGTGTCTGTGTGAAGCACCACACTTTGATTGCCTGCTCCACATGCCCTTTTAAAAGTTAAGATTGGACGTTCTTGGTGAGTACCGTCTCGTATCTTCTTACTGTGTTTGGGACTAATAAAAAGGATTCCATGATCTCAAACATACACTTAGTCATCTTCACTTTCAAGTGATTGATTTGGGTTCCTGTACCCCGAAGAGGAGGGAATCGTGAGGAAATATTACATATGAAGGAGATGCAATGGATCTGATGCCTGGGGACCTTGGGTCCGGGAGGGCTAAATAAAGACTAAAAATTTTCATAATTTTTTATGTAACTATTTATTATCTTTTGTGTCTTTTGGTTTCTTAATTTTTGTTCTACTTTTGTCTTATTTGTCTTATTTAAAACCGCGCTTATGTCTAGTATCAGGTGGGCACACCCGAGAAGTACTAGCTAGGTCCTTAGTACGACATCAGGGTATTGTATTGATGGGCGTTTGGGAATAATTTCCCATATGGACAATATTTTGTTTTGATGTGCTTTTTTCACCCTCTCTTACTATTCTTCTTTTCTTTCTTGTCTGTTTTCTGTCTTTTGGCCATGATACGATTAGGTTTGGCATAGTGAGTATTCATTTCCTTTATAGGGTGACCATAACCAGCTATTACAAGAGATGTCTTCGATATAAATTAACATCACTAACATTCATATTTCAGAATATCTGAAATAGGACTGTATAGGACTATCTAGTATAGGACTGATGTTGCGACCATATACACATTAACTTTATACCACTAGTATATATGTATAAAAAACAAGGATATATTAACTAATTATGTGTATGAGCAGTACATAATTAGTCCAGATAACTGTAAAAACTACACAATTAGGGACATTAGGGGTTAGTTTCTGCCCCTTTAAATGTACATTGATTACTCATATAGGTTCGACATCTATAAACAATCTGATGCCTAATGCTTATATTTTGCTTCTTTATTCTTTATATTATTTTGTATTATTCAGTTATAAAGATTTTGGGCACTATATAGTGATTTTGCTGCTTTTTCTTTATTATTTCATGTATTACCTGATTTTGAGGGCTTGCCATTATCCAACATGGCGACGGATTATATTCCAAGCCACATGCGTAGAATCTAAGATGGCGCCCTACGTCGGTCAGACCAGAGCGGCCGCCGCTGCGGCTGTATTGGGATAATTACGCCCAATGGGGGTGGGTCATGTATTTCGGCACAATGCCGGTCAATTGGGGACTTCCTTTAAAAACCCACGACCTGCACCATGTGCCACGCACTCCGTGAATCTGAACTCCCTCAGATACAGGTAGCTATATTTACTTTTTATAAGCTTTGTTGCAGATTCATGATCGCTATGTATGCTTGCTATATATGCTGTAGTGTTGATCACGAATATTCAAATTTTTATCGCGAATATAGGTACTTAGAAAATTTGCGAATATTTCGAATATAGTTATATATATTCGTAATTTCGAATATTCAATTTTTTTTTTTTTATCAGTACACATGATCCCTCACTGCTTCTAGCTTGTGGGCCAATAAGAAGGCTTTAGGAGTAGTAGTGTTTGCGAATTTTGCTCTATATTCGTTTTTTTTTTAATATTCGCAATATAGCGAATATATTCTGGTTTTAGAATATTACGAATATTCGAAAAAACTAAGTTATAGCAATATAGAGAATATTCGAAAAAAATCGAATAGAGCAATTTAGTTAATATAGTGCTATAATCTTCTTTGTCTAATAGTTGTATGCGTTTAAAAATTCGCAATAAAAAATTTGAATCCGAAAATTTGAATTCCTAAAATTCGCATATTACATAATCATTACCTTTCCGATTTTTCAAGTAAAAAAAAAAAATCGTGAATTTTCGAATTTGCGAATATTTAACGAATATTCTACAAAATATTCGCGAAATATCGCGAATTCAAATATGACCCCTGCCGCTCATCACTAATATGCTGGTCTTCAGTGACTTTTGACTAACATTTTCCTATGAAGTTCGTGTGATGTTTATTCCACTGCATCCTAATGGCTCTCTTTCTGTCACTTGCTTATGGGTATATTAACCCAGGATTTTGGCTCAGGATATTGTGAGATCACTTAGGAAATAAAATTCAATATAATAAGCAGTTGGATATTTGCCTTGTAGCTATGTATGTGTACTCAAGTGCATTTGGTCCTGACACTCGATCCCTAATTTGTATCATGTTTAGCCCTGTGATATTTTGATAGCACTTGACCTTTTATATATCTCAATATCACTAGGCCATGTAATTATGACATTGTTTTGTTGTTCTCCCTTTTTTTAAAAATTATGTCATAATGTCATTGAATTAGGTTATATGATTACACAATCATGTATATCACTATAATGAAATTATGCATAGTATTTTAAGCTAATCATGGTATTAAATTTTCTGATTATGATTTACTGCCATAGTTATCAATCATGTAAACAAATATTTGTTCTAATCATGCGATAATTTTTTCTTTTCTTTGTAATTAATTGCATTTTCAATTTTTTCATTAAGTGATGATCATGTTTTATGTATTCTGATTGTGCATCTTTATCTTTTAGTAGCCTGAAAAAGGGCACCAAAATTGGGCCTGTAACTTTGTATTAAATGGTCCACTGGTGTTGAAATTTGAATGAATAGAAGCAGAGTTTTTGAAATCATTCCTTTGGCGTGCTGTCTCAAACTTAATAGACAGGAAATAGTTGGCATAGAGTCATAGAGAGTTGTATATCCCGGCACCAGATTTGTATCCACCCTGAGCCCCTGTGTTAAATCTGGTGTAGGTCTAGACAGCCTTTTCTAAGCTTTTGCCATATTTAGCATTAGCAAATCTTGGCCCTAGTGTGTATTTTCCAATATCTCTCACCAACCATGATAGCAGGAAAACAAACAACTTTTAGAGCTCCTGCAGGTAAACAAGCTGGTGTACCTCTGGCTAAAATAACAAAAAAAATTGTCAGCAGCAGCTTGGCCATAACTAGATATCCCTTTAATGGAAGTACCATCTTGACTCTTCATCCAGATTGAAGAAGACCTGCTTCGACTTACTCCAACTGAGAAGTGGACAACCACCCAGGGCAATCCGAAAGGAAAAAAATTGCTTGTGCACTAATTTATTTGATTACACCTTATAATTTTTACACTTTCTTTTTCTCGTTTTATGTGCTATTCTATGTGGACTAACTCTAAGTGAATTTATTGACTGCATATTTAGCTACTACTCCCTCTCTGTATTAACTTGCTCTATAACAGAGGGGTGCTACCTTGCTGCTAAGTTCATTAAATTGTGCTTGGTATTGATATAAGTTGGCGGAGCATCACCCTCCTCTGACCCATTTTATTTTTACTTTCAATATCTCTCATGAATCCAGTTATAGTTCACATGTAGTGGCTCAGATAGAGGTGGCCCCAACACTATGCTGGGTCCACGTACACCGCTGAGGTGTCACCATGTGTTGCTGCTCTCTGGAAAGGATCGTAAGGTGTGGCCCATCTCAATGGGAAATAAGTCCAGAGAGTCAAGGGTCTGTGTGCTTCTTTACTAGAGAAACCCAAGTGCAAAACAATACAGGCAAGGCACCGAGTTAGCTTCACCAGTCTCTTCGCTGGCAGAAGGTTTTGTGCTGGGGAAAGGCTTGAGAGTTGTCCTTCTCTCTATAATCAGACTGGCTCCCTGGCCAAAGGCTTGTGGCCTTGGGTCTGTCACTCAGTCATCTGGCTTACTCATTGGTCACAGGGCTGTTGACCCAGGATCTGTGGCAGAGTATCCCCTCTCATTGTCTTCTTTTGGTCACTCATGCAGTCTGTCAGAGTCTCTCCTCCTAACACTGGTCCCTATCTTCAGACAACTAAGGGCTCTAACTACACTACTGAACTAGAACCTTCTAGTGGGAGGGGTGGAGTTGAGAAGCACAGCCTAAACAGAAACATTGTTATAATCCAGGTCTATCATAGACTTTTATAGAGCTTCAATGCAAGTCTATGGGAAAAAAACAAGCAGTTTTTCCCGACAAACACGTCTTCAGACATAAACAACAGAGCTAAACCAGACAGTCAGAAGGTCAGTGTACCTGTTTTTTCCCTCTAAAACTTTGCACAGGTAGAAATGAAAATGTCTCTCAGTATTAGCTGGCTGTGCATAATCCTTTCCAAGTGTGGTGCAGCTATAGTGTAATAAGATAACAGGACATATTACAATAGGTAAATAAATGCAGTTCAACAACATGAAATAGTATAAGTGTACGCAGCATAACTCACAGTGAAAGTTAAATGCAATAAAGTAGTGGGTGGATAGCTTTGCATAGTAGCATTAGGGGCTAATGTCCACAAATGTCCATAGTCCAAAGGACCCTTGCTCCAGGGCACTACACACACTTTTAAAGTGAAGGTGTTGAATGTACCTCAGAAGAGATCTCTGTGTTTTCTTTGTTGCAGTGTTTACAGCTTTTATGAACAGCGCTCAGAAATTGTGGATTAACAAAGAACTGGTTTACTTTACTTGGGACAAAACAGCAACCATTAACTGTAACATCATCATCAAGATGTAGATGACTAGAGATAACATCTACATCTTCACCAGACAGTACATACAAAGGAATAACTGTACTTGAATAAACACTGATGCTTAAAGGGATTCTGTCAGCTAAGTTTAGACTATAGAGCTGAGGACATGCGCTACTAGATTGCCACTAGCAATTCCACAATATACATTTCCCATAGCTCTGAGTGCTTTTATTCAGTAAAAAAAAATGATTTTATGTATATTCAAATGAGGCTAGTAAGGATCCCAAGGGGCAGTTACCAACGTTTCAGTAGCCCAGCCATGCCCACTTGAAGGAGCCCAGCACTATCCCGCATCCTCTGAATCTCCTCCTTGCTCCCCCGACATCACACAGTTAGAGCGCCATAATCTCGCGCATGCCAGCTAGTACATGCGCAGTTCATTCCCTGAGGCTGATGGCAGCACAGGGAAGGAACACTATGCCGGCACTGACATGTGGCGTACTCGCACGAGATTACGGCTCTCTAACTGTGTGACGTCAGGGAGCAAGGAGGAGATTCGGAGGATGTGGGGCGGTGCTGGTCTCCTTCAAGTGGGCGTGGCTGGGCTTCAGAAATGTTGGTAACAGCTCTTTGGGCTTCTTACTAGCCTCATTTGCATATATATATATATACATATATATATAATATCTTTTTTTTTTTTTTTACTGAATAAAAGCACTCAGAGCTATGGGAAATGTATATTGTGGAAGTGCTAGTGGCAATCTAGCAGCGCATGTCCTCAGCTCTATAGGTGAAACCTAGCTGAAAGAATCCCTTCAACACAGTGCCATCTGCTGTCAGCTTAACATAGTTTCTCCAGCACTAAGCTGCAACTATTTCTGTATCTTAAGACCCCTTATGAACAGCTAATGCTTAATCTTTATGGCCCACATTCTCAATCAGCCTGGGGTGTCTTTCAACCCTCAACCGATTTGTATCGTTCTACTGTACCACCTGTGTTTTATTTAGCTTTGAAAGTCCATTTTCAGCCTATGGCTTTTCTTCCAGGAGGCAGTTCTGTCAATGTCCATGTTTTAGTGCATGGATCTAATTTCTTCTTCTGCAGCCTTTATCCATTTGTTGGCTTCCCCTTCCGGAAGTTGGAGTATGTCTTCACAAAATGTAGCTTCTTGTATGATGTCTGTGCTCTGCTTGTATGAGAGACGTGCAGGTGGTTTACTTTTGTTATATCTTGTTAAATGCCGTGACTCTCTGTCTGGGTTTGGTTGTATCTTCTCATAGGCAGGGCTTGGGCTTGCATCAACTTCAGCTATTTGTTCAGGAGACTCACATGTATTCTGTTTGGTGACACATTCAGTATTTTGTTCTACTCTTGTTTCCAGCAATGTCATCACACCAATGTTCAGATCCTCAGTGAAAAGTCACACTGTAACTAATAGTAATAGTGTTCGTTTTGGAGTTTAGGATTCTGTACCCTTCACTGCATCTAACAAATTTTCCTTCTACTACTCTATTTTGGAGTTTGGAATATACACAAATGTTCTGAATTTAGTCTTAAATGGTTTACACTTGGCTTCTCACCATGCCATAGTTCATATGAAGTTTTCACAACCGTTCTAGAGAAGAATCTGTTTTGTAAATAAGTAGCTGTTATTGCAGTTCCACCCCAATATTTCTAGGGTAATTCAAAATTTGACAGGATGCACCTGATCATTTCAGTGAGAGTTTTATTTTTCCTTTCAGCTACCCCATTTTGTTCTGGTGTCATTTTGTCCTGGTGTCATTTTGTCCTGGTGTATATGGGACTGTCTATTGATGCTCTATCTCATGTTGTCTTCACTTCCATTGTCACTTTGCAGTATTTATTTTACACACATATTTAGCGCTGCTATATTCTGCAGGGCTTTACAAACATTAGCATCAAGCTGTCCCTAATGTCTTTGGAGTGTGGGAGGAAACCGGAGAACCTGGAGAAAACCCATACAAACACAGGTAGAACATACAAACTCCATGCTGATGTTGTTTTTGGTCGGATTCAAACCTAGAACCCCAGTGCTTTAAGGCGCCAGTGCTAACCACTGAGCCACCGTGCTGCCCAGTATAAGAGGATTACTCTGAAAATTGTTGCTTGTCTTTGTTACATAGTCTTGTAATTTATCTAGAACATCATTTTTTCTTTTCATTAGGCGAGTGACTGTATCTGGAGTAGTCATCTATGAAGGTCACTATATACATGTTGCCACTGGAGTAGGCACTTTCATAGCACTGCAAACATCACTGTGTATAAAGTCAAGTGGTCGTGAGGCTCTTGTCTAACTTTTCTTTAGGATTTAATGCTTTGGATTTAATGCAGCATTCACATCTAACAGTTACCGGACAGGTGGAAAGTTAAAGATACTTTGTTAGGTTTTGTTTTTGTAGTTCCTGTATGCTGTCTATATATCTGTGGCCTAAGCATCTATGCCACGTATGGATACAATCACTGTGTCCATGCATGTAGACCCTCGCCTGTTCACTTCAGGTTCAGAAGGTGCATCATAAATTCCTGTGAAGTTGTGCAAAATACAAAATCACACATGCTTGTATCACCAGGGTGACATGTTCCAGACTCATTTGCAAGGATGACATGAACACTCTCCATTTATTAGAAGGTATTCCGAAAGCACATTCAACAAATCGACGTGCACAAGACAGAGGATAATTAAATATGCGCTCCCGATCATGCAAATCGCTTAGTGGAAAGGCCCGCATTACATGTGGAGATAATGCAAAGCCTTCATCTGCCACAACTACAAATGGAGTGGCTGGAGCTGAAAAGCCTGGCAATCATCTGGGCACTGGCAAGAAGAGTTGGTTGGAACAAAGCCGTCCACCCATTCTGGAATTGCAGAAGATGCAGGTGTCTGCTGTGCTTCCATAGGCCCCAATATCAACAATAATAAATCTGTAATTACTGTTAACCAAGGCCAACAGCACTACAGAAAAATATTGCTTAAAATTATAATATCGGGATCTAGAGTGAGGCGACTTTCGAACATGAATGTCTTTGCCATCCAATGGTCCTATGCAGTTTGGAAACCCTTAGCGATTTGCAGCCAATCTTCCACTTTGGGTTGGGGCATCAAAGCATCTCTGAGACCCTGCCAGATAAATTAAAACGTGTGACAGACGATCCCAGATGTGGTTGAGATTCACAGCAGATACTCATAATGCAGTGAAGCAAATAAGTTACCAGAAGCAAGGAACCTACAAAAAAATAAAAAAAGTACTAAGTAGTGTTGAGCGAGCATGCTCGAGTCTCCTCCCCGCAAGTTTTGCGGCTGCTAAGCAGCCAATAAACGTGCAGGTAAGTACTGCCCTCACTGTAATGCCAGTAGCCATGTTGGCTGGAACACGATATTGGGTGCTATATTGCAGGGAGAGCTAAGGATAGGAAGGGACAGAGAGTGTAGGGAGAGTAATCGAATATTATAAGTGTACAAAAACGTTTCAGAGACCCAAATGTCCTTGTAAGGACTATTGTGTGTGACAGCAGCAATATATTTTTGTAGCGCAACCTGCGCTAAATTGCTCAGTGTAAGGCCTCATGCACACGACCGTTGCTGTGTTCCGTTCCGCAAAATGGGGTTCCGTTGTTCCGTGATCCGTTTCCGTTTTTGTTTCCGTGTGTCTTCCTTTATTTTTGGAGGATCACCATACATGAAGGAAAGTAAAAAAAAATTCTAAGTCAAGTTTGCCATGCAAATGATAGGAAAAAAACGGACGCTGACGCGGATGACAATCTTGTGTGTCTCCGCATTTTTTCACAGTCCCATTGACTTGAATGGGTCCACGAACCGTTTTCCGTGAAAAAAATAGGACATGTTATATTTTTTTGACGGACTGGAACCACGGATCACGGACACCGATGACAAACGGTGCAGTAGCCGAGTTTTCAACGGACCCATTGAAAGTCAATTGGTCCGCAGAAAATCACGAAAAATGGAACAACGGACACGGAATAAAACAACGGTCGTGTGCATGAGGCCTTAGGGAGAGCTGTGCATAGAATGGGACAGAAAGTGAAGGGAGGAAGATTTTTATACAAAAAACTTTTCAGAGACTCAAAGTCCTTTTAAGGACTATTGTGTGTGACAGCAGCAATATATATTTTTAGCGCATCCTGCACTAAATACCGTGTTATAGGCCGCTGCGGAGTTAAATTTTCAGAGCCACATCTCCTGTTTCAAATGTGCGCATCCCTAAAATATCTGTGACATCCAGTGCAGTTTTTCCGTAGAGGATGTCAACTGCGGACTGTTAAATTATCCACGTCACATCTCCTGTTTAAAGTGTGCGCATCCCTAAAATATCAGTGACATTCAGTGCAGTTTTTCCATAGATGGTGTCTTCTGCAGATAGTTAAATTATCCGCGCCACATTTCCTGTCTAAAGTGTGCGCATCCCTAAAATATCAGTGACATCCATTGCAGTTTTCCCGTAGATGGTGTCCGTTGCGGACTGTTAAATTATCCATGCCACATCTCCGATTTAAAATGTGCACATCCCATATCAGAAAATCATAAAAATATCAGACCACTATCCGGTGCTGCTGGCATATAAATCAGTCCTTGGGATGAATAATATTCTTTTATTTAAAGTCAACGCGTTTCAAGGGCGAAGTGCCCCCTTCGTCAGGACAATTTACAGAATTCTGTAAATTGTCCTGACGAAGGGGGCTCTTCGCCCTTGAAACGCGTTGACTTTAAATAAAAGAATATTATTCATCCCAAGGACTGATTTATATGCCAGCAGCGCCGGATAGTGGTCTGATATTTTTATGATTTTCTGCATACTTACTTTCCTGGAACTACCGAGACAGGAAGAGGCCCAGGCAGCAGCACGGCATTCCCTGATGCTGGTGGGGATAGATACCAGCTAAGGCATATACAGCTGTTGTGACTCCTCACAACAGAATCCGGTAAGCGAAATACGCACCACAATATTATATTATCTATAAGGCGGTACCACACATGAGGCGCTGTGTTTTTTGTCTTTTTTCTTGCCCACATCCCATATCAGTGACATCCAGTGGAGTTTTTACTTAGACGGTGTCTGCTGCGGACTGTTAAATTATCCGCGCCACATCTCCTGTTTAAAGTGTGCGCAGCCCATATCAGTGACATCCAGTGCAGTTTCTACGTAGACGGTGTCCGCTGCGGACTGTTAAATTATCCGCTCCACATCTCCTGGTTAAAGTGTGTGCATCCCTAAAATATCAGTGACATCCAGTCCAGTTTTTCCATAGACGGTGTCCGCTGCGGACTGTTAAATTATCCACGCCACATCTCCTGTTTAAAGTGTGTGGATCCCTAAAATATCAGTGACATCCAGTACACTTTTTCCATAGACGGTGTCCCCTGCGGACAGGTAAATTATCCGCGCCACATTTCCTGTTTAAAGCGTGCGCATCCCTAAATTATCAGTGACATCCAGTGCAGTTTTTCCGTAGGCTGTGTCCGCTGCGGACTGTTAAATTATCCGCGCCACATCTCCTGTTTAAAGTGTGTGCATCCCTAAAATATCAGTGACATCCAGTGCAGTTTTCCTATAGACGGTGTCCGATGCGGACTGTTTAATTATCCGCATCACATCTCCTGTTTAAAGTTTGCGCATCCCTAAAATATCAGTGACATCCAGTACACTTTTTCCGTAGATGGTGTCGTCTGCGGACAGTTAAATTATTTGTGCTGCATCTCCTGTTTCAAGTGTGCGCATCCTTAAAATATCAGTGACATCCACTGCAGCGAACTGTCACGGTGGGGAGTGGGGTTTCCCCCACCGTATAATAAGAGCTGTTACTAAGCTCGAAAACAGTGATAGGGAGCAGGTCACCTCCTACAGCCGCCCTAATCTTGACCCTGATCTCCTGACCGTATAAGCGCCCCCTAAAGGTGGGGAGGCTCATACACTCGAACCTGGATCCTACTGACCCTAACGGTCCCTTGCATAGAGGTCAGGGATAGGAGACAACCAGTTCCTCAAGGAAACAGACAAACTGGAGTCTCCAGCGGCCTAGTAACAGAAGGGAAAAGATAGAATCAGCAGCAACTGAACGGCAGGTAAGCACCTGGAGAAACAACAGCACACCAGAACATCAAACACTTACCTGCCGCAGCAAAGATGGAAAAACACCAAAACAACCTGGACCCCCATGCGGACACCAATGCAAGGTGGCTCCAGGGAAGGCTGAAAATATCTTTTAGGTTCACCCCTCCGGGAAACTAATGGGACCCCCTTTCGGAGGTAACAACAGACAGGGGAAAATATCAATCATCCATGCAGATCACAACACCAAACCGACCTGACATGGAACACTAGACATGACATAAACAACTAAATCCCAACATAAACCACACCAAACAACATAACAGGTGAGGAGGGCAAAGGAGACAAAGGGAGACAAACGATGTCCAACTAGGATGCCCTCACACAGGTAAGATGACACATCCAGAAAGGAGCAGAGCTCCTACACATATACAGGCAAACAACCAACTGACCTTCAGGCTCACAACACTGTATAAGAAGAGCCAGACGCCACACCCAGCTCCACCAAGCACACATCTTAACCCCGAACACACCAGGATGGGAAGGGACACACAACTTAAAGGGGAAGTGTCAAAACATGCAAAACAACATGTTGCCACCAGCAACAAGCATGCACGGCAAAAGTGTCATGGTCCACTACACCAGACCATGACACAGCTGTGACACGAACGCCTGGGCCCACAATCTGTGTCTGCCACTGCCTCCTCTTCCCCTATGTTACATGCTGGCCAATCCCCTGTTGAAGGCGCAGGCCCCGATACCTCTCGCCCTGCACCTGGACCTTCACAAGCACCATCAGCGACCACATCCACTTCCGTGTCCAAGCGCAGCATCTAAATGTCCTTACCCCAGGCCTTTGAACGCAAGCGCAAATACCCAGCCACCCACCCACAGGCCATAGCACTAAATGCGCAGCTTTACAGATTACTGGCCCTGGAAATGTTACCATTAGGGCCCTGGAAACTGATGTCGGCGGCCTTCACGCGATAAGTAGTCCCCAGCCGCCACTATTTTTGAAGGTGTGCCGTGCCCGCCTTACACCAACATGTGTCCCGTAACATCACACGTGCCCTGACCAACGCAGTTACTGGTAAGGTCCACTTAACCATGGACACATGGACAAGTGCTTTCGGCCAGGGACGCTACATTTCCCTGACGGCACACTGGGTGAATGTTGTGGAGGCTGGGAGCGAGTCGTACCCTAGGATGGTACAGGTGCTACCGAAGCCAGGGATTTCGGGCCCTACGTCGATCAGGGTTTCCGCTAGAACCTACGTTAGTGGCTCCAATCCTCACTTCTCCTCCTCTGCCTCCTCCTTCACTTCCTCCTCAGAATTATCCACATGCAGCACCAGTCAGTCATCAGTCATTAGCTGGAAGCAGTGTAGCACTGCAGTGGGGAAGCGTCAACAGGCCGTGCTGAAGCGCATATACTTAGGGGACAAACAGCATACCGCTGCAGAACTGTGGCAGGGGATTAGAGACCAGACTGAGTTGTGGCTCTCGCCAATCAACCTAGAACAAGGCATGTTTGTGTCTGATAATGGCCATAACTTGGTGGTGGCTTTGGAGCTTGGCAAGCTTAGACACATCCCATGCCTTGCCCACGTCTTCAACCTTGTGGTTCCGTTGTTTCTCAAAACCTACCCCAATTTGCCTGAGCTACTGGTGAAGGTGCGCCGCGTGTGTGCACATTTCTGCAAGTAACAGCTTCAGCCGGTCTGTCAACCCTGCAGCAGCGCTAGAAATTTCCAGTTCAAAGGCTGTTGTGCGACTTGAGCACCCGCTGGAACTTCACGTTCCACGTGTTGGCGAGGCTTTGTGAGCAGCAGAGGGCAGTAGTGGAATACCAGCTGCAACATGGTTGTCGCCTTTCCAGTCAGCATCTGCTATTCACAAGCGAGGAGCGGGCATGGATGTCTGAGGTTTTAGGAAACTTTGAGGAATCAACACAGATGGTGAGCGGCGATAATGCTATTATAAGCGCAACCATCCCACTTCTGTGTCTACTCAAACGCTTGCTGCTCACAATTAAGGACACCGCTTTGCACGTGGAAGAGGTGGAAATTGGGAAAGACATTACACTGGGTGAGATAGCCAGAACACGCTCAGTTCGTCTTCTCAGCGCGAATTGGACAATGAAGAGGAGTAGCAGAAGACGGTTGCCTTCGCTACAGAGGGTAGTAACCATGGAAGTTCAATTCCATCTGTTCAGCGTGGGTGGGCAGAAGAGGAAGAAGAGGATGAGGAGATTGAAAGTGATCCTCCTGATTACGACAGCGAAGTCTTGCCTGTTGGAACTCTGGCACACATGGCTGACTTCATGTTAGGCTGCCTTTCCTGCGACCCGCACGTTATACACATTTTAGAAAACACAGATTACTGGTTGTTCACCCTTCTCAACCCCTGCTACAAAGAGAACTTCTCATCTCTTATTCCCCTGGTGGAGAGGGCGAGCAAAACAGTGCAATACCAGAAGTTGAAAAATTGCTCCAAATATTTCCATCTGACAACGCTGGCGGCAGAGTCCGTAGTTCCTTGGTCAACCGAGGAGGGGAGATAATGGGAATACACAGCAGTTCCAACAGAGGCAGGGCAGCAGTCTCCAAAGCCTGGGACAGTTTCATGACACCCCGCCTGCACCCTCACCCTGATGCGTGGCCTACTGTCACAAGGAGATAAAAATTTGGGAAGATGGTGAAGAAGTACATAGCAGACCGTGTCAGCATCCTCAATGATCCCTCAGTACCTTACAACTACTGGGTGTCCAAGCTGGACACGTGGCACGAACTGGCACTCTATGCTTTGGAGGTGCTGGCCTGCCCTGTTGCCAGTGTTTTGTCTGAGCAGGTATTTAGTGCTGCTGGTGGCATTATAACAGATAAGCGTATCCGCCTGTCAACTGAAAATGCTGACAGGTTGACACTTATATAAATGAATAGAGATGTCCCGAACTATTCGCCGGCGAACAGTTCCCGGCGAACATCGCTTGTTCGCGTTCGTCGCGGCGAACATATGCGATGTTCGGTCCGCCCCCTATACGTCATCATTGAGCAAACTTTGACCCTGTACCTCACAGTCAGCAGACACATTCCAGCCAATCAGCATACCCTCCCTCCCAGACCCTCCCACCTTCTAAAAAAAAAAGCAAGGACGGCAGTCCTCTTAGATTTATTCTGAAGCTGCAGTGTTAGTTAGAGTAGGGATAGTGCTGCTGCTGAATTAATAGGGAAAGTGTTAGCTAGGCCAGTGTTCTGTGTCCACTCCAGTCCTCAAAGACTCATCTGCTGTAAGGACAGCGTCCTGACAGCACCCCAAAAAGCCCTTTTTAGGACTGGTACATCAGTCTGCTTTTATATATTTTTTCTATATATATATTGCAGTTGCCTGCCCGTGTGTGAAAGGCCACAGGCCCACAGACTGTACTGTGTGCACACCACTCATATAGGGTGGCAAAGTACTTTGCAGATAAAAAAAGTCAGTACATTTTTCCTCTGTAATATAATTGCAGTTGCCTGCCAGTGTGTGTCAGGCCCACAGACTGTACTGTGCCCACTGCCAGTGCCCACCACTCATATCGGGTGGCACAGTACCTTGCAGATAAAAAAGTCATTTATTTTTTTCTCTGTAATATAATTGCAGTTGCCTGCCAGTGTGTGTCAGGCCCACAGACTGTACTGTGCCCACTGCCCACCACTCATATAGGGTGGCACAGTACCTTGCAGATAAAAAAGTCATTTAATTTTTTCTCTGTAATATAATTGCAGTTGCCTGCCAGTGAGTGTCAGGCCCACTGACTGTACTGTGCCCACTGCCCACCACTCATATAGGGTGGCACAGTACCTTGCAGATAAAAAAGTCATTTAATTTTTCCTCTGTAATATACATGCAGTTGCCTGCCAGTGAGTGTCAGGCCCACAGACTGTACTGTGCCCACTGCCCACCACTCATATAGGGTGGCAAAGTAACTTGCAGATAAAAAAGTCATTTAATTTTTTCTCTGTAATATAATTGCAGTTGCCTGCCAGTGTGTGTCAGGCCCACAGACTGTACTGTGCCCACTGCCCACCACTCATATAGGGTGGCACAGTACCTTGCAGATAAAAAAGTCATTTATTTTTTTCTTTGTAATATAATTGCAGTTGCTTGCCAGTGTGTGTCAGGCCCATAGACTGTACTGTGCCCACTGCCAACCACTCATATAGGGTGGCACAGTACCTTGCAGATGACAAAGTATTTAAATTTTTTCTCTGTAATATAATTGCAGTTGCCTGCCAGTGAGTGTCAGGCCCACTGACTGTACTGTGCCCACTGCCCACCACTCATATAGGGTGGCACAGTAACTTGCAGATAAAAAAGTCATTTAATTTTTTCTCTGTAATATAATTGCAGTTGCCTGCCAGTGTGTGTCAGGCCCACAGACTGTACTGTGCCCACTGCCCACCACTCATATAGGGTGGCACAGTACCTTGCAGATAAAAAAGTCATTTAATTTTTTCTTTGTAATATAATTGCAGTTGCCTGCCAGTGTGTGTCAGGCCCATAGACTGTACTGTGCCCACTGCCCACCACTCATATAGGGTGGCACAGTACCTTTCAGATGACAAAGTATTTAATTTTTTTCTCTGTAATATAATTGCAGTTGCCTGCCAGTGAGTGTCAGGCCCAATGATTGTACTGTGCCCACTGCCCACCACTCATATAGGGTGGCACAGTACCTTGCAGATAAAAAAGTCATAGAATTTTTCCTCTGTAATATAATTGCAGTTGCCTGCCAGTGAGTGTCAGGCCCACAAACTGTACTGTGCCCACTGCCCACCACTAATATAGGGTGGCACAGTAACTTGCAAATAAAAAAGTCATTTCATTTTTTCTCTGTAATATATTTGCGGTTGCCTGCCAGTGAGTGTCAGGCCCACAGACTGTACTGTGCCCACCACTCATATAGGGTGGCACAGTACCTTGCACGCATAGTACCACTAATATAAAAAAAATGAAAGGCAGAGGCAGGCCACCACGCAGGGGCCGTCGTGATCGTGGTGCTGTGATTTCCTTTGGCCCTAGAATAATGCCCAGTGTTCAGAGGCCACGTACCCTGAACTCAAAAAATTCGGAGGACATAGTTGACTGGCTTACACAGGACACCCAATCTTCTACAGCTTCCGCTAGGAACCTTGACACACCATCCTCCTCCAGGTCAGCTTCGGGCACCTCTCAAGTTACCACTCGCCCGCCTGCCACCACCACCAACATTAGCACCACAGCCGCTTCACTTGATCTGTCAGAGGAGTTATTTACACATCAGTTGGAAGAAATGAGTGATGCGCAACTATTATTGCCAGAGGATGTAGATAACAGGGATATGTCTCAGTCAGGCAGCATTACACACATGGACGTACGGTGTGATGATGATAATGTTGTTCCCGCTGCTGCTTCCTTTGCTGAGTTGTCAGATACAAGTGAAGCGGTTGATGATGACGATGTGTCCGTGGATGTCACGTGGGTGCCCGCTCGAAGAGAAGAAGAACAGGGGGAAAGTTCAGATGGAGAGACAGAGAGGAGGAGGAGATGAGTTGGAATCAGGGGGAGGTCGTCGCAAGGATCTAGTGGCACAGTCAGACAGCATGTATTGGCACCCGGGGTCAGCCAGACAGCACGCCAATCAACGCATGCTGTTGCCACCACCAGAATGACGTCATTGCAAAGCTCAGCAGTGTGGCATTTTTTTTTGTGTGTCTGCCTCTGATAACAGCGATGCCATTTGCAACCTGTGCCAAAAGAAACTGAGTCGTGGGAAGTCCAACAACCACCTAGGTACAACTGCTTTGCGAAGGCACATGATCTCACATCACAAACGCCTATGGGATCAACACATGATTAGTACAAGCAGCAAAGAAACTCAAAGCCACCATCCTCCTCCTGGTCCAGCACTTTCAGCCACATCAACCACTGCTGTCCTCCTTGCCCCCTCTCAACCATCCGCCTCTCCGCCTCTCACCTTCAGCAGTTCCTGCTCATCTGCCCACAGTCAGGTGTCTGTCAAGGAAATGTTTGAGCGTAAGAAGCCAATGTCATAGAGTCACCCCCTTGCCCGGCGTCTGACAGCTGGCTTGTCGGAACTCTTAGCCCGCTAGCTTTTACCATACAAGTTGGTGGAGTCTGAGGCCTTCAAAAAATTTGTAGCTATTGGGACACCGCAGTGGAAGGTACCCGGTCAAATTTTTTTTTCACAAAAGGCAATCCCCAACCTGTACTCTATTGTGGAAAAGGAAGTCATGGCATGTCTGGCACACAGTGTTGGGGCAAGGGTCCATCTGACCACTGATACCTGGTCTGCAAAGCACGGTCAGGGCAGGTATATCACGTACACTGCGCATTGGGTAAACCTGCTGACGGCTGCCAAGCATGGAATGCGTGGCTCTGCAGAGTTGGTGACACCGCCACGACTTGCAGGCAGGCCTGCTGCCACCTCCTCTACTCCTCCTACTCCATCCTCTTCGCTAACCTCCTTGGCTGAGTCCTCTTCTGCTGCTGTGTCTTGCTCCACATCAATTGCACCACCCCAGCTCCCCAGGGTCTATTCCACATCCCGGATACGACAGTGTCACGCCGTCTTGGGGTTGACTTGCCTGAAAGCAGAGAGTCACACCGGACCAGCACTCCTGTCCGCCCTGAACGCACAGGTGGATCAGTGGCTGACTCTGCACCAACTGGAGATCGGCAAAGTGGTGTGTGACAATGCAAGCAATTTGTTGGCGGCATTGAATTTGGGCAAGTTGACACATGTGCCGTGCATGGCACATGTGTTGAATCTCATCGTACAACGCTTTGTGCATAAGTACCCAGGCTTACAGGACGTCCTAAAGCAGGCCAGGAAGGTGTGTGGCCATTTCAGGCGTTCCTACACGGCCATGGCGAAACAACATGCCAGTGAGGTGCTTGATTTGCGACAGCCCGACACATTGGAATTCAACACTCCCAATGTTCGACCGCCTGCTCCAATAAGAAAAAGCCGTCAAGGAGTATTTGTATGACCGGGGTGCTAGGACAGCCTCTGCAGTGCTGGGTATTTTTTTGCCACGTTACTGGACGCTCATGTGCAATGCCTGTAGCCTCATGCGTCCTTTTGAGGAGGTGACACACCTAGTCAGTCGCACTGAAGGCATCATCAGCGACATCATCCCATTTGTTTTCTTCCTGGAGCGTGCCCTGCGAAGAGTGCTGGATCAGGCCGTAGATGAGCATGAAGAGGAAGAGTTGTGGTCACCATCACCACCAGAAACAGCCGTATCAGCATCGCTTGCTGGACCTGCGGCAACGCTGGAAGAGGAGTCTGAGGAAGAGGAGTCAGAGGAGGAATGTGGCTTTGAGGAGGAGGAAGACCAACCACAGCAGGCATCCCAGGGTGCTCGTTGTCACCTATATGGTACCCGTGGTGTTGTACGTGGCTGGGGGGAAGAACAGACCTTCAATGAGATCAGTGAGGACGAGGAACGGGACATGAGTAGCTCGGCATCCAACCTTTTGCAAATCTCGTCTTTCATACTGTCATGCCTGTTGAGGGACCCTTGTATAAAAAGGCTGAAGGAGAATGACCTGTACTGGGTAACCACGCTACTAGACCCCCGGTATAAGCAGAAAGTGGCTGAAATGTTACCGAATTACCGGAAGTCGGAAAGGATGCAGCAGTTCCAAAACAAGTTAAAAAGTATTCTTTACACAGTGTATAAGGGTGATGTCACAGCACAACGGGAATCTAACAGGGGAAGAGGTGAAAGTAATCCTCCTCCTACCACAACCACGCTGGCAAGGACAGGACGCTTTACAGACGTGTTGTTGATGGAGAACATGCTGAGCTTTTTAAGTCCTAAGCATCTCCACAGCCCTTCAGGGTCCACCCTCAGAGAACGACTCGACCGACAGGTAGCAGACTACCTCGCCTTAAAGGGATTCTGTCACCAGGTTTCACCCCTGTCAGCTAAACATATGCTGATGTTCAGGGCCTCATCAGGATTCCTAATGTGGGCTTCTAAATGTGATCCGTAGCCTTATTTTGCTAAAAAACAGGTTTTACTAACCTGTCACTCAAAGAAATACGGTGCCCACCGCCGTTCGTGCCCAGCGCCCCCTTTCCAGACTTCTGCACCGCATCCTAATCCTCTGTGCCGCCTCTCGCTCTCCCTCCATCCCCCCTCCTCCCTCCTCCTGCTGTAAGATCTCGCGCATGCGCACAGGACTCTGCCTGATGTGCCCGTGCGGACTTCTCGATTTGGCTTCTTGAAGCGAAGTGCGCATGCGCCGGCACTTCGCTCAACCCAGGTATGAGCCCTGTGCGCACGCGCGATATCTTACAGCAGGAGGAGGGGGGAGGGAGAGCGAGAGGCGGCACAGAGGATTAGGAGGCAGTGCAGAAGTCTGGAAAGGCGGCGCTGGGCACGAACGGCGGTGGGTGCGGCGGGCACCTTGCATCCCTTGACATCCCCTGACATCCCCTTGGGCACCTTATTTCTTTGAGTGACAGGTTAGTAAAACCTGTTTTTTAGCAAAATAAGGCTACGGATCACATTTAGAAGCCCACATTAGGAATCCTGATGAGGCCCTGAAAATCAGCATATGTTTAGCTGACAGGGGTGAAACCTGGTGACAGAATCCCTTTAACTGCAGATATCGACACTCTGAGGAGCAATGAACCCCTTGACTACTGGGTGTGCAGGCTTGACCTGTGGCCTGAGCTATCCCAATTTGCGATAGAACTTCTGGCCTGCCCCGTTTCAAGTGTCCTGTCAGAAAGGACCTTCAGCGCAGCAGGAGGTATTGTCACTGAGAAGAGAAGTCACCTAGGTCAAAAAAGTCTAGATTACCTCACCTTTATTAAAACGAAGGCATGGATCCCGAAGGGACTGACAGTGGGGGATGCATTTGACTAAACAAGGCCTGATGAGATGCCTTGGGCTAAAAATGGTCCACACGCTGCTGTATTTAATCTCTGCATGCCGGATGACTTGCGTGACTTCTCCGCCACCAACTAGGGTTCAAGCCGCAATGTTTTAGTGCACTTTCTGCCTGGAAAACATAAATTTCTCCAGGCGCTGCTACAGCAGCGGCTGCAACAATACCTAATTTTTCAGGCATGTGTACATGCCTAATTTTTCTGGTCTCTGGTGTTGCACTGTGGCTGCAAAAACAAAACAAAAAAAAGGCACATACATGTGTCAATTCCCCTTTGTGATCGTTACCTTGTTGTGGTGAAGGGTCTTGCGTATCACAATGAAGCGATCACCTCTATGAGTGTGTTGGCAATTGCAATGTTGGCACACCCCAGATGATAAGGTCGTTGCTTCATTGTGAACAGACCAAAAGCGATTGGCTGGATAATTTTGCATAGAAAAAAACATTAATTTTCTTTGTGATCATCTAAGGTGATCATTAAAGCCTACTAGGCCAACAATGGGCCCACACTGCAGAATCATTGTTTTCTGGGTCACTTAACTGTCACTGAACTACCTCAGCACGACCATAGGCTTTGAAAAACCGCCATCGCCTGCAATCTCCCAAACGTGCGCACGAGCACAGTCATCACTACACCAAGATTGACGCATAGAGGAATAAAATTTATGTCATGAGTGTGTCAACTATTGACAACTCTTTGCGGTTATCTAAACTCTATTCGATACACGTCCCCTGATAGGGGACGTAAAAGGGATTAAACTGATAGGAATAGTACTACTTAACATGCCACTCACATCGGGTTGCACAGTAAATTGCACGGCGCACGCGCAGTGCCCCAGATTGGAAGTAAGAGAACCAACCAAGCATCTTTTTCCATCTCTCGGTTCCTAAAATCTATTAAATACACGTCCCCTGATAGGGGACGTAACAGGGATTAAACTGATAGGAATAGTACTACTTAACATACCACTCATATCGGGTAGCAAAGTACATTGCTTGGCGCATGCGCAGTGCCCCAAATTGGAAGTAAGAGGACCAACCAAGCATCTTTTTCCATTTCCCGGTTCCTAAAATCTATTCCATACACCGGCCACTGATAGGGGATGTAACAGGGATTAAACTTATAGGAATAGTACTACTTAACATACTACTTATATAAGGTAGCACATTACATTGCACGGCGCACGCGCAGTGCCCCAAATTGGAAGTAAGAGGACCGACCAAGCATCTTTTTCCATCTCCCGGTTCCTAAAATCTATTCCATACACCGGCCCCTGATAGGGGACGTAACAGGGATTAAACTGATAGGAATAGTACTACTTAACATACCACTCATATCGGGTAGCAAAGTACATTGCTTGGCGCATGCGCAGTGCCCCAAATTGGAAGTAAGAGGACCGACCAAGCATCTTTTTCCATCTCCCGGTTCCTAAAATCTATTCCATACACCGGCCCCTGATAGGGGATGTAACAGGGATTAAACTGGTAAGAACAGATTTTTTTTATTTAAAAAAAAGAGGACAGTCTCTGCGGAGCTGGGTATTTTTTTGCCGCGTTACTGAACGCTCATGCACAATGGCTGTAGGCTCATGCGTCCTTTTGCGGAGGTGACAAACCTGGTCAGTCAAACCCAAGGCAACATCATCGACCTCATCCCATATGCGTTTTTTCTGGAGCGTGCCCTGCGAAGAGTGCTGGATCAGGCCGTAGATAAGCATGAAGAGGAAGAGTTGTGGTCACCATCACCACCAGAAGCAGCCTTGTCGTCGTCGATTGCTGGACCTGCGGCAACGCAGAGAGAGAAGTCTGAAGAAGAGGAGTCAGAGGAGGAAGGTGGCTTTGAGGAGGTGGAAGACCAACCACAGCAGGCGTCCTAGGGGGCTTGTTGTCACCTTTCGGGGACACTTGGTGTTGTACGTGGCTGGGTGGAGGAAGAGACCTTCAATGACATCAGTGAGGACAAGGAACGGGACATGGCTAGCTTGGTATCCAACCTTGTGCAAATGGGGAGTTTGCGGTTGTGCAAATGGACTGTTTGCGGTTGTTTGCGGTGCGTTAAACGGGGAGTTTGGTCTTTCATAGTTTGGTCTGTCACTGTGAAGCGGGCGTAACCCTTACACTACCTGATCAATACAACATCATACCTGATGTTTTAAAGCACGTTATTCCAGACAATTTAGGAATGTTAGGTGATTTATGCCCTTTATGGATTAAAACCCGACTCTGCGTCAACTATGTAATTTTCCATTGGAGTTTTGCCATGGATCCCCCTCCGGCATGCCATAGTCCAGGTGTTAGTCCCCTTGAAACAACTTTTCCATCACTATTGTGGCCAGAAAGAGTCCCTGTGGGTTTTAAAATTCGCCTGCCTATTGAAGTCTATGGCGGTTCGCCCGGTTCGCCCGTTCGCGAACATCTGCGGAATTTCACGTTCGCCTTTTGCGAACGGAAAATTTTATGTTTGCGACATCTCTATTGTCTGCCCCAAAGAAATATCTAGGGAAAGTGGCACATACAATGAAAAAAAGGAATACAATTGTAATTCCTCCAGGCCCCAAATGCGAAAGGATCTAATATCTCCTGAAAAGGCGTCTGCAAAGGAGAGAGGAGAAAATGGAGTCAAGCCTGACATATTTTTTAAAAATCATTGAAATATTTTCCCCTGTGCCACTATATAATAATCAGAATCCTGTAAAAAACACATGCGTGAAAGATTCACCACTGAAGGAAACCAAATTATGTTTCCTTCCAAGTCTGAAACATAGAAAATAGTATACCATGTCAGCTGACCCCCCCAAAAATTGTAGGTGAGGGCCTGCAGGTGAGCTGACCCTCCCTGAGGATATCTTATGCACTGATCCCCAAACTCTTAAGCATCCAAAGTCAGAAGAAGATGACGGGGGGGGGGGGGGGGGGGGTAATGGCAATTAGTGTTTCACTTGGAGGATGATGGGGATGAGACACAGTTGTCAACAGGTAGGGTCTTGTTAGGTCAACACAAGTCAGGAGGATGACCAGAGTGAGGAAGTGGATTTGGAGATGGGGGACGATGACATCACTGACCCAACCTGGAAAGGTGGAAAGCCAAGTGAGGACAGCAGGACAGAGGGGGAGGGATCCACAGCACCGCAACAGGCTGGAAGAGGCTGTCTGGTGGGAGAAGGCAGGCCACAATAAACAGTCCCGCAACTGTTCCCCCTTGTGCAAATCTCCCTTGACAAGGGGTAGGTGTTCCGCAGTCTGGGGCTTTATTGAGGAAGGTGGGGGCGATAAAAGAATTGGAATTTGCTAACTGTAACTGTGCTATACCTAAATAAGAACTCAACATTTCATAAATAACAATAACCATAACATATTTTACATCCTATTAATAAACTAACTAAAAACATAACAATAAACACTCAAACACGGAAACATAATGTGTGAAGACTGTTCACTGGAGGCTAAATGAGTAGGGGATGGAACAGTAGCAATCTCAACCCCACCAGCATGATCCGCCACATGGCATCACAGCACCCTAATTGGTGGGCCGAACCCATGGGTCCACAATCAGTGTCTGTGGGTCACATCACTACCTCCTCTTCCTCCCCTGTGTTACGTGCTGGCCAATCCTCTGTCCTATACGCAGGCCTGGATGACTCCCGCCCTGCAGCTGGGCCTTCGCAAGCACCATCTGCTAGCACACCCCTTTCTGTGTCTAAGCATAGCATACAGATGTCCCCAGGCCTTTGATCGTAAGCACCAATACCCCGCCACCCACCCACAGGCTATAGCACTAAATGCGCACCTTTCAAAATTTGTAGGCATGGAAATGTTACCATCTAGGCCTGTGGACACTGAGGCTTTCCTCAGCCTCATGGCAGCGGCCATCCTTCGTTACTCAGTCCCCAGCCGCCGCTATTTTTCACGGTGTTCCGTCCCCGCATTACACCAGCAATTGTGTGTGTGTCCTGTAACATCACCCGTGCCCTGACCAAAGCAGTTATTGGGAAGGTCCACTTAACAACGGACACATGGACAAGTGCTTTTGGCCAGGGACGCTACATTTCCGTTACGGCACACTGGGTGAACCTTGTGTAGGCCGTTAGCAAGTCGGACCCTGGGATGGCACAGGTGCCACCGAAGCCAAGGATTGAAAGGGCACTACTTCCATCAGAATTTCTGCCACCACCTACATTAGTGGCAGCAACTCCCCGTTCGTCTCCTCCGCCTCAACCTCCTCCTCCACTTCAAACTCTGAATTCTCATGGGGAAGCGGCAACAACCCTTGCTACAATTAATTTGCTTGGGTGACAAAAAGCACACCGCCGCAGAGCTGGGGCAGGGTATAAGGGACCAGGTTGGCTGTGTCTGATAATGGCCATAAGTTGTTGGCAGTTTTGTAGCTCGGCAAGCTCATACACATAGCAATCATAAAGCATATATGTACCATGCACAACAAACATCCCAAACTTATACACTAATATAACTAAAAACTTAACAAACAAGAGTGGAGTTAAACCAATGGCATAAACTTTTTAAGAACTCATAAATAACCAAATAACCATAACATATTTTATTTTAAAGCCTAGTCTGAAAATCAAACTCAAACAATAACAATAAAAACATCAAACCCTGGAACATAACAGGCCCAGCCCTCAGAGAATCAGGGCCATCACAGGGGCAGAAAACAACCACTGCCCAGTGAAGAAGGTAAAATTGTACATGGGGCAAATGCTGATATGGCCATGTGGATCCCACCTTAATGTTCGGGATCCGGCCATACCATGCCTAGGCAACGTGTTCTCAATTTTCTCCCAACCTCCCCCATTTTGCCTGAGCTACTGGTGAAGGTGCGCTGTGTGTGTGCCCATTTCCAAAAGTCATCTACAGCTGCCATCGGTTTGGCAATGCTGCTGCAGCGCTTGCATTTGCCAGCTAACAGACTATTGTGCGACGTGAGCACGCGCTGGAACTCTACGTTCTACATGTTGTCCAGGCTTTGTGAGCAGCAGAGGGCAGTAGTGGAATACCAGCTGCAAAATGCTCTTGTATGTCTGACCTCTGTGAGGTTTTGCGCAACTTTGAGGGATAAACACTGATGGTGAGTGGTGATGTCGCTATTATCAGCCGAACCATACCACTTCTGTGTCTAGTGAAACGCTGGCTGCTAATGATGAAGGCGGACGCCTCACATGTGGAAGAGGTGGAATTAGGGGGAAGACATTACACAGGGTGATAGCCAGAACACCATCAGTTCGACTTCTCAGTGTGAATGGGATGATGAGGAGGAGGAGGAGAAAGAGACAGTTGCCTACGCTACAGAGGGTAGTAGCAATAGAAGGATTATTCCATCTGTTCTGCATAGATGGGCAGGAGAGGACAAATAGGATAAGGAGAATGAGAGTCATCCTCCTGATGACTACAGCAAAGTCTTGCCTGTTAGGAATCTGGCACACATGGCTGACTTCATGTTCGGCTGCCTTTCCCGCGACCCGTGCGTTACAAACATGTTAGATAACACGGATTACTGGTTGTTCACCCTTATCGACCCCCCCTACAAAGAGAACTTCTCATCTCTCATTCCTTTGGTGGAGAGGACGAGCAAAATGGTGCAATAACAGAATGTCCTTGCTTAAAAATTGCTTAGAAAATTTCCATGTGACAACAGTGGAGGCAGAGAGTGGAGGTAAACCAATGGCAGGGCCTGTTAATTAGCACATAAATAACCAAATAACCATAACATATTTTACAACCATATACCATAATAACAATTATAATACCAACTATAATGCAAACAAAAAACTATAATAATAACAGAACAGAATGTCATTGCAGAAATATTTACAGCTTACAACGCTGGTGGCAGGTTACGTAGTTCCTTGGCCAACCCTGGAGGAGAGATGAGGGGGACACACCGCAGTTCCAACAGAGGCAGGACAACACTCTCTAAGGCCTGGGACAGTTTCATGACACCTTTCCAACACCCTCACCATTGATGCGTGGCCTAGTGTCACAAGGAGGGAAACATTGTGGAAGATTGTGAAGGAGTACATAGCAGACCGTGTCAGCGTCCTCAGTGATTCCTCTGTGTCTTACAACTATTGGGTGTCCAAGCTGGACACGTGGCACAAAATTGCACTCTATGCCTCAGAGGTGCTGGGATGCCCTGCCCCCAGCGTTTTGTCAGAGTGGGTATATAGTGTTGCTGGGGGCATAATAACTGATAAGCGCATCCGTCTGTCAACTGAAAATGCTGACAGGTCGACTCTTAAAAAAATTAACGGGGGCGTGGCCTGGACGTCTGCAGAGATGGCGGCTTGATCCCTGAGCTCCGCTGCTCTTGCTCCTAAATCGGGCCGAATCTGCTTACAGCGGCGCTTCACATGGGGAAAAAGTTACCCCTAAAGAAGCCCATTACCCACCCGTTCTCCCGAGGGGAAAGAACCCTGGACACCTACCTTACCCGCGGCTCCCAGCTTCCGTCCTCCCAGAGCGGCCTTCTCCAACGGTCAGTCACAGGCGCCATTACAGTGCAGACGGCCCCTGCATTTTCTGTCACGGCAGGTGAGCGCAGCAACACGATAGCAGGGGAACCTCCTCTTTGCCCCCTGGCTGTGGATTTTGTACCGGAGCGGCCCATAGACGCCCCTGACCTGGGCCTGGAGTCCCCTGGCTGGTTACAGGGCTCCCAGTGTATATACACCAACATGCCGCCTAAAACGGCACCTAAGCAGGCCAGGCAGCCCGCGGCTACGCCGGCACGCCGCCGTGAGTGGGGAGACAGCACTGATATTGAGGCAGACACAGCTTCTGCTCCTTTGCACCCCCCTGAAGAAATAAATATATGGAGCCAACGTTCAGTTTCTGGGGATGAGAATGTGGATGAGCCCCCTTGTGCCTCCCAAGATATGAAATCCCTGCAGCAAGCATTACAACAGATGCCCACAAAAGAGGATTTTAAAGTAATGGTGGCCGGGGTACATGATGCCTTTAAAGCCGAAATTTCCTCTCTAAGAGTGGACTTTCAGCAAGTGTCTGCTCGTGTAGATCAGATTGAATCGGAGCATGATGACACCAGAAGATATGTGTCCAAATTACAGTCTATTATAGCCACTCAATCCCAAGCTATTAAAGAAAATACTAATCATCTGGAAGATCTGGACAACAGAGGATGCCGTAATAATATACGGGTTAGGGGTCTGCTAGAATCAGAGTCTGATGAGGACTTGGACATTATATTGAACGAACTGTTTAATCTGATTTTGGCGCCCCAAACACCGCTGGCCATCAAACTTGATAGGGCCCACAGAGCGCTTAGGCCGAAAAATACTACGTCACAACCACGAGATGTGATTTGTTGCCTACATGACTTCCGCCTGAAAGAATCCATTATGGCCAAGGCGCGCACCTTACGTACGATCTCTTTTAAAGGCTCAAGTGTCCACCTATACCAGGACTTATCTTGGCTGACACTACAGAAAAGGAGAAGCCTTCAACCTCTATTAGCATGTTTGAAAGATCTCAAAATCCCATATCGTTGGGGCTTCCCCTTTGCCTTGATTGCTACGAAGAATGGCAAGTCCTCTGTATTGCGCACACACGCGGACTTATCCCGTTTTTGTTCCTCTTTGGGCCTTAACACTCAGGCCCTTGATAATTGGGAGATCCCAGACCCTCCCTCAGCTCCTGCTCCATCATGGCACACAGTCCAGAGGAAAAGAAACCGACCTCCATCCCAACCGGGAGCATATGGATCTCCCCTACGTGACGCGCCTCCTTGAAAGTTTATTTTTGAGGGATTGAATCCCTCTGAGGCCTTCAGATAATTATTTTTTGAGCAGCAGCTCTTAGAATTAGTGCAATTGTTTTCATTGCATTGTTTCTCTCTTTTTTATTTGATCTCTTTTGTCTCAGATATTCCCTGAGTTACCATTCTGGCCTCGCCTGCTATGGCTTCCAGTCAGGTCCCTACCAACAGGACTCTGTGGCCCTCTCTCTTTCTCTCACTCTAGATCTTGAGGTGGGACAGACGTGGGCTTTATTTTTCATTTTTGCTTGCGTTATATTGAGTCTTGACTGGGTGATCACACCCATTGTTCAGAATTGTATATCATGTTCTTTGTCGTATATGTTGTCCTTTGTCTTTCCCTTTTCCCTTATGTCTCTTCCTCCTAGGTTCCTTATTGATGTTGCACTGGGACGAATTTCAGTATATGGAGACGGATGCTCATTAGGAGGTACCTCTCTGGTCATTGGCAAGTACTGTTACACCACATACACTCATGATTAAGTGCATTTCCTTGAACGTTAAAGGTCTCAACTCTAACGCAAAGCGACGTCTAGCTCTCACTGAATGTAAATCTCAAAGGGCAGACGTTGTTTTCCTGCAGGAGACACATTTTGACAGAGAGGGCTCCTTTAAGTTTGCGGCCAGATCCTATCCACGAATATATTCAGCCAGTGCTGACACAAAAACTGCTGGGGTTGCTATTCTTTTATCTACTACATGTCCTATACAAGTTGAATCCGCACAGAATGACGATCATGGTAGATATGTAATACTCCAGGCCTCCCTCCACGGTGCTCCACTTATTTTATGCAATATTTATGCCCCAAATTCGAACCAGATTCCATTCCTGAGGAAGGTTTTTCGGGAACTGGAAAAATATTTGCCGGCAGCGCTTGTTATAGGCGGAGATTTTAATGTCGCTTTTTCAGAATATTGGGATAGATTGACCCTCGGAGACACACCACCGTCTAGAGCCCAGCGAAAATTATCACGTCTCTTTAGAAAGCTCATTAGACAATATGCCCTGTATGATCTGTGGAGGGTCAATAATCCTTCGGCTAGGACATATTCATTTTATTCCCACCCTCACAGAACTCATACTCGTATAGATTATTTCTTTGGGAATACACCTGCCCTTAGGATGCTGACAGATGCTGAATTAGGAAATATCACGTGGTCAGACCACGCGTCAATATCGGTCACGTTTAATCCAAGGGGTGCTCGTCCTAGGGTATGCCACTGGCGACTTAATGAATCTTTATTAACTAAATTGCCGACTAGACAGGAATTGGGAAGTTCCTTGGAGGAATATTTTACCTTTAATCAACCCTCGGCCCCGTCTATAGCTATACTGTGGGAAGCGCATAAGGCCGTTTTCAGAGGCAAATGTATTAGTGTTAGCACTAGATTGAAGAGGGATTACAATCTCCAGTATAATAACACACTTGCCCAATTAAAACAATTAGAAACCCGTTTAGGGACTCATCGCTCCTGTCACTTGCTACGGCGTATAGTACTTCTCCATGCTCGATTACGTGAAATGGCTTTTGAAAAAACTGGTAAACTCCTATTGTACTCGCGCCAACGGTTTTATATGTGGGGGAATAAATCACATACTATCTTAGCTCGTCAATTGCGGGAGTCAACCGCGACTACTACTCCAATGTCTCTGAGAACGAGGAGTGGAGACATGGTATATGACCCCAAAGCGATACTTGACCAATTTCAGCAATACTATGCTTGCAGTATCCCAGGGGGTCAGTAGCCGCTTTGGGTAAGCGGGGAGTCGTAGTGCAGGGCAACCCACTAACCTGGGATTCACTGTCGTCTTCAATCTGGGTAAATACTGGAACAGGCAGTTCATAAATGTCGTGACTCCAGTGCCAATTGAACGGTGACACACCGTGTAGTGATAGGTGGAATAATGGAGGAGTCCAGGTATTCATACAACAGGTCAACTTTACTGCATGGGTTTGTAGTAGGATGAACAGCCAGAGAATACAGTTCCAGAGTTATTCCACACTTTACCATACAGTTAACAATAGTGGTTCAGGCTTTTACTTACAACAAGGTTAACTTCGAGACAGGCCTCCTAGGTTCAGGGATTCCCTCTTATGCTGCTTGCAGCAATACCCTCAAGGTCCAGACACCTAATTCCTGGTGATAACCCTTGAGCAAATACTTGGCAGAGGTCTTCTTCCCTCCTGATGGCAGGCTCTATCTTTGCAGTTCTTCAAGTATAATTAACTTGGAAAGCTGGGTGGGTATGACCCTCCACACCAGTAGTGCAATCTCTGCACTCTTGACTGAGCTCTGAAGCTCTCAACACTGACTCTAGAAACTTCTGACTAACTTCCTAGGCTAGGCCCTAGTATATTTAAACCGAACTGGGGCTCCCTCTGCTGGCTAGAACAAGGATCGCTTGCAACAGGCCTAACTGGCTTAAAGGGAAATACACCTTATACTCTAGCAGTGTCGGGTAACCTACCCGTATGCTGCACACCCCCAGACTTTAACGTGAGTAAGGCCTCGTACTCACACACACCTTCCTGAACCGGCATAACATGGTACATAACTTAAACATTACATTATAAATATAATAAATAATTATTTCACACAGAAAAACATAACATTGGTAACTTCATGAACAAATGACGCAAGGGAAAGGGGCGTCTTCTTACTTCTTAGGCACGGCCGCTGACCTGGCACAGCGGACTTAGGGTGGACCAGGTTAGTCCATTTTTCTTTGGTTGCAGGAGAATAACGGAACTACCCAGGGTTTTCCTGTGGGTGTATCACAGGCAAGGGCTCACGTGGAGGAGTCCATTCTTGCGCACAAATGTCAAGTAAGGTATTACCAGTAGCAACTGCTCGGGAGGAGACACTACCAGAATAGTCAAAGTCTCCTAAACGGACTGGCGGGCGTCCCCTGGTCATCCTGGTAGACCTTCTCAATATAGGGGTCTCCTCTTCCCTTAGCAATGAGGTAGAAGAGAGAGGAGCAACAGGAGGGTCTCCATCAGTGAGACCTTGGTCAGGAACAACAGGAACAACAGGAACAACAGGAACAACTAGATCCACTAGAGGGGGAACTGGATCCGGGGCATCTTGAACCGTCTCTTCTGGAGGCGAAGATACAGTAGGTGCCGGAGCAGGCACCAGCAAGTTCAACCATGGTGTCAGAAGCCAATGCATGGGATCAGCGTCATACCTTAGATTACTGACAGCCTGCATAGGATCCTCGGGCTGCATTGCTGACTCTGACACAGGGGATTCAGATCCAGAACTCTCGGCACTGGGTTCTGGTGTCAGGCAGAGCTTTAACCGGTTTCGGTGTACAATTTGGGATCCCTTGCCTTCCCGGGTGATCTCATAAGTATGAGTCCCAACATTTGGGATTGCGGTGACAACATAGGGACTTTGCTCCCATTTACTGTCCAGTTTACTTGTACGGCGGTTATTTTTTAACCATACCACAGCCCCTATTGTCAAGGGTTCTGCATGGGCTGCTTGATCATAGCCTCTATGCTGTCGTCTCTAGCAACATCCATACGTTCCTGAACAATAGCTTTGGCCGTATTCAATCGCCTTTGGTGCTCAGCAACCCAGTCTGTATTAGGTAATGGGTTGATGCAATCAGGTACGTGTATGTCCAAGGAGTGATCAGCAGGCAATGTCCCTTGGCGCCCAAACATTAAATAAAAAGGAGTATACCCAGTGGAACAATGGATGGTATGATTGTATGTGAACATGAGCTGTGGCAACAGATTAGTCCAATCTCCTCTGGTTTCCGGAGGTACGGCCCTCAGCATCTCTATCAAGGTCTGATTCATTTTTTCACATAATCCATTACCTTGAGGATGGTAGGCCGTTGTCCGGATCTTCTTACAGTGGTGTAAGTGGCACAGTTCATGGAACAGATGGGACTCAAAAGCAGGTCCTTGATCGGTGAGAATCTTTTCTGGACATCCGTAGGGCAGAAGGAAGTGTTTCCAGAACAGTTCGGCTGTAGTCTTGGCTGTCTGGTCTCTCACAGGCACCGCTACAACAAACTTAGTGAAATGGTCAATAATAGTCATGGCATAAGCATACCCTGAGCGACTAGGCTCCAGCTTCACATGGTCGATGGCGACAAGTTCAAGAGGACGGGTACTTACAATGGGTCTCAGTGGTGCCCTCTGATCATGGTGCTCACTTCGTTTTAAGGCACAGGCTACACACTCCCGACACCATTTCTCAATGTCTTCTCTCATGCCCACCCAGTAAAACCGTTGGCGGATATTAGCCTCAGTCTTTTGGACCCCAAAGTGACCGGATTGATTGTGGTACATCTCCAACACCATACCTGCATCTCGTCGGGGTATGAGAATCTGGTGCACTCTCTCGTTGGACACTGGGTCTAGGCTTCTCCGTAGCAATAGGCCCTTTTGTATGAAGAGTTGATGGCGCTGTCTCCACAGTTTGATGAGCTCAGGATCTGCACTCTTACGCCGAATCCTCTCAGGGGCTCTGGCAGTAGTAATGAAGTCCAACAACTCACCCAGCACTCTACTTTCAGACTGTAGTTTCACCCACCTTTCTTCTTTAGGTTCAGGCCTACTGGAGGGTGAAGGAACTGCAGCTCTGTCATTGGTAGCTCGAGCCTGATCCTGTTGAGCAAATTTGTTATAGAAGGCCGGCATCTCTACATCTTCCCAAGCATCTCGCACATCATCAGGAGCTGTCTCTGTGGGAAGCCTGGATAGAGCATCAGCATTATCATTAGTACGTCCAGCACGATATTTTACAGAGAAATCATAGTTGGCGAGGCGAGAGGCCCATCTCTGCTCCAAGGCCCCTAATTTAGCTGTATTTAGATGTGCCAGAGGGTTATTGTCAGTGAATGCGATGAACGGGGTGGCGGCTAGATAATCTTTGAATTTTTCCGTCACTGCCCACACTAATGCCAGGAACTCTAGTTTGAAGGAACTATAATTCTGGTCATTTTTCTCAGCTCCTTTCAGGGAGCGGCTTGCATATGCTATCACTCTCTCTTTCCCCTCTTGGATTTGGGCTAACACAGCTCCCAGGCCTCGCTTGCTAGCATCGGTATAAAGATGGAAAGGCTTGCTATAATCTGGATAACCTAACACAGGAGGCTCGGTCAGTTTTTTTTTTAGCAATTGGAACGCTATCTCTCTTTCCTCATTCCACTCAATGGGCACAGGAGTTCTAGGACTTTTCTTGGGTTGCCCCCTCAGGAGTTCCTGGATAGGATCAGCTATTTGAGCAAAATGGGGGATAAAACGTCTATAGTAGCCTGCAAAACCAAGGAAACCCCTCACCTCCTTGACGGTAGTAGGAACCGGCCAATTACGGACAGCCGCTAACTTATCAGGGTCAGGTTGCACACCCTCTCCGCTTACCACATGCCCCAGGTATCTTACTGCAGGTTTGAGCAAGTGACACTTGGATGGCTTTACCTTCAAGCCATATTTGATAAGGATTTCAAATACTTCTGCCAAATGTTTCAGATGGTCTTCATATGTTTTTGAGTACACAATGACATCATCTAGATACAGCAGCACTGTTTCGAAGTTTTTGTGACACAAACACCGCTCCATTAGTCTCTGGAAAGTTCCTGGGGCATTACATAGCCCGAACGGCATACAATTGAATTCAAACAGGCCCATGGGAGTAGTAAAAGCAGTCTTTTCCCTATCTGCAGGGGCCATGGGTACTTGCCAGTAGCCACTGGTCAAGTCCAAGGTGGAGAAATAGGCAGAAGAGCCCAGAGCAGTTAGTGACTCCTCAATGTGGGGCAGTGGGTATGCATCTTTGTGGGTTATTTGATTAATTTTCCTATAATCCACACAGAAACGGATACCACCGTCCTTCTTCTTTACAAGGACCAGGGGTGCCGCCCACGGGCTACGACTGTCCCGGATTACATTAGAGTCTTTCATCTCTTGGATCATTTCTTTTACAGTCTGATATGAAGTAGGCGGTAAGGGTCTGTATCTCTCCTTGATAGGAGGGTGAGAGCCAGTAGGTATGGTGTGTTGTACAGCACTAACCTCTCCATAGTCAGTAGCATGCTTACTGAAGGCCTGGTGGTACTCTTTGACAAGCTGTATAATCCCTTCTTGTTGTTGTTGGGGGGTAGTCTCGTCCCCGACATGGAGCTCTTCCCACCAGGGCACCTGCAGCTGGGTCACCGGCGAACATTCACTGACTGCAACTGGCGGCTTTTCTGTCACCGGAAGACGAATGATGTCTTGGAAGGACACCTGGGACAGCTGAGCAACAGGGTAATGCTTAGTAAGCGCAACAGGATGATCACTCAGGTTAATCAGACGGACAGGTACTTTACCTTGGGAGACGTTCACCAGGCACTTGGCAGCTCTCACATAAGGATAGTTCTCCAACTGGATTGGTTCCACCAGGGCTGGATAATCTCGGCCTTGGACTCCCAGGACAGCATGACACCATAAAAGAGTTTGAGAATTAGGAGGCAAAGTCACAGGTTTAATATCACGGATCTTGGCAGTACAAATTTCTCCTTTCCCATTAGCAAACCTCTGCTGGGCACTTAACACAGTAATAGTCTTTTGAATCACCCTCTTGGATGCAGAGGAAGCAGTGGGCAAAGTCTGGTGTAATACAGCAAGTATTTCTGAATAACAGTTTTTGAAGACATTGGTGCCTAGAATGACAGGGTGTCCTCCTCTGTCGCCGGCCTGTACTACTATCACCCCCTGTTGTGGTAAGGTTACTTCTCCCACCTGCAGGGTGGGTTCCCAGTATCCATGGATCTTTACTGGTTTGCCATTGCTGGCGATAATCTCCACCCAGGATTCAGGCGGCTGGGTCAATTGGTTGGTGTCCCAGAATCTTTCAAAGGCGGGCAGCTGAATAGTAGTGACTTGAGACCCAGTATCTAATAGGGCTTCAAAGGGGACCCCATTGATCTCTATATTGATTTTAGGATGGGATCCTACATACCGGGGCATCCAATTTGGATCTTTTGGACCTATTGTTCTACCTCCCGAGCGGTGGTCCTCAGCCTCAGGGGTTGCCCGTTTAACTGCCAGCACGTGGATTCTGTGTGTCCCACCTTTCTGCAGTATGTACACACGGGCCGCTTACGGTCTTTATTGCGCCTCCCAGGATCCCTGGGGTGAGTCTCTTGGTATGGAGGTGGGAACGGCCTAGGAGGTGACAGGAACTCTTCCTCTGACATTATGGGTTTTTCCCATTCCTCTATTTTTCTGCACACTCTCTCTAGACTTTTAGTGAGGTGATTTACTTGCTCTGTCAGCATGGCGATAGTATCGGTAGCTGAAGCTTGAACAGCTTGACCGGCCTGAGCTTGGTTAGTGATAAGCGGTTTTGGCCTGCAGGCTGATGACTCAGGTGGGGTGCTCAACTCCGTAGATACTGCTGATCCCAGAATTTTTATAGCCAGTTCTTTAAAGTCCAGAAAGGCACTGTTAGGGTGCTGGGCGGACAGCATCTTTAATTGGGTCCTTATTTGCTCACTAGACACCCCGGTGATAAATTGTTCCCTCAGGGTCTGGTCCTGATTATCAGCCTCTTTGGGATCTATCTGGATTACAGCCCCTAAAGCCTCCTGAAGTGATAGGGCATAGTCACGGAGGGACTCACCGGACTTCTGTTTCTTGCCAAAGAAGTGCATCTTTATCTCTGAGGCAGTCCTGGTTTCAAAAGTGGCCCTGAGGCGGGTGAATATCTGCTCTAGAGTACTCCGCTCAGCAGCAGGCCAGGATAATACCTCCCTGCGGGCAGCTCCCTCCAGTTGCGCTAGCAGGATTTCCATTTGCTGGTCGGCATTTATAGGGTACAGTTTGAATAATGCCAGCAACTTTTCCTTAAAGTCTCTTAGGGTATGGGTCTCTCCTTTATAGCGGGGAAACCATGGGGCCCCAAAATAGTAAGGCATGGTAAAGGGCATCATGCTGGGGGCTGAAGGATTATTAGGAGCCGCAAGCTCTCCCGGGGCCGGCTGCTCGGGAACTCCCGGTTCTGACATGTTAGTCTATTGAGATGTGGCCGCTGGCGACTAAAGGGGCCGGAACAATCCCCTTCCCTCCGGTTACCATTCCTTACCGGTATCGCCGGGCTTGCGCAGGCCAAGTCTCGAGAGATTCCAGACGTCCTGAGTACGCAGTGACGTAGAAGAAGCAGGGCCGCGGCGGTGCGATGATGAAGAGGGGCGGGATTCTCTGTGTCTTTGAAGGGATCCGCCCACGAAGGTCCTCAGTAGCGCGGGAAACTTTACTCCAGGCGGCCGGTGGCCATCTTGGTGACCATTCCCTGACAGCAAGCAGGGTTGTCGACAAGTTAATAAATTGTAATCCACAAACACGATTTTCTCTTCCTGGGGGTAGCGCAACACAGCACAGCGCTTCCGATCCCTCCCAGGCACAATTGTAATCCACCGGCTTGGAAATAAAGGGTACAGTTTTTGCAATACGGTGGTGGAATAGTTAAAGCACACAGTTCACACTTCTCTGCACTCCAGAAGCATGCGGATCCAGTTCGTGACGCCAAAAAGAGCGATGCAGTATCCCAGGGGGTCAGTAGCCGCTTTGGGTAAGTGGGGAGTCGTAGTGCAGGGCAACCCACTAACCTGGGATTCACTGTCGTCTTCAATCTGGGTAAATACTGGAACAGGCAGTTCATAAATGTCGTGACTCCAGTGCCAATTGAACGGTGACACACCGTGTAGTGATAGGTGGAATAATGGAGGAGTCCAGGTATTCATACAACAGGTCAACTTTACTGCATGGGTTTGTAGTAGGATGAACAGCCAGAGAATACAGTTCCAGAGTTATTCCACACTTTACCATACAGTTAACAATAGTGGTTCAGGCTTTTACTTACAACAAGGTTAACTTCGAGACAGGCCTCCTAGGTTCAGGGATTCCCTCTTATGCTGCTTGCAGCAATACCCTCAAGGTCCAGACACCTAATTCCTGGTGATAACCCTTGAGCAAATACTTGGCAGAGGTCTTCTTCCCTCCTGATGGCAGGCTCTATCTTTGGAGTTCTTCAAGTATAATTAACTTGGAAAGCTGGGTGGGTATGACCCTCCACACCAGTAGTGCAATCTCTGCACTCTTGACTGAGCTCTGAAGCTCTCAACACTGACTCTAGAAACTTCTGACTAACTTCCTAGGCTAGGCCCTAGCCTATTTATACCGAACTGGGGCTCCCTCTGCTGGCTAGAACAAGGATCGCTTGCAACAGGCCTAACTGGCTTAAAGGGAAATACACCTTATACTCTAGCAGTGTCGGGTAACCTACCCGTATGCTGCATGCTTCCTTATACCCCCTTACACCACAGACACCCTCTGACCCAGTTGATCGCCAAACACTATTTGACTCTTTTTTGGCTCAAAGTAATATACCCAAATTATCATCAGAAGCAGGGTCTGCGCTTAATGCCCAGATCACGACTGAGGAGATTCAAAGTGTAATTTCCCAGTTACCTAATGGCAAGTCACCTGGGCCGGATGGGTTACCCTATTCTTACTACAAGACTTTTTCATCTCTTCTCACACCTCATTTATGTAAGCTTTTTAACTCATTTTTACAAGGTTCAGCTATACCAGAAACCATGCTTCATTCCCATATAACTCTCATTCCGAAACCGGGAAGAGATCCCCTAGATTGCGCAAATTACCGCCCTATTGCTCTTCTAAATTCTGATTTGAAAATATTCACCAAGATATTGGCAGATAGGTTGGCGTATTGGCTCCCGCGATTGATACATTCGGATCAGGTTGGCTTTGTGAGGGGCCGGCAGGGTGGGGATAACACGAGAAGACTTCTTAATCTGATAGATATTGTCAATAGGAAACATCAACAGGCACTACTATTGAGCCTAGACGCTGAAAAAGCGCTTGATCGCTTAAGCTGGCCGTTTATGTTTTCCACCCTGCGGGCCTTTGGATTCTCTGGTCCCTTTCTCTCAGCCCTCCACTCATTATATAGCCATCCTACAGCGACAATTAAATTACCATATGCAAACTCAGCTCCTTTCCCGATTAAAAACGGCACCAGGCAGGGATGTCCGCTTTCCCCTCTCCTGTTTGTGCTTTGCATTGAACCCTGAGCCACAGCAATTAGGTCCCACCCGGATATTCATGGAATCATGGTTAACCAAGTTGAATATAAGATATCATTATTTGCGGATGATGTTCTGCTTACCTTATCAGACATGCATATTACTCTGCCCAACTTATTTGGTATGTTAACACTGTATAGTCGACTTTCCGGATATAAGATTAACTCCTCGAAAACAGAAGCCCTTCCCTTAAACTTACCAGTGGCTGTATTAGCTCCGTTACGGTCTAACTATCGCTTTCGTTGGCAAGATGCTGCCTTGCGTTATTTAGGTGTGAATTTAGCAGCAACGTATTCTTCTATATATTCCCATAATTTCCCCGCCCTTTTTCTAGAGCTTAAGCGTCTGATGGCTAAATGGATGTCTCTTCCCATATCCATGTTTGGCCGCATAGCGGCAGTTAAAATGTCCATTTTGCCAAAACTGCTCTACCTATTTGAGACCCTCCCGGTACATGTACCAAGGACGGAACTACGGGCACTGCAGGCTGGTATATTTAAATTCATATGGAATGGGAAGAGGCATAGGATAGCTAGTAGTACCCTTATGGCCCTGAAATCTCAAGGGGGGTTGGCAGTTCCAGACATTACCAAATATTATTGGGCCACGTATCTTAGACTGATACCAGCATGGTCTAAACTCTATGCCTATTCTAGGTGGATGGAAATTGAAAAATTGTGGATTGCTCCGATACATCCTAACTCTTTGTTATGGTCCCCAATTCCACACGCTCAATTGCCAGAATTATTAGGACCAATGTTACATATGTACAAAATATGGCAATATTGTAAGCACCGTTTCTCCCTGGTTTCCGAGAAATCCTCCATGACATCTTTTCTGTTTACACCGCTTTTCGATGCTGGATTAAAAGTCTCCTTTTTTAAACCTTGGTTTTCCAAGAAGATGTTTAGGTTTGCGGATATGATTGATTATAGAACACTACAATTACTTTCATTTGATGAGCTTAGAAGTTCTAGGTCACTTACGGAAGTCACTAGATATCAATACTTGCAAATCCAACATTTGTTCACTACATTGTTTCACTCAAAACAGGTATCTGTCCCCACGTCTTTTGAGAAGACATGTAAGCTTTCGGAGTCTACTAAGGGTCTTATATCTGAAATATATGTCTCCTCCCCGGCCTCTCCAGCATCTATCTGTCATTCATATATGTCTAAGTGGGAATCGCTCTTGCACCGTTCTATTTCAGTGGATGATTGGAGGATAATTTGGCAGAGAGCTGCGATGACATCAACGTGTGCTATTCATAGAGAAAACACTTACAAAATAATGATGTTTTGGTACCACACCCCCCAGTTATTACATAAGTTTAACCCTGATGTTTCGGATCGTTGTTGGAGATGCAACACGGAGGTGGGGTCACATATCCATATTTTTTGGGAATGCCGGATTTTAAATCCTTTCTGGAGTATGGTACAGGAAATTCTATACAGCTTGTTTGAAATAAGATTTCCCTTAGACCCTTACATATACTTGCTAAATATTCCACACATACCTTTGAAGAAACACTTATTAAAGTTAATGTTATACATCTTGACTGCGGCTAGACGCTTGCTGGCAAGATTCTGGAAAAGAATAGATTGCCCATCACGGGCTGAACTCATAGATAGTGTATTAGAAGTTAGACGCCTCGAACATATGTCGGCTACATTGCTTGCCTCGGTTGACAAATTTGACCGGGTTTGGAAGCAATGGGACATGGTGTTTGATGTCTCAAATTGAATGAATCTATACCTTACCTTACCCATCCTAACCCTAATGTGTCAAGTCTTGTCATTCCCCTTTGTATGTCCGAATCCTTCTTATAGTAAATTTTATATAGCTCTGCATAGTTAAAGCGAAAAATAGAAACTTTGTTACTTTAGTAGCCTGTAGGCTTTTATTACAGTAATACTTATCTATGATCATTGTGTGTGTACTCTCTCAGACCTACTCAATATAGAGATATACAGTACAGACCAAAAGTTTGGACACACTTTCTCATTCAAATAGTTTTCTTTATTTTCATGACTATGAAGGCATCAAAACTATGAATTAACACATGTGGAATTATATACATAACAAACAAGTGTGAAACAACTGAAAATATGTCATATTCTAGGTTCTTCAAAGTAGCCACCTTTTGCTTTGATTACTGCTTTGCACATTCTTGGCATTCTCTTGATGAGCTTCAAGAGGTAGTCCCCTGAAATGGTCTTCCAACAGTCTTGAAGGAGTTCCAAGAGATACTTAGCACTTGTTGGCCCTTTTGCCTTCACTCTGCGGTCCAGCTCACCCCAAACCATCTCGATTGGGTTCAGGTCCGGTGACTGTGGAGACCAGGTTATCTGGCGCAGCACCCCATCACTCTCCTTCATGGTCAAATAGCCCTTACTTTCAATGTTTTCCCAATTTTTCGGCTGACTGACTGACCTTCATTTCTTAAAGTAATGATGGCCACTCGTTTTTCTTTACTTAGCTGTTTTTTTCTTGGCATAATACAAATTCTAACAGTCTATTCAGTAGGACTATCAGCTGTGTATCCACCTGACTTCTCCTCAACGCAACTGATGGTCCCAACCCCATTTATAAGGCAAGAAATCCCACTTATTAAACCTGACAGGGCACACCTGTGAAGTGAAAACCATTTCAGGGGACTACCTCTTGAAGCTCATCAAGAGAATGCCAAGAGTGTGCAAAGCAGTAATCCAAGCAAAAAATGGCTACTTTGAAGAACCTAGAATATGACATATTTTCTGTTGTTTCACACTTGTTTGTTATGTATATAATTCCACATGTGTTAAGTCAAAGTTTTGATGCCTTCAGTGTGAATCTACAATTTTCATAGTCATGAAAATAAAGCAAACTCTTTGAATGAGAAGGTGTGTCCAAACTTTTGGTCTGTACTGTACATACACAAAAATATGATGTATGATAATTTTTTCTTTGCTGTTCAAATTACTTCAGTTATATCTTTGTATCAGGAATAATGTACTCCAAAGTCATGTTTTCTTTTTTGTACATGTTTATTCTTGTAAAAATCGTCAATAAAAAGACAATTGCTAAAAATAAAAAAAATGAACATGGCCTGGATTGCCCCTGACTTCTCTACTCCACCAGAGGAAAGCGGGTGAACAACAAGGCACTTTAAATGTGTTGTTTGTAAAGTACTGAATACACTGTATTCACATGCACCTCTGCCACCACCAAAAAGGTTATATGGTTCAATCTTCCTTTTCTCGTCCTTCTCCTTCTCCTCCTCCTCCACCATCATATCAACATGCTTATTAGGCTGCTATCGCTCATAATGTTTTATTGGGTCAGCGAAACCCTTGCACAGGTGCCAGGGGTGATACTCAGAGCCATCTCTGTGGGCACCCTTACTCTTGAAAAAGTCTATGGTGCACCAATATGCCTTACAGTTTTCCTGCCATTCATCAGCTTCGGGTACACCATGAATGGCACAGGCAGCACATTGACTGTAGGCAGGCCACTATAGCTAAATAATAAGGAACATGGAAGATATACTATATTGGACTGTAGTATTCAGGGTAAATGATCGTGTGTGCACTTTGCGATAAATTAGTGTGTTTGTGGTTGCAGTTTGGGCAATCAGTCTCTAAAAGGTTCGCCATCTCCTTCACTGTTTTAGAGGGCTAATGCACCTGGAGGCCCTCATCTACATTATTTTACTCTGTTTCATTAAGCCCAGGGCCACAGCCTCTGCTTGAACAATCAGCATCTTGGCCACTTCCACGTCCCATTCTGGCCGCCTTCTTAATATGAAATGTTATATATGCTTAAAAGTATCTAACACCTACAGTATTGTAGGATATGTACGTGTACGCGGCAATCAATTAAAACAGGTATTTTGGATGCGCACACTTTACACAGGGGATGTAGCTCTGATAATGTCACAGACTACCATACACCGTCTGTGCGTGAAGTACAGTATATGTTAGTAATATGTATGAAATGCACATACAGTAGATGTGGCACAAATATTTTACTTCTCACAAAAATACACTGTTTTCACATGTGGTACTGTATTTGAAACAGAGAGCCACGCGCGATGGACACTAGATTTTGAACAGATTATTTATTTTGTCGCTAGACACACAAATTTTTTATTTGACTCAGTATATGCCCCAGTAATGAACAGAATATGGACACTAGATTATGCACAGATTATTTAGATTGGCGCAACAGACACCCTTTTCAAATGTGATTGAGTATTTGTCACATGAATCCACAGTACATGGACAGTATATTTGGCACAAAACAGTTAAATTTGTCCCAAATTGAAATAATTCTTTGCAGAATTACTGTATATAATTTTGCTGACTAAACGCAGACACAGATGTGCCCAAAAGTATTGAAATTTGTCCCAAATAGAAATAATTCTCTGCTGAACTACCGTATATATGGTTGCGGCCTAAACGCAGACACAGATGTGCCCAAAAGTAGTGAAATTTGTCCCAAATAGAAATAATTCTCTGCTGAACTACTGTATATATGGTTGCGGCCTAAATTCACGCAGAGATGTGACCAAAACCAGTGAAATTTGTCCCAAATAGAAATAATTCTCTGGTGACTAACTATATATATGGTTGTGGCCTAAATTCACGCATAGAAGTCACCCAAACTAGTGAAATTTGTCCCAAATAGAAATAAATTTATGCTGGAATACTGTATATATGGTTCCGGCTGAACGCAGACACAGATGTGCCCAAAAGTATTGAAATTTGTCCCAAATAGAAATAATTCTCTGCTGAACTACTGTATATATATGGTTGCGGACTAAATTCACACACACGAGACCCAAAATATTGAAATTGGTCCCAAATAAAAATACTTCTCTGCTGAACTATTGTATATATGGTTGCGGACTAAATTCACTCACACATGAGACCCAAAATACAGAAATTTGTCCCAAATAGAAATAATTCTCTGGTGACTATCTGTATATATGGTTGCGGCCGAAACGCAGACACAGATGTGCCCAAAAGTATTGAAATTTGTCCCAAATAGAAATAATTCTCTGCTGACCTACTGTATACATGGTTGCGGACTAAATTCACACACACATGAGACCCAAAATACAGATATTTGTCCAAAATAGAAATAATTCTCTGCTGAACTACTGTATATATGGTTGCGGCCTAAATTCACGCACAGATGTGACCAAAACCAGTGAAATTTGTCCCAAATAGAAATAATTCTCTAGGTGACTATCTGTTTAGATGGTTGAGGACTAAATTCACGCACAGAAGTCACCCAAACTAGTGAAATTTGTCACAAATAGAAATAATTCTATGGGGAATAACTGTATATATGGTTGCTGCCTAAATTCACGCACAGATGTGACCAAAACTACTGAAATTTGTCCCAAATAGAAATAAATATATGCTGAATTACTGTATATAACGGTTGCGGCCTAAATTCACACACAGATGAAACCCAAACTATGTAAATTTGTCCCAAATAGAAATGATTCTAGGCTGGAATACTGTATATAGCGTTTGTGGATTGAGTGTGCACACAGATGTGGCACAAATTAGGTTAATTTCCCCAGAAATTTTTTTTCTATGATGGAGCGGTGTATATCTCACTAGCAGGCACACTCTAGTAAATAAGCCCCTTTTTAGAATTTCTGATGGTGTACTGTAGATCTCACTGATATGTAATATTTCTTTGTTTTGAAAGCTTTTTGGTACTGAACACAGTGATTTTCCAACCCTGCACTATCTGTCCCTTCCTGCAGACGCCAGTCCCTAATACTGCTGAATTTAACACTTGTTAAAAAAAAAAAAATGCTGCACTGCTGTCAAACACACTTTAGTCCTGAAGGGGACTGTTTTGTCTTTCAAGAGCTTTTTGGGAGTTCAATCGTTGTAATTTCAACAAACCGCTATATGTCCCTGCCTACTGTCAGCTCTCCCTGACACTGAATAATCCGAGCGCGGGACGTAGGCTCCTATATAAACTAGTACAACATGTTCCGGCCAGCCAACCAGAGTAAGACTTATAACTAACATGGCTATGACATTACACTGGAGGGAATTACTTACCTGAACGCTGATTGGATGCTTCAAGAGGCGCCAAACGTGCGGGGAGGAGACTCGAGCAATGCAACGAGCACACGTGGTATTCGGCCGAGTACCGCCACGTGCCGAGCATAGCGATACCCGAGCCGAACCGGTACTCCGACGAGCGTGCTCGCTCATCACTACTGACAGTCCAATATAACAAGGCAATACTGCTGTTACATTGTTAGTTGACAAATTCAAATTTTTTTGTGACCATGAAGTAAATGTATTAAATTCGCCTATCACACTGTTGTGTGACCTCAAGAAATTTTTCCTCTTTATGACACCGGCACAAACTTACTGTCAGTGAACTTAATTGTTGACTATTGGCGGTTACATTGTCGCCTGACATAAACCATCTGTTAGTTTGGTTGGTAAACGCAAAGAATGAGGAGAGTGTCAAATAAGGGATGTGGCCCCGGTCGTGGTGCTGCTGGTGGAGCTCCTGTTGCAGGGAGAGGACGTGGTCGATCTGTGCCAGCTACACGCACAAGTGAAACACCTTCCTCAGGTGCAAGTAGGTGACAGAATCTTCAGCGTTATTTGGTAGGGCCGAATGCGGCTCTACGAATGTTGAGGCCAGAACAAGTACAGGCTATAGTAGATTGGGTGGCTGACAGTGCCTCCAGTTCCTTCACATTGTCTCCCACCCAGTCTCCTGCTGAAAGATCAGAGTTAGCACCTGCAGCCCATGTCCATCAGTTTTTCACCTCACCCCCTTGAAAATCAGCCAAGCAGTCTGAGCCCCAATTCATGCAGCAGACTCTTCTGCTTTTTGATGACTCTGCTAGCAGGGTTTCCCAGTGCCATCCACCTAGCCCTGCCCCAGAAGTGGAAGAGATTGAGTGCACTGATGCCCAACCACTTATGTTTCAGGATGAGTACATGGGAGGACCACTGCAGCACGTCTTGGATGATGACAAAACACAGGTGCCAACTGCTGTGGATTTTGAAAGTGTGCAGACCGACAAGGAGGGCAGGGGTGAAGACTGGGTGGAAGATGATGTAGAGTACGATGAGGTCCTCGACCCTACATGGAATCAAAATCATGCGAGTGACCTGTCTAGTTTGGAGGAAGAGGCGGTAGTCACACACAGCCACCAGCACAGCAGAAGAGGGAGCAGGGTGCAAAAGCGGAGCGGCCGTCCCCTAGACAGTACGCCTGCTACTGCCCACCGCAGCAAGGGACCGAGCACACCAAAGCCAGCTCCAAGGAGTTCCCTGGCGGGGCAGTTCTTCAGACAATGTGCTGACGACAAGACAGGAGTGGTTTGCAATCAGAGCCTGAAGCTAGGCATAAATGTTCTAAACCTGAGCACAACCTGCATGACCAGCCATCTAAGTGCAAAGCACGAGCTGCAGTGGAGTAGACACCTCAAAAACCAAGAAAGGTCTCTGGCTCCTCCTGCTTCCTCTTCTGCTGCAGTCTTGTCCTCTTCATCCCCCTCTGGAGTAACAGTGGAACCTGCCACCCCGCAAACAGAGGATATGCCAGCAACGCTACCACCTGGGTAACCAGGCAGGCTCCAAGTGTGGGTTCCTGCACCAACATACGCCAGGTACACAATTGTCCAGCCAGGGCACAGTTCTGAAGGATGAGGAGGTGGAGGATGAGGAGGAGGAGATGGAGGAGGAAGAACCGTGTTCACAGCAGGATGGCACCCAAATCAGCTCATGGCCATCACTGGTGCGTGGCTGGGGGGATACAGAGGACACAGACAATACACCTCCCACAGAGGACAGCTTGTCGTTGCCTCTGGGCAGCCTGGCACACATGAGAGATTACATGCTGCAGTGTCTCCGCAATGACCGCCGAGCCGAGTTGGCCACATTCTAACTTGTGCTGATTACTGGGTGGCCACGCTGCTGGATCACCGTTATAAGGACAACGTACCGTCCTTAATTCCGTCACTGGAGCGTGATCGTAAGATGCGCGAGTACAAGCGCATGCTGGTAGATGCCCTGCGGATGGCATTCCCACCTGACAGCGGGGGCACAGTGGAAGCACAAGGCGAAGGCAGAGGACGAGGAAGAGGTCACCAACGCAGCTGGGGCACCGCCAGCACCTCAGAAGGCAGGGTTAGCATGTCCGAAATGTGGAAAAGCTTTGTCAGCATGCCACAACAACCAGCACCACCAGCTGATATGGAACGTCTTAGCAGGAGGCAGCATTTCACCAACATGGTGGAGCAGTAGGTGTACACACACCTACACGTACTGAATGATGGGTCTGCCCCCTTCAGCTTCTGGGTCTCCAAATTGGGCACATGGCCTGAGCTTGCCCTTTACGCCTTGGAGGTGCTGGCCTGCCCTGCAGCCAGTGTATTGTCTGAACGTGTGTTTAGCACTGCAGGGGGCGTTATCACAGACAAGCGCAGCCGCCTGTCCCCGCCAACGTGGACAAGCTCACATCCATTAAAATGAACCAGGCATGGATCCCACAGGACTTGTCCGTACCTTGTGCAGAATAGACATGTATACTGGCCTTACCCAGCCATTGTTATACTCCAGCGCTGTTTGAGGCACTTGGGGGCTGATGGAGGCATATGGGGGCTGTTTGAGGCATATGGGGGCTGTTTGAGGTGTATGGGGACTGTTTGAGGCATATGGGGCTGTTTGAGGCATATGGGGGATGTGAGGCATGTGGGGGCTGTGAGGCATATGGGGGCTGTTTGAGGCATATGGGGGCTGTTTGAGGCATATGGGGGCTGTTTGAGGCGTATGGGGCTGTTTGAGGCACTTGGGGGCTGATGGAGGCATATGGGGGGCTGATGGAGGCATATGGGGGGCTGATGGAGGCACTTGGGGGGCTGATGGAGGCACTTCGGGGGCTGATGGAGGCATATGGGGGGCTGATGGATGTAGCAGGGCTGAATATGCTGCTGTTCAGCCATAGTTCTAGTGGGGAAGGGAATAGACAGATGTAGCAGAGCTGTATATGTGGCGGGTCAGCATCAATGCTGGTGGAAGAGAGAAACTGATGTAGCAGAGCTGAATACGCTGCTGTTCAGACACAGTTCTAATCGGGAAGGGAATAGACAGATGTAGCAGAGCTGTATATGTGGTGGGTCAATATCAATGCTGGTGGAAGAGAGAAACTGATGTAGCAGTGCTGAATACGCTGCTGTTCAGACAAATTTCTAATGGGGAAGGGAATAGACAGATGTAGCAGAGCTGTATATTTGGCGGGTCAGCATCAATGCTGGTGGAAGAGAGAAACAGATGTAGTAGAGCTGAATATGCAGTTGTTCTGACACAGTGCTGGTTGAAGAGATAAACAGACAGATGTAGCAGAGCTGTATATGAAGCTTTTCAGACACAGTGCTAGTAGGGGAGTAGAATAAAGATGTAGCAGGGCTGTATAGAAAACCATTCAGCCAAAGTGATGTTAGGGGACTGGAGAAGACACATGTAGTCGAGCTGTATATGCATCTATAAAGATACATAGTGTAAGGTTTATACACAACTGGAGTACAGCTGTAATGGAAACAAATTTGCATCAGTGCTGGTGAATGGGGGTTGGTCAAGCTTTTGAGCTAATGTATAATATGGAATTATAGTTTTTGATGCACAGAATGGGTTTGTAAAAAAATCTGAGATTTTATGTGTAAAACTGTGCAGAACAGCCAGGTGTTACTCTACACTGAGCTCACTTCACATGGCTCTCTGATTCCCCCAGCAGGGAGGAGGGGCCTCACAGACACTGCAGGCTGCCAGACTGATGAGTCATACTCTTCACATGAACTAGCATGCAAGGACTGAGTTCTCAGTGTGATGTCATAAGGAGGTGTGGCCGGCCTTCACTCAAACTGCCTATGCCCGCACAGCCTTAGCAGCAGAAAACCAGGAAGTGAACAGCTAGCAATTGAGGATGAAGTAGCAAGATGGGAATACCCCTTTAAGGTGTTAAAATAAAATTTCTTCCACAATAAAAAAATACATATCTATTTTATACTGTCAGTGTTGCCATTGTCAGGCCTTGCAGGGACACACCCTCAACTGGTAACACCCCTCTGTACTCTTAATGAAGACTGCTAGCAATTTATCCATAACTTCTAGTAGAAATAATAAAGTAATGGCACAACATAGAGCCATAAGTATAGATGCTTCAGAATAGTTTTTACATGGGGAATGCATGTAGCTATTATAAGAGACATGTCAGGAGTGGTGACAGGTCCTCTTTAAGTTCCCAATCTGCCCCTGTTGTCCCATATGTATTGGAAAACTGGGTTTGGGCAGGGGGCACATACTAAGTTTTGCTCTTTGATCTTTTTATCAATTTGCTAACTATTATAGCTTTTTTTATATTGTAGCTCAGGATCTACACAGGAGAAAAATACATATACACATGAGATCTGCCTATATCTTGAGTCTTTTAGTCTCCCCAACCTACGGATGTAGCAGGGTTAACACACATGCTTTATGAGACATGTTGTCTAAACTAAATGCAGCTAAATGCATTAAGCAATTGCTTTTCAATGGCATTTGTTTCAAGACGCAGACTTAGGATTACTTACCCCTGTCGCAGCTACAGTGCTGCCTACAATTATTCATTCCCCTGGCAAATTTTGACTTAAAGTTACTTTTATTCAACCAGCAAGTAATAAGGCACACAAAAGCTTGCTTGGCTTTTGCAAAAGCTCATCTGGACAAAGAAGAAGACTTCTGGTCTTGTGTGTTTTGGTCAGATGAAACAAAAATTGAATTGTTTGGTCACAATGATGTTTCCTTCATTTGGCATAAAAAAGGAGAAGTCTTCAACCCAAAGAACACCATCCCCACTATCAAACATGGTGGTGGGAACCTAATTAGGGATGAGCGAACCCGAACTGTATAGTTCGGGTTCGTACCGAATTTTGGGGTGTTCGTGACACGGACCCGAACCCGAACATTTTCGTAAAAGTCCGGGTTCGGTGTTCGGCGCTTTCTTGGCGATTTTTGAAAGGCTGCAAAGCAGCCAATCAACAAGCGTCATACTACTTGGCCCAAGAGGCCATCACAGCCATGCCTACTATTGGCATGGCTGTGATTGGCCAGTGCACCATGTGACCCAGCCTCTATTTAAGCTGGAGTCACGTAGCGCCGCACGTCACTCTGCTATGATCAGTATAGGGAGAGGTTGCAGCTGCGACGTTAGGGCGAGATTAGGCAGATTAACTCCTCCAAAAGACTTCATTCTGTGATCGATCTGCAGCTGTGGATCATTGAAGTGCTATTATTGACTTGCTCACTTTTTTGAGGCTGCCCAGAGCGTTTTTAGATCACTTTTTTTCTGGGGTGATCGGCGGCCATTTTGTGACTTGTGGTGCGCCAGCACGAGCTATCACCAAGTGTATTTAACCATCGATAGTGTGGTTATTTTGTGCTATATCCTACATCAGCTGCAGGCTGAGCCTGTGTCACCGAAGTGCATTTAACCATCAACAGTCTGATTATTTTTTGGCCATATACTACATCTGGTGCAGGCTGAGCCTGTGTCACCCAAGTGCATTTAACCATCGACAGTCTGATTATTTTTTGGCCATATACTACATCTGGTGCAGGCTGAGCCTGTGTCACCCAAGTGCATTTAACCATCAACAGTCTGATTATTTTTTGGCCATATACTACATCTGGTGCAGGCTGAGCCTGTGTCACCCAAGTGCATTTAACCATCAACAGTGTGGTTATTTTTTGGCCATATATTACATCAGGGGCAAGTTGAGCCTGTCACCCAGCGACTAAAAAATAGACCTGACATTTCTATTCAACCAAATCTGTACTGTTTTAGCTGGTCAAGTTATTTGTATTGACCGTAAAAGCACACTTTTTTTTCTGGGTTGAAAAAACATTCCCAAATTTGCCATTCTCAAAATAACTAGTTTCTGGTATTTGAGGCCTACTTGAAATCTATCCCAAAAAGAAAATCTTACATTGAAGGTATTGATAGTGTCATTCAGAAAAACCTAAGACACACGCTAGCGTGCTGATAGAAGTGTGATTCTGTGATTAAACCTATACCTGTCACACAGCGCAAAAAAAACAGGTCTCACATCTCTATTCAAACAAATCTGCACTGTTGTAGCTGGTCAAGTTATTTGTAGTGACCGTAAAAGCAGACTTTTTGTTCTGGGTTGAAAAAGCATTCCCAAATTTGCCATTCTCAAAATAACTAGTTTGTGGTATTTGAGGCCTACTTGAAATCTATCCCAAAAAGAAAATCCTACATTGAAGGTATTGATAGTGTCATTCAGAAAAACCTAAGACACACGCTAGCGTGCTGATAGAAGTGTGATTCTGTGATTAAACCTATACCTGTCACACAGCGCAAAAAAAAACAGGTCTCACATCTCTATTCAACCAAATCTGCACTGTTGTAGCTGGTCAAGTTATTTGTAGTGACCGTAAAAGCAGACTTTTTGTTCTGGGTTGAAAAAGCATTCCCAAATTTGCCATTCTCAAAATAACTAGTTTCTGGTATTTGAGGCCTACTTGAAATCTATCCCAAAAAGAAAATCTTACATTGAAGGTATTGATAGTGTCATTCAGAAAAACCTAAGACACACGCTAGCGTGCTGATAGAAGTGTGATTCTGTGATTAAACCTATACCTGTCACACAGCGCAAAAAAAAACAGGTCTCACATCTCTATTCAACCAAATCTGCACTGTTTTAGCTGGTCAAGTTATTTGTAGTGACCGTAAAAGCACACTTTTTTTTCTGGGTTGAAAAAGCATTCCCAAATTTGCCATTCTCAAAATTGTGGTGAACGGGAACAATGAGGAAAACATCTAATAAGGGACGCAGACGCGGACGCGGACATGGTCGTGGTGGTGTTAGTGGACCCTCTGGTGCTGGGAGAGGACGTGGCCGTTCTGCCACAGCCACACGTCCTAGTGAACCAACTACCTCAGGTCCCAGTAGCCAGCAGAATTTACAGCGATATTTGGTGGGGCCCAATGCCGTTCTAAGGATGGTAAGACCTGAGCAGGTACAGGCATTAGTCAACTGGGTGGCCGACAGTGGATCCAGCAAGTTCACATTATCTCCCACCCAGTCTTCTGCAGAAAGCGCACAGATGGCGCATGAAAACCAAGCCCATCGGTCTGTCACATCACCCCCATGCATATCAGGGAAACTGTCTGAGCCTCAAGTTATGCAGCAGTCTCTTATGCTGTTTGAAGACTCTGCTGCCAGGGTTTCCCAAGGGCATCCACCTAGCCCTTCCCCAGGGGTGGAAGAGATAGAATGCACTAATGCACAACCACTTATTTTTCCTGATGATGAGGACATGGGAATACCAACTCAGCACGTCTCTGATGATGACGAAACACAGGTGCCAACTGCTGCGTCTTTCTGCAGTGTGCAGACTGAACAGGAGGTCAGGGATCAAGACTGGGTGGAAGACGATGCAGGGGACGATGAGGTCCTAGACCCCACATGGAATGAAGGTCGTGCCACTGACTTTCACAGTTCGGAGGAAGAGGCAGTGGTGAGACCGAGCCAACAGCGTAGCAAAAGAGGGAGCAGTGGGCAAAATCAGAACACCCGCCGCCAAGAGACTCCGCCTGCTACTGACCGCCGCCATCTGGGACCGAGCACCCCAAAGGCAGCTTCAAGGAGTTCCCTGGCATGGCACTTCTTCAAACAATGTGCTGACGACAAGACCCGAGTGGTTTGCACGCTGTGCCATCAGAGCCTGAAGCGAGGCATTAACGTTCTGAACCTTAGCACAACCTGCATGACCAGGCACCTGCATGCAAAGCATGAACTGCAGTGGAGTAAACACCTTAAAAACAAGGAAGTCACTCAGGCTCCCCCTGCTGCCTCTTCTGCTGCTGCCGCCTCGGCCTCTTCTGCTGCTGCCGCCGGCTCGGCCTCTTCTGCTGCTGCTGCCGCCGCCTCTGCCTCTTTCTCCGCCTCTGGAGGAACGTTGGCACCTGCCGCCCAGCAAACATGGGATGTACCACCAACACCACCACCTGCGTCACCAAGCATCTCAACCATGTCACACGGCAGCGTTCAGCTCTCCATCTCACAAACATTTGAGAGAAAGCGTAAATTCCCACCTAGCCACCCTCGATCCCTGGCCCTGAATGCCAGCATTTCTAAACTACTGGCCTATGAAATGCTGTCATTTAGGCTGGTGGACACACACAGCTTCAAACAGCTCATGTCACTTGCTGTCCCACAGTATGTTGTTCCCAGCCGCCACTACTTCTCCAAGAGAGCCGTGCCTTCCCTGCACAAACAAGTGTCCGATAAAATCAAGTGTGCACTGCGCAACGCCATCTGTGGCAAGGTCCACCTAACCATAGATACGTGGACCAGTAAGCACGGCCAGGGACGCTATATCTCCCTAACTGCACACTGGGTAAATGTAGTGGCGGCTGGGCCCCAGGCGGAGAGCTGTTTGGCGCACGTCCTTCCGCCGCCAAGGATCGCAGGGCAACATTCTTTGCCTCCTGTCTCCTCCTCCTCCTACTCAGCTTCCTCCTGATCTTCTTCCACCTGCTCATCCAGTCAGCCACACACCTTCACCACCAACTTCAGCACAGCACGGGGTAAACGTCAGCAGGCCATTCTGAAACTCATATGTTTGGGGGACAGGCCCCACACCGCACAGGAGTTGTGGCTAGGTATAGAACAACAGACCGACGAGTGGTTGCTGCCGGTGAGCCTCAAGCCCGGCATGGTGGTGTGCGATAATGGGCGAAATCTCGTTGCAGCTCTGGGACTAGCCGGTTTGATGCACATCCCTTGCCTGGCGCATGTGCTGAATTTGGTGGTGCAGAAGTTCATTCGCAACTACCCCGACATGTCAGAGCTGCTGCATAAAGTGCGGGCCGTCTGTTCGCTCTTCCGGCGTTCACACCCTGCCGCTGCTCGCCTGTCTGCGCTACAGCGTAACTTCGGCCTTCCCGCTCACCGCCTCATATGCGACGTGCCCACCAGGTGGAACTCCACCTTGCATATGCTGGACAGACTGTGCGAGCTTCAGCAGGCCATATTGGAGTTTCAGCTGCAGCACGCACAGGTCAGTCGCACTGTGGATCAGACCCACTTCACCACCAATGACTGGGCCTCCATGCGAGACCTGTGTGCCCTGTTGCGCTGTTTCGAGTACTCCACCAACATGGCCAGTGGCGATGACGCCGTTATCAGCGTTACAATACCACTTCTATGTCTCCTTGAGAAAACACTTAGGGCGATGATGGAAGAGGAGGTGGCCCAGGAGGAAGAGGAGGAAGAGGGGTCATTTTTAGCACTATCAGGCCAGTCTCTTCGAAGTGACTCAGGTTTTTTGCAACACCAGAGGCCAGGTACAAATGTGGCCAGACAAGGCCCACTACTGGAGGACGAGGAGGACGAGGATGAGGAGGAGGTGGAGGAGGATGAGGATGAAGCATGTTCACAGCGGGGTGGCACCCAAAGCAGCTCGGGCCCATCACTGGTGCGTGGCTGGGGGGAAACACAGGACGATGACGATACGCCTCCCACAGAGGACAGCTTGTCCTTACCTCTGGGCAGCCTGGCACACATGAGCGACTACATGCTGCAGTGCCTGCGCAACGACAGCAGAGTTGCCCACATTTTAATGTGTGCGGACTACTGGGTTGCCACCCTGCTGGATCCCCGGTACAAAGACAATGTGCCCACCTTACTTCCTACACTGGAGCGTGATAGGAAGATGCGCGAGTACAAGCGCACGTTGGTAGACGCGCTACTGAGAGCATTCCCAAATGTCACAGGGGAACAAGTGGAAGCACAAGGCGAAGGCAGAGGAGGAGCAAGAGGTCGCCAACGCAGCTGTGTCACGCCCAGCTCCTCTGAGGGCAGGGTTAGCATGGCAGAGATGTGGAAAAGTTTTGTCAACACGCCACAGCTAAGTGCACCACCACCTGATACGGAACGTGTTAGCAGGAGGCAACATTTCACTAACATGGTGGAACAGTACGTGTGCACACCCCTCCACGTACTGACTGATGGTTCGGCCCCATTCAACTTCTGGGTCTCCAAATTGTCCACGTGGCCAGAGCTAGCCTTTTATGCCTTGGAGGTGCTGGCCTGCCCGGCGGCCAGCGTTTTGTCTGAACGTGTATTCAGCACGGCAGGGGGCGTCATTACAGACAAACGCAGCCGCCTGTCTACAGCCAATGTGGACAAGCTGACGTTCATAAAAATTAACCAGGCATGGATCCCACAGGACCTGTCCATCCCTTGTGCAGATTAGATATTAACTACCTCCCCTTAACAATATATTATTCTACTCCAGGGTACTTCCTCATTCAATACTTTTTTTAATTTCATTTTACCATTATATTGCGGGGCAACCCAAAGTTGAATGAACCTCTCCTCTGTCTGTGTGCCGGGGCCTAAATGTGTGACAGTGGCCTGTTCCAGTGGTGGGTGACGTGAAGCCTGATTCTCTGCTATGACATGAAGACAGATTCTGCGCTGACATAAGGCCAGATTCTCTGTTACGGGACCGCTCTCCTCTGTCTGGGTGCCGGGGCCTAAATGTGTGACAGTGGCCTGTTCCAGTGGTGGGTGACGTGAAGCCTGATTCTCTGCTATGACATGAAGACAGATTCTGCGCTGACATAAGGCCAGATTCTCTGTTACGGGACCGCTCTCCTCTGACTGGGTGCCAGGGCCTAAATGTGTGACAGTGGCCTGTTCCAGTGGTGGGTGACGTGAAGCCTGATTCTCTGCTATGACATGAAGACAGATTCTGCGCTGACATAAGGCCAGATTCTCTGTTACGGGACCTCTCCTCTGCCTGGGTGCCGGGGCCTAAATGTGTGACAGTGGCCTGTTCCAGTGGTGGGTGACGTGAAGCCTGATTCTCTGCTATGACATGAAGACAGATTCTGCGCTGACATAAGGCCAGATTCTCTGTTGCGGGACCTCTCCTCTGCCTGGGTGCCTGGGCCTAAATGTGTGACAGTGGCCTGTTCCAGTGGTGGGTGACGTGAAGCCTGATTCTCTGCTATGACATGAAGACAGATTCTGCGCTGACATAAGGCCAGATTCTCTGTTACGGGACCGCTCTCCTCTGTCTGGGTGCCTGGGCCTAAATGTGTGACAGTGGCCTGTTCCAGTGGTGGGTGACGTGAAGCCTGATTCTCTGCTATGACATGAAGACAGATTCTGCGCTGACATAAGGCCAGATTCTCTGTTACGGGACCTCTCCTCTGCCTGGGTGCCTGGGCCTAAATGTGTGACAGTGGCCTGTTCCAGTGGTGGGTGACGTGAAGCCTGATTCTCTGCTATGACATGAAGACTGATTCTGCGCTGACATGAAGCCAGATTCTCTGCTATGGCATGAAGAGACTGATTCTCTGCTGACATGAAGCCAGATTCTTTGCTATGGCATGAAGAGACTGATTCTCTACTGATCACTGTTCATCACACCGAACATGTTTTGAGCCTAATTGCTAGCTGACAGACCCTGCGAGGCCCGAGATACCATTGCAGCCTACTCAGATGGACAAATCTTCGGCCTCAAGTTGTCGCGCCGCCACACCACCCAGAGATCGGTGCCGGCTCACACCACCGGGACACACTCTGAGGAGGGACAGTCCCGCTCAGCTCACTGAAGTGCACAGCAGTTCCTGACAGCAAGCGGAAGGACACACCACAGCACCCGGCATTACCCTGAGGGCCAAACCGCCACTTCAAGTGACACGCTGATGGTTCCTGCATTGCACCGCTCCACTGGGCACCACGTTTCCTGCTTGCCAGCACAGAGTGGGTGACAGCCTGCAAGACCGGAGGTACAGATCCCCCAACTGACCCAGAGGGCCACGCCAAAGATCAGTATACTCAATTATAATCGGCTGCCAATAATCTCACCCAGATATGGTGACCCACTTCTCCTAGAAGTCACCCAACAGGTCCCCCCAGGCTCGGCTGATAACAACCACCGCACCCACCCTTCCTCAATTGGCCACGTACCCCAAACCTACTTACTTCAATAAGGCTTGTCGTGCAAGGCACAGCCTAATTTTTCTGGCCCTCGATTTTCACATTGGGGACCCATATAAAATCAACTAAAAGCCTTAGGCCCACTTTCTATCGGCCACCAAAACACTTAACATTTAATTTTCATCTCAAGCACAAGATAAGACACTTGTCAATGTCGCACTAAACGCAAAGAGCCAGCTCCTTGGGGCTTTATATCTAAAGCAATTGAACACCAATCAAACCACGGATAGCTACCAACACAAGTGTCCAGACCGACTCCACCAGTGATGGTGAAGATAGGCCCACACAAATCCAGAAATACGGAGACCCATACCCACACAATTCACAAGATATGGAAAGTGAGGGAGAAGATGTACCGGACGACAGAAGCCTACCTATCTCCAGGTCATTTCTAGGAAAAGCCCTAGCCAAAGCTATTGAACCAGTGATAAAAGAGCTACAAGAAATCAAGCAAGACATGAGAAAAATAGGTGGCAGGGTCGAACAGCTTGAAACAACCCAATCTCAGTTGATATCCTACACCGAAGCAACGTCTTCTACCTTCCACTCTTGCCAAACTCACGTGAATAAACTGGTGAACTGCATGGAGGATCAGGAAAATAGAGCAAGACGCAACAACCTCCGATTAAAAGGGATCCCTGTATATGTGCCGTCAGAATCCCTCCTAGACACCGTCAAGCAAATCCTCGTCTCCTACCCTACAGAAATCTCAATTGAAAGAGCTTACAGGGCCTTAAAGGCTAAACCATCTCCCTCTGAACCACCAAGAGATGTAATCTGCCGAATATTCCATTCTAAAGTTAGAGACAATGTTTTACGGCTAGTCAGGACCAAACCACCGACCCCGATTGAGGGCTCTACAGTCTCCATATAAAAAGATCTGGCCAGGGTCACCTTATCCAAGAGAAATATCTTAAGGCCATTAACTGAAGTCCTGAGACACCAGAACATGCCTTATAGATGGCTCTTCCCCTTCGGTCTCTCCTTTTCAACAGACGGAAAGAGGTTCATCCTGAGAGACCACTCAGAGTTACCAGAACTGCTCCGAATACTGAAGATCACAGATTTGGACATCCCTGACTGGGCCCCCATCCAGGACCTGACTTCTTTACCATCTATGCCACCCCCCACACTGTGGGAAACAGTGGGCACGGAGAATTGAGGAAAGAACCGCAGAAGACAAGGAAGGCTCACGCCAAGAAGGATCGATGTCGACCCTACCTGAAATCACCTTGATCCACATGAGATAAGTCATGCTTGATTGTTTCAGAGAGACTCTGATTTTCTTTGATCTCTTTTAAGACACTGTTTGTTTATCTTTCCAGTTGGTAATGTCGGATCTCGCTTCTGCCGTGGGCGTCACGGCCTCCTCTTATCCACAACCAGCTACCTGACCAAAACTTTAGACAAGGTGGCCCTAGGACCAAAACTCCCCCTCTGGTTTTACGAGGGGCGGGATGTTGTGCGGTGCAGCCATGATCTGTACATAATGGAGCGCCTTGGCTCGAGCGACATCCACTTTTGGAGTGGCGTTGGTCGAGGCGATCTTCCCCACACCTACTTAAATGTTCATCAACTAACCTATCAGCCCCATGACTGGCTCACCATGGTACTGACACAATGTGGTACCCAATACTTTTCTCGTGCTATATGTTCATAGTTTATGTTATGTTTCTTGATTGTGACCCTATTCATCTCCCACCCACCCAGTCTCTCCCACACACACACTATTTGGTCCTCCGAAACTAATACAGTACCAACCCACACCTATCTCTGCTCTTCTCCTTCTGAAGAGGTAAAGTGCCTCCCACCCACACACTAAAAATAAGTAATATTAAGCTAGTTTCTTTCAATGCCAGAGGCCTCAATCAAGCTGTTAAATGTAGCCAAAACAATACAGAAGTTCTCCTCCTTCAAGAAACACACTTCTTAGAAGCAAAGACCCCCACCTTCTATAAACATCACTTCAGCCAATAGTTTCATTCCCACTCACCAACCAAAAACTCCAAAGGTGTATCCATAGCATTCACAAAACACATATCATTTGAACTGTCAAACTCTTATAGAGACTACTCATTCTAACCGGGAGGCTAAATGGAGCACTTGTCACCCTTGCCAACATTTATGGCCCCAACTCCCGACAAGTCTTTTGGATCAGTACCGCAATGACTCTACTAGATAGCCACAAATCAGGAGAACTGATAGTGAGGGGAGATTTCAATGTTGACTTAGACCCACTCATAGGCACCACTTCAGGGAAATCTCCTCTCTCGTACAGAGCCCTCAAACTTATTAAAAAATCTCTACAATCTCTAACACTCACAGACGCCTGGCGTTTAATGAACCCCTCAGCCAGAGACTACTCACTTCACTCAACCTCACATAATTCATACCACAAGATCGACTATTTTTTTCCTCCAGTCCTCCCTCCATAAATTCCAAATGGCAAATATAGGATCCAGCCTACAATCCGACCACTTCCCAATAAAACTCGCTAAAACACTAACAAACCCCTGTCCAGACCCCCTGGAGACTAAACAAAACTCTCCTATTGATCACGACCGTCCGATCAAAAATACAAAAGAGTTTAGATTACTTCTTTCAGGATAACCTAAATAAAGATGTCCCTACCCCACTGATCTGGGAAGCTCACAAAGCCACAATTAGAGGTGATTTCATATCTGCAGGCACATTCCAGAAAAAACAAAGAGATTCCAAGATAAAAGACCTACAATCGCTAGCCTCCTCACATTTACACTAACTCACTACCGCCAGGATACAGCTACGAGACATACTCAACATAAATGTAGCCAAAGTATACATGTCCACTAAGCATGCCGTCTACGCCAATGGAGATAAGACTTTGAGATTAATGATGGCCACTCATTAAACTTCGCAAACCATGCACACATATCTCAGAAATACGATCCTCAAGCGGCCCACCCACATCTGACCCTGACGAGATCGAGAAAGAGTTCCTTAAATTCTACTCCTCCTTATATCAAATAGACGCCTCTAGGCCACCCTAAAATCCCCAAGACCGCACATCCCATATGGAGAAGTTCCTCTCTAGTATCACTCTGCCCACCCTTACAGAAGAGGCTCACACGGTACTGCTCAAACCCTTCACAATAGAAGAGGTTTGATCCACCCTGTCGAAATGCCCGAAAAATAAAGCACCAGGCCCAGATGGCCTACCCAGCTCCTACTATACGTCCTTCTCCTCCACTCTGATACCCCAACTTGTAGAAACCTTCAACGAATATTTGAAAGGCAAATCTATTCCAAAACAATCGCTAGAGGCCTATATTACACTGATCCACAAAGCATACGCTGATGATATCTAAATAACCATAACAAATCACACAACAGAATTCCCCGCAATACAATCCATATTATCAGACTATGGCCTGAAATCCAACTTCAAAATAAATACCACAAAGTCTGAAGCTCTAGGAATAAACATCGATGAAACAGAAAAGAAAAACCTCCAAGCACTAGACCCATTCCCATGGGCACCCACATACATTACCTACCTGGGAATTAAAATAAGCTCCTCCTGGAACAATCTTATGCCCTCAATTACGCCCATATCCCATGCCTATTCCAATCCACATTACAGTCATGGTCATTGCCCTTCTTATCCTGGATGGGTAGGAAAAATCTAATCAAGGCCATCCTGCTACCCAAGCTCCTATACTTGTTCCAGACCCTTCCGATCCCCTTACCACTATCCTTCTTCTCGTCAATCAGGAAACTAATTAGCAAATATCTCTGGCAGAATAAGAGACCCAGATTAAACAATGCATTACTCACACAACATAAAATCCAAGGGTGGATGGGACTCCCAGACTGGAATTTATATTATGACGCCATACACCTGTCCAGAATAATACAATGGACTAGACCGAATAACAATAAACTTTGGGCATCACTAGAAAAGCAATTGGCCCCCAGCCCACTACGCTCTTTGCTATGGGATATCGGCACAACCACACCTCATCTTCTAATCTAAAACCCGATCACAAAAAGCATCACTAGAAATCTTGAACTCCCTCAGAGACAAACTAAGCCCCCCTACTTCTCCACTTATGTTAGTGAGCGACATCCCAGGCTTACACCTCCCAGAATATGCAAACCCTCACATCAAAATATCCAAATTGAGATCTATACATATCCTAGACTTCATAGACCCTAATGGACCCTCTGGCATCCACCACATTGCACTCCATACAGAGAGCCCACATCAGATATCTCCTAACACCTTACCTCACACTCCTCAATGCACAAACAGACCACACACAGTTCGAAAGCTGATGGCGGTTCAGACACCCCCCGCACACCTGCTATCGCAAAAATACAGGATCCTCCAACAAATAAAACATCCCTCAGAAAGAGAATACATTGAGGCCTGGAGCAGGGATCTTAATACGTCCTGGAAAGAACCCGAGATGAAACAAATATACAGACTAATACACAGCATTTCACGTTGCACAAAGCTACAAGAAAACTCATTCAAACTTATCACTAGATGATCTTGCGCCAGTCAGACTCAAGCAGATGACATGTATGAGTACTGATGATTGTTGGAAATGCTCCCTCTGACAGGGAACATATTTACTATGTGGTGGTCATGCTCGGTACTTCAGCCTTTCTGGTCAGACTGCTCAGAGGCAATTAAGACCATATGCTTGTTGCCCAAAACTCCCACACCAGCCTCGGTGCTGATAAATGTCAGACTGCAAGATATACCACCCTCAAAAAGAAAACTCTTCCAACTCCTGACCTCAGCAGCTAAATCTCTGATACCTCAACACTGGAATTAGCGGACTTTACCTACGCAAATACAATTGCTACATAAAATTAACCACATATATCATATGGAGGAACTCTCCGCCTGGGAATCGAGAACCCACACTACCTTCCAAAAGATCTGGGCAGACTGGATAGCATATCGCCAGACAATTCCCTTCTTGAACAACTACACAAATGACATTCCAAATAAATAAATAAAATAGTCCCTGGTACGTTGCCTTTTTCTGCGTCGCAGGTCCCAATCGTGAAGTGGGTACAGTTCACATAAATCTCAATCCCCAGAGTTGATTGGTTGGGAGGGGTCATGTGGTTTGTGATGCAATCATTGTTCTATGAGTTTGCTCTAGGACCTTTGAAAGAAGGAGGGAAAGGAGAGGTGATTGGCTGGGAGGGGTCATGTGGTTTGTGATGCAATCGTTGTTCTGAATGAAAGTAGGTGGGACCTGTGAGGTAGCGGTCTATGAATGGTTGTGACGTTTTATGGGAGCGGATCTATATGAATGAAAATTACTACAGAGTTTTAGTACAATTTTATGATCTTATACTATTTTTATGGCTTATGATGTAATGTAGTTGAACTTGTTTTATGTATGTATTGGACTTATTATTTTTTTTAATATATTTTGTGACTTGAGAGGTGGAGCATGCGCCCTCCTGTGATTTAAAAAGACCGCTCTGGAATGGGCGGATCAGATGCCCCTGACGAAGCTTTTCGAAGCGAAACCCGGGTCGGGTGTATGCAATTTTATACTGCTTGTATTCTATTCACTTTTGTGAGTATAATAAATACTGTTATTCCGTTTATGTGATGGTATTTCTCTATTGTGGCTATCCTTTGGTGTCTGACAGAGGCGAATGAGTGGAGACTCTGCTGTTTTCTGTGGCTTTTTGCTTCCCTATATCCACGGATTATTGGAAGGAGTCTAAAGTGGTGTTTTTCCTGCCTTCTGGAGCAGTGCGGTCCAACTGGAAAAAGGATTGACAAATGACATTCCCCCTAACTGACAAGACAAACTAGATATTTAAATATTACACTTCGGAGTAGCCCACTCCATCCTCTTATTCCCCCCCCCCCTTATTTTTACCCCTCACCTTCTTTACACCCTAATACTCTTCACCTCCCCGAAAATGCACACTCTTTCCATACTTAGGGGTTAACAATCGAAGTTATACAACTGTGCCGTCAATTTTACATTTATACAGCTAAAACTCCAGTGTACTTAGCTATGTACAGTAGATACCCCGTATGTTGATCAAGATTTTCTTGTTTTCTCTATGTTTGTGTATGACTCTTAAATGGATATACACACCATTTTATTCTCCATAGGGTTCTATGGACTTTAATGTTCATGATCATATGCTGTCATTTTTACTTTATTAAACCAATAAAAAGACAATTGAAAATAAAATAAATTTCAGACCACATTAATCTCACATTTCCAAACATTATATCAGTCTGTCTTTAATAATGTATCATTGCCCAGGTAAGTCTTAGAAGCACATAATGCTGCCCTACCCAAGGAAGGGAAAAATTTGACAGCATGTGGCAGTTGGGGGGTAAGACCTATGTCTCTTTTGAACTGTGATGTTAAACGGTGGTAGCTAGAAGACTTCAGAAGTTCCCTCCTTATTAATTAACAAACAGCAGACAGGTTTCATTTCTTCGAGGGAAGGAAAGGATAACACCACCAGGGTATGTAGTATCCCAGAACTAGGAGTACTACCAATTGTTTATTTTTATGTATTATGCATTTTACTGTTTGCTTTTGGTTGTAGTTACCAGCAAGGAATGTAAAGCAAAGGTTTGCAAGGAACAGGGCTAACCACCCTGTTACTCCCTTCTTGGTAGAAATGGGCCAGACCTTCTCCCTGCCAAGCGGGTATGGATAGAGAGAGGAGAGGAAGTTGACTGCAGAGCTCCTATTTAGAGAGAATTACTCCAACTGTCCTCAACTTTCCTGTGTTCGTGCACCACACCACTTATGGAGCTGAGCTAATTCTATTCTACGTTCCTACCTGCTTATACTGTGTTTCTGAATCGTACTCCCACCGTATTTGAGAAATACTATGTCATATTATTCCTAGTGTTGAGCACGAATATTTGAATACAAATTTTTAGCGCGAATATTGCCACCTCGAGAATTCGCGAATATTTAGAATATAGTGCTATATATTCGTTATATTTAATATTCAGCATTTTTTTTCCATCTGAACACATGATTCCTCTCTGCTTCTTGCTTGTGGGCCAATGAGATGGAAGCAATGTCAAGTTCACAACAATACTTAGTAATCTGTAGTGAGACCTGCTAAAATGTGAAGTTGCAATAGTGCGAAAAAATATTCTAATCATTGCCGATTAGCGCAATCGCAAATATATTGGAGCACTTAACTCTATCTGCATATAAAGCTATTCTAATGTTCTGCTGTGCCAACCATTTTCTCCAGTCTCAGGAAACTTATACCAGCTTAAAAAATGTAGCCAAAGTGACCCACGCCTGTATTTCACTTTAGGCTACTTTCGGATCCGTCTGGTATCTGCACAGACGGATCCGCCCCTATAATGCAAACGCTTGTATCCGTTCAGAACGGATCCGTTTGCATTACCATGAACATTGTTCATGATAATGCAAACGGATCCGTTTTGACTTACACTGAAAGTCAATGGGAGGCGGATCCGTTTTCAATTGCACCATATTGTGTCAGTGAAAACGGATCCGTCCCCCTTGACTCACATTGTAAGTCAGGACGGATCTGTTTGGCTCTGCATCGTCAGGCGGACATCAAAACGCTACAAGCAGTGTTTTGGTGTCCGCCTCCAGAGCGGAATGGAGGCTGAACGGAGGCAAACTGATGCATTCTGAGCGGATCCTTATCCATTCAGAATGCATTGTGAAACGGATCTCACAAGCGGACCCAGAAAATCCAGTGTGAAAGCAGCCTTACGAATTTGTATTACGCAATTTTTACATTGCCGATTTTTCGCATTCAATAAAATAATCTCGAATATATGACGAATATTCTACAAAATATTCATGAAATATCGCAAATTTGAATATAGCCCCTGCCGCTCATCACTAATTACTCCATCATTAGACTTAAAGGTAGGCAGAGAAGACTTAAAGGTAGGCAGACAATGTCATAGAGCAGCAGGAAATGCTAGCAGAATGCTTGGGTGTATAGGGTGAGGAATTACCAGTAGAAAGAGGGAGGTGCTCATGCCGCTCTACAGAGCACTAGTGAGACCTCATTTGGAGTATTGTGCGCAGTACTGGAGACCATATCTCCAGAAGGATATTGATACTTTGGAGAGAGTTCAGAGAAGAGCTACTAAACTAGTACATGGATTGCAGGATAAAACTTACCAGGAAAGATTAAAGGACCTTAACATGTATAGCTTGGAAGAAAGACGAGACAGAGGGGATATGATAGAAACTGCTAAATACATAAAGGGAATCAACAAGGTAAAAGAGGAGAGAATATTTAAAAGAAGAAAAACTGCTACAAGAGGACATAGTTTTAAATTAGAGGGGCAAAGGTTTAAAAGTAATATCAGGAAGTATTACTTTACTGAGAGAGTAGTGGATGCATGGAATAGCCTTCCTGCAGAAGTGGTAGCTGCAAATACAGTGAAGGAGTTTAAGCATGCATGGGATAGGCATAAGGCCATCCTTCATATAAGTTAGGGCCAGGGGCTATCCATAGTATTCAGTATATTTGGCAGACTAGATGGGCCAAATGGTTCTTATCTGCCGACACATTCTATGTTTCTATGTTTCTATTATATATCTCGGACTGACTATTTAACAAGGTCTTAGTTTTGGTTGCGACCATGGAGCATTTATAGAGTAATTAAACCTTTATATTAGAGGTGGGACGAATCCAAATTTTTTCGAATCCGAATCTGAATCCGAATCCGAATCCGAAAAGGTTCTCGAATATATTGAATCTTTCGAATCTCGAATCCTACGAATCCTGTACATAATTGTGTGAACGTACGGTGTAAGAAACAAAGTCAGACCGCGTCAGTTTGTCTGAACCTCCACCTCCCAGTCACGGTCGCACCCTATATGACCGCGATGACCCCTGCTCCTATCACTACAAAACATACAGGGTAATACAGCCTCATACCTCTTACATCCAGTGACGTCTCTTGTAGATGTTCTCTTTCCTCATCTTCTCCTTTCAGACCTTCAGACTAGGCACCAGTTTTCAGCCATTTTTCGTCTCTGCAGCTTGACAAAAAAAAAAAATCTTAGTTTACTACTTTTCCATCATCCTCCCATCTTCTGGACAAATCATCCTAACACCCCCAATACTGTGCCGCTGTGCTCCCCAATACTATACTGCAGAAACTACCCCTGATAATACTAGTACCACACAGAGCCCCCCATATAAAATACCCCTTTTTTGTGGCCTCAGTAGATGCCCCCACAGTGCCACCCAATAATGTGCCAGTAAGTGTCCCCATAGATGCCCCCCTAATCATGTGCCAGTATCAAGTGCGGAGTGCCTCTCTCCTCCCCCCATGTGCCGGTATCATAGTGCCACCTCCCCCCATAATGTGCCCGTATCATAGTGCCATCTCCCCCCATAATGTGCCCGTATCATAGTGCCACCTCCCCCCATAATGTGCCCGTATCATAGTGCCATCTCCCCCCATAATGTGCCCGTATCATAGTGCCATCTCCCCCCATAATGTGCCCGTATCATAGTGCCATCTCCCCCCATAATGTGCCCGTATCATAGTGCCATCTCCCCCCATAATGTGCCCGTATCATAGTGCCTCCCCCCAATGTGCCAGTAGTATCATAGTGCCTCTCACCTCTCCCCCTGGCATTCACAGACCCCCCCACCCCATAACGGTGCCATCCACAGACCCCCCCCACCCCATAACAGTGCCATCCACAGACCCCCCCCACCCCACCCCATAACAGTGCCATCCACAGACCCCCCCACCCCATAACAGTGCCATCCACAGACCCCCCCCACCCCATAAAAGTGCCATCCACAGACTCCCCCACCCCATAACAGTGCCATCCACAGACCCCCCCACCCCATAACAGTGCCATCCACAGACCCCCCCCACCCCATAACAGTGCCATCCACAGACCCCCCATCCTATAACAGTGCCATCCACACCCCATAACAGTGCCATCCACACCCCATAACAGTGCCATCCACAGACCCCCCCACCCCATAACAGTGCCATCCACAGACCCCCCCACCCCATAACAGTGCCATCCACAGACCCCCCCACCCCATAACAGTGCCATCCACAGACCCCCCCACCCCATAACAGTGCCATCCACAGACCCCCCATCCTATAACAGTGCCATCCACACCCCATAACAGTGCCATCCACACCCCATAAAAGTGCCATCCAGACCCCCCCACCCCATAACAGTGCCATCCACAGACCTCCCCACCCCATAACAGTGCCATCCACAGACCCCCCCCATCCTATAACAGTGCCATCCACAGACCCCCCTATCCTATAACAGTGCCATCCACAGACCCCCCATCCTATAACAGTGCCATCCACAGACCCCCCCACCCTATAACAGTGCCATCCACAGACCCACCACCCACCCCTTAACAGTGTCATCCACAGACCCCCCCCACCCTATAACAGTGACATCCACAGACCCCCCCATTGCCGCTCCAGTAATTATATAATGTGTAATTGTGATTAATAATCATGCTGCCCCCTCTGTGTGTAGTATTACATTCAATAAATCTTACTTACAGCCGGCTACTGCTATCGTAACAGGCCGGCCGGGCAGACGAGCGGCAGCGTCACTGACTGACGTCACCTGCCTGAGCCGCCTGCTTTATGAATGAAGCGGCGCAAGCAGGTGACGTCAGTCAGTGACGCTGCCGCTCGTCTGCCCGGCCGGCCTGTTCCGATAGCAGTAGCGGCTGTAAGTAAGATTTATTGAATGTAATACTACACACAGAGGGGGCAGCATGATTATTAATCACAATTACACATTATATAACTACTGGAGCGGAGGGGCCGGAGCACAGTGAACGCACCGGCCCCCAGCTCCGCCTCCCAGTCCCTCCCACCGGATTCGTCGGATTCGTTTCAGGCAAATTACGGCTGGATTCAAGTCCACGAATCCCACGAATCCAGCAAGATTCGAGGGATTCGTGGATTCGACTAATCCCTCGTCCCATCTCTACTTTATATAAACTTTTAATATTCTCTCTAATTCCTTAATAAAACTCTCTCTAATATACTTTATTTATTAATTTTCTATTTTTACTACACTTTTTCCTACTTAAAGCGCACCATTCTCTGGTGCACTTAAAACAGTGTTCTATGTACACTGCTGACAGCTCAGCGGTGTACAGAGTACGGAGTACATTTTTATCAATAGTGCCGCAGCAGCGCTGTGAGTACGGGCAGGAGCACATATGGCTGCTGCTGCCTGTACTCCCTGGATGATTACTAATGTACCCATGTACTATGCCAGGATTAGCTGAGCGGAGAGGGCTCCTGCTTCTGCCAGCTCCGCTAAGCGAGAGTTGCATGTCCACTTTTAGCTTAGCGGAGCAGGCAGAAGCAGAAGCCCGCTCCGCTCAGCTAACAGCTCCGTTACCTCAGCGAACAGCTCCCAGTTACCTCCAGCGTGAAATCACACATACAATGGGAGGAGGGAAGAGGCTGTGAGTCCCACCTATCACTAACTCATGCGATGCAGACCGCACAGGATTACCAAACCAAGGATTACCTAACCAATATTGTTTATGAGTGGAAAAGATGCAATGATAATGTGAACACACCTAAATCCATTATCAAAGACAAAGGTAAAAAATCACAGAAGAAAAAATGGAATTCCAGTTTTAGCTCTAGAGAGTCGGATACATCTGAAGGTTACTGTGACACTATGGACACAGAAACAAGCAGTCATGGCACTTATAAACAAAGACTAGTAAAAAAAAAATGCCAGCACAGTGCAAAAAAACGACACAGGGCTGGAAGGAAACAAGAACAAAAGAAAACTAAGCTCTCCTAATGGCTGGAAAGTCTCCTTCAGCCTTCGGCTGCATAGGTTCCCAGCTTTTTGAAGAACAGCAAAGACGTTTTGAATGCCATGAACGAAATTCATTCGGACTCTTTTTTTTGCTTCTGGGTTACCTGTGACGTCCAGACTTTGTATCCCTTCATTCCCCACTCAGCTGCTATCTCTGCATCATCATCCCATCTTCATAAATACAGTGATTGTCCTGAGACTTTGAAAGAAAATACAGTATTTTACTTGAAGTCACTAATTTTCTGCTTACCAATAGTTATTTTTCTTTCAATGATAATTTTTTTCTTCAGACAAAAGTCAGCCCTATGGGTTTGAGGAAGACTATATTTACTCTGAGAGTAACCCCTTTTAGTCATGCACAGTCTGGTAAGGACATTATTTGGCATGGTCCAGTGGTGTCCGTACCAGCCTTTTGTACAATACATCAATGATAACCCCTTTTCCTTACTCATGTTGCTCACCCCAACAAGATTACCTTTCTCGATCTAACCCTGATAGGTAATGATACAACTAAAAATACTACTAAATTGTACTGTAAACCTACTTCTCGTCATACTATACTTGCTGCACTACACTATCTGCAGCATACCTGTAGACAGAGCCGGTTTTAGACAAAATGTAACCCTGGGAAAATCAAAAGTGGCGCCCCAAATCTTGTAATAATGTATTAACAACACAGTTACATTATGTTGATTCAGGCCCTCCCTCACAGATTCACACCCCATAAAGCCCTCACATCTGCACCCTCATGGCCCCAGAATACACCAAATTCCCACCTCCCTCACAGATGTACACGCCCTTGAAGTGTAACCGTCATTCTTTTTTTATTTTTATAATGTGTAGGGGCAATGATACTGACCATTTTTACAATATACTTCCATTAGTGAAATTTCTATTAGTAAAATAGCTCTAAAGTGGCCCATTTTGAGCCTTAGCAACACTCCTCTGTCTTCTGTTTACATAACTGTGGAGACTTGCTCAATAGAGATGGCCTTGCAGTGCACCCGACGGTCATTTCACGGCGAACTTTGCTCGTTCGTAATTCGCCCAACATGCAAACATATGGCAATATTTGCACGCGCCATGTTTTTTCTTTTGGATAGCGCCGAACTTTGACCCATGACACATTCATTAGGTGGGACAGGAAAGCCAATTGAGACGTTTCAGCACATGGACACCCCCTCAACCCTATAATAGAACCCGATCTGGCAGCCATTTTACATTATGTGTTTTGCCAGTGTAGGGAGAGGTTGCATTTTGGAGCAGAGACAGTTAGGGAAACCAAACACTAGATAATAGGGCCACAAAAGTCCTTTTAAGGACTGGTATGAAGGGTTAAATAGAATAAGCTATATGATCTGTATGAAGGACAGGATGCTGGGTGACATCATACTAGAGGGAGAATATGTTTACATTAGCCTTATGTCCATATAGGGAATGGATTCTGCCCAGCAACAGTGAATATGTGAATCACATCTGTTTCCAATATGTGTGGAAGAATGTCTATAAAGGTTCTGAATTCCTAGAATTAAAGCAGAACGGTTTCAGAAACACGCAATCAATAAACCAGAGTCCAGGTCCGCGCTTCAAAGGAGATATAGTTTGGAAACGCCTTGTTAAAGGAAAGCGCGGTTTAAATCTTATCCCACGCTGAAACTTCCCCAAATGCACACGCCACACTGCCGACCGAAACTTCACAGGACATCGGTGACCCTTCAAAAGATCAGCAACATAGTGCAGTACCCGTGAATATGTCAAAGAATAAAGGCTTTATTATACACACAACAGCACCGCTAGAAATCAGCATATAAAATCATCTGAAATATCGCTGCCTGTGAGTATAATAAAGCCTTTATTCTTTGACATATTCACGGGTACTGCACTATGTTGCTGATCTTTTGAAGGGTCACCGCTGTCCTGTGAAGTTTCGGTCGGCAGTATGGCGTGTGCCTGTGGGGAAGTTTCAGCGTGGGAAACGATTTAAACTGCGCTTTCCTTTAACAAGTCGTTTCCAAACAATATCTCCTTTGAAGCGTGGACTCTGGTTTATTGATTGCATGTGATAAGGAGGTTGGATCGACTCCTATTCCCAGGACTGCTGCTTAGTTTGCGACTTTGACACATAGAACTATTTATTTTTCCTTGCTATGGTTTCAGAAACACGTCTGTGTGTATCTTATTGAGATCAGTTCTCCGGGTGCCTGTCTGTGACAAACAAAGGAAGAACCAGGGTGCATTAAGAAGCAGATTTATTTCATGGTATAGGTGTGCTATCGATAGGTGTGATGTAGAGGGGTGTGATACTGTATACATATAATATACTTTCTAACATAGAAATTATATTATAGTGTATTTGTATTGTGCAGCAGTTGTGTGTGGTTCTGCTGCGATACCGCAGCTAGATAGAGGGACAAACGCTATTGGAGAAATTAATTGCGATGAGTGTGATATACCTGTTGCCACCAAAAAAACTTCTCGAGGGCTGCAATATACCTTCTTCCACAAAATCCTGATTGAGGGGTGCTATATGCCTGTTTCCGCCAAATACTGATTGAGGGGTGCTATATACCAGCTTCCCCCGAATACTGATTGAGGGGTGCTATATACCTGTTTCCGCCAAATACTGATTGAGGGGTGCCATATACCTGCTTCCACAAAATACTGATTGAGTGGTGCCATATACCTGTTTCTTCAAAATACTGAATGAGGGGTGCTATATACCTGTTTCTACCAAATACTGATTGAGGGGTGCCATATAGCTTCTTCCACTAAATACTGATTGAGGGGTGCTATTGCTATATACCTCGTTCCAACAAATACTGATTGAGGGCTGCAATACACCTGCTTCCACCAAATGGTGATTGAGGGGAGCCATATACCTGTTTCCGCCAAATACTGATTGAGGGGTGCTATATACCTGTTTCTGCCAAATACTGATTGAGGGGTGCCATTTACCTTCTTCTACTAAATATTGATTGAGGGGTGCTATTGCTATATACCTCATTCCACCAAATACTGATTGAGGGCTGCAATGCACCTGTTTCCACAAAATACTGATTGACGGGTGCCATATACCTGTTTCCGCCAAATACTGATTGAGGGGTGCTATATACCTGTTTCCGCCAAATACTGATTGAGGGGTGCCATATAACTTCTTCCACAAAATACTGATTAAGGGGTGCTATTGCTATATACCTTCTTCCACAAAATACTGATTGAGGGCTGCGATACATCTGCTTCCACAAAATACTGATTGAGTGGTGCCATATAACTGTTTCCGCCAAATACTAATTGAGTGGTGCTATATACACCTGTTTCCACCAAATACTGATTGAGGGGTACCATATACCTTCTTCCACTAAATACTGATTGAGGGGTGCTATTGCTATATACCTTCTTCCACCAAATACTAATTGAGGGCTGTGATACACCTGCCTCAACAAAATACTGATTGAGGGGTGCCATATACCTGTTTCCGCCAAATACTGATTGAGGGGTGCCATATACCTTCTTCCACTAAATACTGATTGAGGGGTGCTATTGCTATATACGTTATTTCACCAAATATTGATTTAGGGCTGCGATACACCTGCTTCCACAAAATGCTGATTGAGGGGTGCCATATACCTGTTTCCACCAAATACTGGTCGAGGGGTGCTATATACCTGTTTCTGCCAAATACTGATTGAGGGGTGCCATATACCTTCTTCCACAAAATACTGATTGAGGGGTGCTATTGCTATATACCTTTTTCCACCAAATACTGATTGAGGGCTGCAATACACCTGCTTCCACAAAATGCTGATTGAGGGGTGCCATATACCTGTTTCCGCCACATACTGATTGAGGGGTGCTATATACCTGTTTCCGCCAAATACTGATTGAGGGGTGCCATATACCTTCTTCCACTAAATACTGATTGAGGGGTGCTATGGCTATATAGACAAAAAAATCACAGAAAAAACAAAGGTAAAAACATCCTGCATAGTATGATATATAAATTTGTGGATGTCACTGACCATATTATTGAAGAAAATCACAGAAATAAGATAATAATGCACTTAGTAAAGTAGATGCAAGCATTATATATGGACAAAGTCCTCACACAAAATCTGAGACACATAGCACATATTTTAAACAAAACACATTTGTGCCCCCCTATCAGTGGTGGTAAAGGTGCTGAAATCACGTGGGTGCCCACAAGTGAGGAAGAGGAGGGGAGTTCAGAGGGAAAAATGGAGCAGCAGATAGGGAGGAGAAGGAGGAGAAGCAGGCAGAACTCGCAGTGCATAGGAGACAAAAAGCAGACTGCAAATGTATCGGAGTGAGCCATCTACCATGCACGGTCACATCTTGCGCTCCCAGGAAGCCGACACATAGCTCCGCAGTGTGGGCTTTTTTTAACGTTTCAGCTGCTGATAATAATGTTGCCATCTGTCGCGGTAAGCCCAACACTCACCTATGGATGACAGCCTTAAGAAGGCACCTGGCCTCCCATCACCGAGCCCAGTGGGAGCAACACCGTCAGAACCCACAAAGCCACACTCCCGGCGCTCCAGGTCCTGCCTCTTCTCCTTCTCTCTACCATTTGTCCTCCACTCCACTTCCACCATGCCGTCGTCGCGTTCATCTGGCACAAGGCAGGCTTCCGTGGCCCAAATGTTCGAGCGTAAAAAAAATTATGACGCCGGATAATCCTCTTGCCCAACGGCTGACCGCTGGCTTGTCGGAACTGCTAGCCCGCCAACTACTGCCATATAAATTGGTGGACTCGGAGGCCTTTAGAAAATTTGTGGCCATTGGCACACCGCAATGGAGGGTCCCCAGAAGGAAATATTCTCCCAAATATTTCTCTCTGAACTATATGACCATGTTTAGCGGCAAATTAATATTTCTCTGGCACACAGTGTTGGTGCCAAGATACATCTGACCACAGACATGTGGTCTAGCAAACATAAGCAGGGAAGGTACATAACTTTTACTGCCCACTGGGTGAACCTTTTGACGGCCATCAAGCATGTAACCCGTGGCACCCATGTGGATTTGGTGTTACCGCCATGGATTGAATACAGGACTGCCTCTTCTTCTCCTACTCCTACTCCATCCTCCGTCTCCTCCTCGGCTGACTCCTCCTTTAACACTGCTACCGCTCCTTCCGCTGCACGCCCCAAGCTCCCCAGAACCTATTTGATGTCCCAGGTGAGACTTTGCCATGCTGTGCTGCGGCTGTTGTGCCTGGAAGCCAAGAGGCACACCGATCCTGCACTCCTTTCAGCTCTGCAGTCACAGGCCGATCAGTGGCTAACCCTGCTCAATTTGACAGTTGGTAAAGTGGTGTGCGACAACGGTGCCAATCTGCTGAGCGCGCTGAAACAGGGCAAAATGACACACGTGTCGTGCATGGCACACGTCTTGAACTTAGTCGTGCAGCGATTCGTTGCCAAATTCCCCGGGGTCCAGGACGTCTTGCGTCAGGCCAGGAAAATCTCTGGCCATTTTAGAAGATCTTACACGGCCATGGCTCATCTTGCTGATGTTCAGCGGTGATACCACTTGCCCGTCAGACGTCTGATTTGTGATTGCCTGATGCACTGGAACTCCACCTTGTATATGCTTGATAGGCTGCTGCAGAAGAAACATGCCGTTAACGACTACCTGTACGAACTCTGTGGCAGGACAGATTCTGGGAAGCTTGTTTTTATCACAGCGCCAGTGGCTGCTCATGCGCGACGCATGAAGACTTCTGTGACCATTTGATGAGATCACCAAACTGGTCAGTCGCAGCCAGGGCACCATCAGTGACATCGTACCTTACGCCTTCTTTCTGGAGCGTGCATTGCGTTGCATCATTGATCATGCCGTCGAGGAGCAGGAGCTGGAAGATGAGGAAGTTGCAATGCTGAATGAATTCCCAAGGGGGCTACTCCATCTGAGACAAGTCAACAGAAGTCTGAAGAGGAGTCAGAGGAGGATGGTGGCTGGGGGGAGGAGGAGGAGCAAGAATAGCAGGCTTTAAACTTTTCAGGGATCCCTTGTGTTGTCCGTGGCTGGGGGGAGGAGACCGAGGACAACATTCTCCTGGGCAATGAGCAGGAGCTAGGGTGCTCCACTGCTTCCAATTTAATGCAAATGGGGGCCTTCATGCTCCAGTGTTTGAAGAGGGACCCCCGTATAAAAAGCATAAAGTTCAAGGACCTGTACTGGGTGGCAACGTACTTAGACCCCAGGTACAAACACAAAATGGCGGACATGTTAACAGCATCATAGAGGGCTGTCACAAGGCAGCATTTCCAGGCCTTGCTGCTAGAGATTCTACATTCTGCTGTTGGGGGCACTGGCAGATGAATTTCCACCCACAACGAAACAGGTGTGGGTACCAATCCTACCTTGCCTGTAAAAAGAGAGCGGTTTGAAGATGTGTTGGTCACTTTAGATATGAGATCATTTTTACAGCCAACCCATCGACAGCCGCCCTCAAGATCCTGCCTTAGGGAACGCCTAGACCGACAGATGTCCGACTACATTGGGTTAACAGCCGATGTGGATGTTCTGAGAAACAAGGAACCCCTGGACTACTGGGTGTGCAGGCTTGACCTGTGGCCAGAGCTGGCACAATATGCCATAGAACTCTTGGCTTGCTCCTCGTCGAGTGTCCTGTCCGAAAGGACTTTAAGCGCAGCAGTGGGGATCGTGACCGATAAGCACACTTGCCTAGCTCACGACAGTGTGGACTACCTCACATTTTTAAAAATGATATTTTTTTATATTTTTCCTGTGATCGCCTAATGTACCTCTAGCCACAGAACCCAAAGTTATTTGCTGTCAGTTGAATGCCTATTGGCTAATTTTTGGGGCCTGTACTGACCGACAGTTACATGTTTATCCTGTGACTGCCTTATGTACCTCCAGCCACAGAATCCAAAGTTCTTTGCTGTCAGGTGAATTCCTATTGCCTAATTTTTGGGGTCTGTACTGGCCGACAGTTAAATTTTTATCCTGTGACTGCCTAATGTACACCAGCCACAGAATCCAAAGTTCTTTGCTGTCAGATGAATGCCTATTGGCTAGTTTTTTGGGCCTGTACTGGCCGACAGTTAAATTTTTTCCTGTGACCGCCTAATGTACCTCCAGCCACAGAATTCAAAGTTCTTTGCTGTCAGGTGAATGCCTATTGGCTAATTTTTGGGGCCTGTACTGGCCTATAGTTACAAATTTATCCTGAGACCACCTAATGCACCTCCAGCCACAGAATGCAAAGTTCTTTGCTGTCAGGTGAATGCCTATTGGCTAATTTTTGGGACCTGTACTGGCCGACAGTTACATTTTTATTCTGTGACCGCCTAATGTACCTCCAGCCGCAGAATCCAAAGTTCTTTACTGTCAGGTGAATGTCTATTGGCTAATTTTTAGGGCTTGTATTGGCCGACAGTTAATTTTTTTATCTCTAGCCACATAATCACACCCCTGTCTCACTCCTCTGCCTCTCATTATGGTGGCGTATAAACCGCATTCACCATAAGGACCTTCTAATGTCTCAGGGTCATGTGACTGTGCCCCCAACCCTGTACTGTGCCCCCTTATACCCTGCATTGTGCCCTCTTACCACACCCTGTGCAGTGCCCCTAGTCATTCCCTGTTCTGTACCCTCTTATACCCTTTTATACGGTCACGGTATGGCGGTGTTATCCAGTCAATGTAAGGCGGTGGTATCTAATAACTGGATGGCCATAACTGTATCCCTTTTCCTGCCCATGTCATCCTTTTTTACACCTGGCATGAGCAGGAAAAATATGCAGATTGCGGTGCTATGGACCTGTGCGCCACAATCTGTGTCAGAAATATGCCTAACATAGACATATTTCTATATAATAAATGACCACCTTTTTGTATTATTCGGGGATAGGGCTAATATCTTTATATTATATAGATTCTAGTGTATTATACTGTGCCCTGTATTTCCCAGTAGAAAATGATCCTTCTGAAACACAGTCCTCATCCCTGACCACCAGGACCAGGTAGCACTCTGTCAGTACATGGCAGCCTACCCTCTCTGCCATGCTGCTCCGCTGTGTACTGGTGCTTATTCTGAAACTAGGGCTGGGTTCACATCTTATTTTTGCCATCCATTTAATGCATACCAAAAATGTATGTGTTAACAGATGCCTCAAACTGATGCCGTACAGTGGCGTCCGTTCACCATACAGTTCCATGGTAGAAAAAAAAAATTACGTTAACGTATGCAGTTTTTTTATGGACTTTGTATTGTGTATTTTAGAATATTCGTAATTTTTTTCGACTGTTCACTGGATTCCTCCCTGCTTAAGTTGCTTGTGGGCCAATGAGTCATTGGCCCACAAGCAAGAAGCAGGGAGGAATCATGTGTTCAGTAGAGATGTCACGAACATAAAATTTTCCGTTCGCGAACGGCGATCGCGAATTTCCGCAAATGTTAGCGAACGGGCGAACCGGGAGAACCGCCATAGACTTAAAAAGGCAGGCGAATTTTAAAGCCCACAAGGACTCTTTCTGGCCACAATAGTGATGGAAAAGTTGTTTCAAGGGGACTAACACCAGGACTGTGGCATGCCGGAGGGGGATCCATGGCAAAACTCCAATGGAAAATTACATAGTTGACGCAGAATCGGGTTTTAATCCATAAAGGGCATAAATCACCTAACATTCCTAAATTGTTTGGATTAACGTGCTTTAAAACATCAGGTATGATGTTGTATCGATCAGGTAGTGTAAGGGTTACGCCCGCTTCACAGTGACAGACCAAACTCTGACAGACCAAACTTCCCTTTTAACTCACCGCAAACAACCGCAAACAGTCCATTTGCACAACCGCAAACTCCCCATTTGCACAAGGTTGGATACCAAGCTAGTCATGTCCCCTTCCTTGTCCTCACTGATGTCATTGAAGGTCTCTTCCTCCACCCAGCCACGTACAACACCAAGGGTCCCCGAAAGGTGACAACAAGCCCCCTGGGACGCCTGCTGTGGTTGGTCTTCCACCTCCTCAAAGCCACCTTCCTCCTCTGACTCTTCTTCTTCAGACTCCTCTCTCTGCGTTGCCGCAGGTCCAGCAATCGACGACAAGGCTGCTTCTGGTGGTGATGGTGACCACAACTCTTCCTCTTCATGCTCATCTACGGCCTGATCCAACACTCTTCGCAGGGCACTCTCCAGAAAATACGCATATGGGATGAGGTCGATGATGTTGCCTTGGGATTGACTGACCAGGTTTGTCTCCCCCGCAAAAGGATGCATGAGCCTACAGCCATTGTGCATGAGCGTTCAGTAACGCGGCCAAAAAATACCCAGCTCCACAGAGGCTGTTTTTTTTATTTTAAAAAATCTGTTCTTACCAGTTTAATCTCTGCTTTGTCCCCTATCAGGGGCCGGTGTATGGAATAGATTTTAGGAATCGGGAGATGGAAAAAGATGCTTGGTCGGTCCTCTTACTTCCAATTTGGGGCACTGCGCGTGCGCCGTGCAATGTACTGTGCCACCCTATATGAGTGGTATGTTAAGTAGTACTATTCCTATCAGTTTAATCCTTGTTACGTCCCCTATCAGGGGCCGGTTCATGGAATAAATTTTAGGAACCGGGAGATAGAAAAAGATGCTTGGTTGGTCCTCTTACTTCCAATTTGGGGCACTGCGTGTGCACAGTGCAATGTACTGTGCCGCCATATATGAGTGGTGTGTTAAGTAGTACTATTCTTATCAGTTTAATCCCTGTTACGTATAGAGTTTAGACAACCGCAAAGAGTTGTCAATAGTTGACACACTCATGACATAAATTTTATTCCTCTATGCGTCTATCTTGGTGTAGTGATGACTGTGCTCGTGCGCACGTTTAGGAGATTGCAGGCGATGGCGGTTTTTCAAAGCCTATGGTCGTGCTGAGGTAGTTCAGTGACAGTTAAGTGACCCAGAAAACAATGATTCTGCAGTGTGGGCCCATTGTTGGCCTAGTAGGCTTTAATGATCACCTTAGATGATCACAAAGAAAATTAATGTTTTTTCTATGCAAAATTATCCAGCCGATCGCTTTTGGTCTGCTCACAATGAAGCAACGACCTTATCATCTGGGGTGTGCCAACATTGCCATTGTCAACACACTCATAGAGGTGATCGCTTCATTGTGATACGCAAGACCCTTCACCACAACAAGGCAACGATCACGAAGGGGAATTGACAAATGTATGTGCCTTTTTTTTTGTTTTGTTTTTGCAGCCACAGTGCAGCACCAGAGGCCAGAAAAATTAGGCATGTACACATGCCTAAAAAATTAGGTATTGTTGCAGCCGCTGCTGTAGCAGCGCCTGGAGAAATTTATGTTTTCCAGGCAGAAAGTGCACTAAAAAATTGCGGCTTGAACCCTAGTTGGTGGTGGAGAAGTCACGCAAGTCATCCGGCATGCAGAGATTAAATACAGCAGCGTATGGACCATTTTTAGCCCAAGGCATCTCACCAGGCCTTTTTTAGTCAAATGCATCCCCCACTGTCAGTCCCTTCGGGATCCATGCCTCATTCATTTTAATAAAGGTGAGGTAATCTAGACTTTTTTGACCTCTTCTCAGTGACAATACCTCCTGCTGCGCTGAAGGTCCTTTCTGACAGGACACTTGAAGCGGGGCAGGCCAGAAGTTCTATCGCAAATTGGGATAGCTCAGGCCACAGGTCAAGCCTGCACACCCAGTAGTCAAGGGGTTCATCGCTCCTCAGAGTTTAGATATCTGCAGTTAAGGCGAGGTAGTCTGCTACCTGTCGGTCGATTCGTTCTCTGAGGGTGGACCCCGAAGTGCTGTGGCGATGCGTAGGACTTAAAAAGCTCTGCATGTCCTCCATCAACAACACGTCTGTAAAGCGTCCTGTCCTTGCCGGCATAGTAGTTCTTAGGAAGAGGATTACTTTCACCTCTTCCCCTGTTAGATTCCCGATGTGCTGTGACATCACCCTTATACGCTGTGTAAAGCATACTTTTTAACTTGTTTTGTAACTGCTGCATCCTTTCCGACTTCCGGTAATTCGGTAACATTTCAGCCACTTTCTGCTTATACCGGGGGTCTAGTAGCGTGGCCACCCAGTACAGGTCATTCTCCTTCAGCCTTCTTATACGAGAGTCCCTCAACAGGCATGACAGCATGAAAGACCCCATTTGCACAAGGTTGGATGCCGAGCTACTCATGTCCCGTTCCTCGTCCTCACTGATGTCATTGAAGGTCTGTTCTTCCCCCCAGCCACGTACAACACCACGGGTACCAGATAGGTGTCAACGAGCACCCTGGGATGCCTGCTGTGGTTGGTCTTCCTCCTCCTCAAAGCCACATTCCTCCTCTGACTCCTCTTCCTCAGACTCCTCTTCCAGCGTTGCCGCAGGTCCAGCAAGCGATGCTGATAAGGCTGTTTCTGGTGGTGATGGTGACCACAACTCTTCCTCTTCCTATTCATGCTCATCTACGGCCTGATCCAGCACTTTTGACAGGGCACGCTCCAGGAAGAAAAAAAATGTGATGATGTCGCTGATGGTGCCTTCAGTGCGACTGACTAAGTTTGTCACCTCCTCAAAAGTACGCATGAGCCAACAGGCATTGCGCATGAGCGTCCAGTAACGTGGCAAAAAAATACCCAGCTCCGCAGAGGCTGTCCTAGCACCCCGGTCATACAAATACTCGTTGGCGGCTTTTTCTTGTTAGAGCAGGCGGTCGAACATTAGGAGTGTTGAATTCCAACGTGTCGGGCTGTCGCAAATCAAGCGCCTCACTGGCATGTTGTTTCACCGCTGAATATCGGAAAAGTGCGCCATGGCCGTGTAGGAACGCCTTAAATGGCCACACACCTTCCTGGCCTGCTTGAGGACGTCCTGTAAGCCTGGGTACTTATGCACAAAGCGTTGTACGATCAGATTCATCACATGTGCCATGCACGGCACATGTGTCAACTTGCCCAAATTCAATGCCGCCAACAAATTGCTTCCGTTGTCACACACCACTTTGCCGATCTCCAGTTGGTGCGGGGTCAGCCACTGATCCACCTGTGCGTTCAGGGCGGACAGGAGTGCTGGTCCGGTGTGACTCTCTGCTTTCAGGCAAGTCAACCCCAAGACGGCGTGACACTATCGTATCCGGGATGTGGAATAGCCCCTGGGGAGCTGGGGGGGTGCAGTTGATGTGGAGCAAGACGCAGCAGCAGAAGAGCACTAAGCCGAGGAGGTTAGCGAATAGGATGGAGTAGGAGGAGTAGAGGCGGTGGCAGCAGGCCTGCCTGCAAGTCGTGGCGGTGTCACCAACTCCTCTGCAGAGCCACACATTCCATGCTTGGCAGCCGTCAGCAGGTTTACCCAATGCGCAGTGTACGTGATATACCTGCCCTGACCGTGCTTTGCAGACCAGGTATCAGTGGTCAGATGGACCCTTGCCCCAACACTGTGTGCCAAACATGCCATGAATTCCTTTTCCACAATAGAGTACAGGTTGGGGATTGCCTTTTGTGAAAAAAAAATTCGGCCGAGTACCTTCCACTGCGGTGTCCCAATAGCTACAAATTATTTGAAGGCCTCAGACTCCACCAGCTTGTATGGTAAAAGCTGGCGGGCTAAGAGTTCCGACAAGAAATCTGCAAGGGTGTGACTTTGTGACATTGGCTTCTTACACTCAAACATTTCCTTTACAGACACCTGACTGTGGGCAGATGAGCAGGAACTGCTGAAGGTGAGAGGCGGAGTGGCGGGTGGTTGAGAGGGGGCAAGGAGGACAGCAGTGGTTGACGTGGCTGAAGATGCTGGACCAGGAGGAGGCTTTGAGTTTGTGTGCTGCTTATACTCATCATGTGTTGATCCCATAGGCGTTTGTGATGTGAGATCATGTGCCTTCGCAAAGCAGTTGTACCTAGGTGGGTGTTTGACTTCCCACGACTCTGTTTCTTTTGGCACAGGTTGCAAATGGCATCGCTGTTATCAGAGGCAGACACACAGAAAAAATGCCACACTGCTGAGCTTTGCAATGATGGCATTCTGGTGGTGGCAACAGCATGCGTTAATTGGCGTGCTGTCTGGCTGACCCCGGTGCCGATACATGCTGTCTGACTGTGCCACTAGCTCCTTGCGACAACCTCCCCCTGCTTCCAACTCGTCTCCTCCTCCTCTCTGTCTCCCCATCTGAACTTTCCCCCTGTTCTTCTTCTCTTCGAGCGGGCACCCACGTGACATCCACGGACACATCGTCATCATCAACCGCTTCACTTGTATTTGACAACTCAGCAAAGGAAGCAGCAGCGGGTACAACATCATCATCATCACAACGTACGTCCATGTGTGTAATGCTGCCTGACTGAGACATATCCCTGTTATCTACATCCTCTGGCAATAATGGTTGCGCATCACTCATTTCTTCCAACTGATGTGTAAATTACTCCTCTGACAGATCAAGTGAAGCGGCTGTGGCGCTAGTGTTGGTGGTGGCTGAAGGCGGGCGAGTGGTAACTTGAGAGGTGCCCGAAGCTGAGTTGGAGGAGGATGGTGCGTCAAGGTTCCGAGCGGAAGCTGTAGAAGATTGGGTGTCCTGTGTTAGCCAGTCAACTATGTCCTCAGAACTTTTCGAGTTCAGGGTACGTGGCCTCTGAACACTGGGCATTATTCTAGGGCCAAAGGAAATCACAGCACCACGACCATGACGGCCCCTGTGGGGTGGCCTGCCTCTGCCTGTCATTTTTTTTTAGATTAGTGGTACTATGCGTGCAAGGTACTGTGCCACCCGATATGAGTGGTGGGCAGTGGGCACAGTACACTCTGTGGGCCTGACACACACTGGCAGGCAACTGCAATTATATTACAGAGAAAAAATAGTTTTACTGTTTTATCTGCAAGCTACTGTGCCACCAGATATGAGTGGTGGGCACTGGCAGTGGGCACAGTACACCCTGTGGGCCTGACACACACTGGCAGGCAACTGCAATTATATTACAGAGAAAAATTTGTTTTACTGTTTTATCTGTAAGCTACTGTGCCACCAGATATGAGTGTTGAGCACAGGCAGTGGGCACAGTACACTCTGTGGGCTTGACACACACTGGCAGGCAACTGCAATTATATTACAGAGAAAAATGTGTTTTACTGTTTTATCTGTAAGCTACTGTGCCACTAGATATGAGTGGTGAGCACAGGCAGTGGGCACAGTACACTCTGTGGGCTTGACACACACTGGCAGGCAACTGCAATTATATTACAGAGAAAAAAATGTCATGACTTTTTTATCTGCAAGGTACTGTGCCACCCAATATGAGTGGTGGGCACTGGCAGTGGGCACAGTACACTCTGTGGGCCTGACACACACTGGCAGGCAGCTGCAATTATATTACAGAGAAAAAAAAAAAGCAGACTGATGTACTAGCCCTAAAAAGGGCTTTTTGGGGTGCTTTCAGGACGCTGTCCTTACAGCAGATCAGATGAGTCTTTGAGGACTGGAGTGGACACAGAACACTGGCCTAGCTAACGATTTCCCTATTAATTCAGCAGCAGCAGCACTCTCCCTGCTCTCACTAACACTGCAGCTTCAGAATGAATCTAAGATGGATGCTGTCCTTGCTTTTTGATAGGAGGTGGGAGGGTCTGGGAGGGAGGGTATGCATATTGGCTGGAATGTGTCTGCTGACTGTGAGGTACAGGGTCAAAGTTTGCTCAATGATGACGTATATGGGGCGGACTGAACATCGCATATGTTCGCCCGCCGCGGCGAACGCGAACAAGCGGTGTTTGCCGGGAACTGTTCGCCGGCGAATAGTTTGGGACATCTCTAGTGTTCAGATGGAAAAAAAGACGAATATTCGAAAAACTAATATTTAGCACTATATTCTATAGTGTTATATATTCGTTTTTGACCTACGCCTGTATTGATTGCGTAATATTTGCATATTACGCGATCATTACCTTGGCGATTTTCGAGTAAAAAAAAGAATGTAGAATATAATGAATATTCGAATTTGCTAATATTAGCCAAATATTCTACAAAATATTCACGAAATATCACAAATTTGAATATGACCTCTGTTGCTCATCACTACTTTGGACTCCATTTGACGCGCTCTCCGCTTGTTTCCAGCTTTTTCATTGATCAAAATAGTGCAGTCAACCGCAGTATTCTGTCCAAAGAAAAAGCCAGAAACAAATCGAAAGCAGGTAAAATTAAGGGATTCTCTGGGCTACCTCCGGATAGGTTATCAATATCAGATCAATGGGAGCTGAGTTTCAGTATGACGTCACCAGAAACTACACAGTGTAAAAGGCCTTTTGCTTCTTTTCTGAGGATAGGTCATCAATATCTGTACATTAAAATAAATGTACCTAAATTAATACACATTTGAATACCATTTTCCCTTGATGGAAAGCCCTGTGGTGGGTTAAAACACAAAGTGAACACAGCCTTAATCTGCACCCATGTCTAATTTTTGGTAAGTTGCATAAGGAAATAAAACAAAAAAACTGAAAATAATAATTGAATAGCCCTTTAATGCATGTAAATCATCTATAATCATACAGCTACAATGCATTTGGAAACTCTTCAGACCTTTTCACTTTTTCATATTTTGTTATGTTGCAGCCTTGTGCTAAAATAGAAAAAAAAATAATCAGGTTTTCCACAATCAATCTGCACCCAATCACTCCTAAAGACAGAAGACAGAATTTTAGAAATGTTTGCAAATTTATTAAAAAGGAAAAACAAAAAGTTTGCATGGACATACATTAAGTATTCAGACCCTTTGCTATGCCACTTTAAATTTAGCTCTGTAGGCTCCCATTTCTCTTGATCATCTTTGTATCTACAATTTGGTTGGAGTCCACCTATGGTAAATTTAGCTTGTATATTCTTTGAAAAGACACACACCTGTTTATATGCTGTAAGGTCTCATAGCGGACAAGGCATATCAGAACAAAAACCAGGTCATGAAGAAAAAAGACGTGCCTGTAGAGCTCATAGACAGATTGTGTGGCATCACAGATGTGGAGAAGGGTTCCAAAATTCTTAAATGGAAGAAGTTTGGAACAACCAGAACTCCTTAAAGCTGGCTGCCGCTCCAAACTAAGTGATAAGGAAAAAGAGCCTTGGTAAGAGGTGAACAAGAACCCAATGCCATTCTGCCTGAGCTCCAAAAGATCCTTTGTGCAGATGGGAGAAACTTACAGAGAGTTAATCATCACTTTAACATTCCAGCAATCTGGGCTTAGTAAAATATATTTGAAAGTTAGCAAAAAACACCTAAAGGGCCAGATTCTCTGGTCTGATGAAATCAAGATTGAACTTTTTGGCCTCAATTCTAAGCATCATGATAGGAGGAAACCAAATACTGCCCAATACCATCCCTACAATGAAGTTTGGTGGTGGCAGTATCATGCTATGTGGGTATTTATCAACATATGGGACAGGGAGACTGGTCAGGGTTAGGAGAAAAATAGATGGAACAAAGTACATAGATTTTCTTATTGAAAACTTGATCCAAAGGTTTACATTCCTACAAGACAGTGACCCTAATCAGACAGCCAAGACATGACAGCACTGGCTTAGGGTCAACTCTGTGAATGTTTTTGAGTGGTCAAACCAGAGCCTGGACTTGAACTCAATCGAACATCTCTGGAAATTCCCCATTCAACTTGACAGAGTTTGAGAGGATCTGCAGAGAAGAATGGCAGACAATGCCCAAATCCAGGTGTGTAAACCTTGTGGCATCATACCCAAGAAGTCTGGAGACTGTAATAGCTGTCAAAGGTGTTTCAACTAAGTACTGAGTAAAGGGTCTGAATTTTTTTCTTTTTAATAAATGAACAAAGATTTTGAACATTCTGTTTTTACTTTGTCATTATGGTGTATTGAGTGCAGAATAAAGGGGGAACTTTTTTTTTTCATTTTAGCACAAGGCCGCAACATAAAAAAATGTGAAATTGAAAGGATCTGAAAAGTTTCCAAATGCATTGTATACGTACCACAAAATGATGCTAAAAATATCTACATGTCTGCAATATACAAGACCTTATATAGTTTTTATTGTTGCAATGTAAGGCAATAACAATGAAAAATTTCTGTCGTCCTAATGGGGTTAAACCTGCCATTCAGCATGTGCATATACAGTATATTTGTAGTAACTTTCAATCTTAATAAAGAGGGTCTAGAAGTTTAAAACTTCTTACAATGTTAAAGTCTGTCAGTTGCTATTTAATTACACAGAAATGAAAAGAAATAAATAAATAGGCTCCTTCAAATTCTTTTGCCTCTTGCGTCAAACCATAAATTACTGCTTTATTATCTAAATGAGACAACTGACGTCACGAAAAAGCAAAGGTTGAGTACTTCACAAATAAGTTAAGCTTAATTAAATTGTTGACGGCAATGATAGTCACCTACTTACGCAGCATTTCAATGTATTTCATTGTTAACCTTGCTAGTTAAAAAATAAAACATGCACATTTTTCTTAATTTATAAAAAGAGCACAATAACTTATAAATTACACAGAAAATAACTTTTTTTAAGGTAAAATCAATCTTGTAAATTACACACTTGCACATTATTATAAAGAAGTGTACGGTAATTTGTATTCTTGTTCCTTTAATAGTCTTGTCACTTTTACACTTTAAAGTTCTAAGCCTCAGACATTTAATTTACTTGTGTTATCACCATGAGTGCAGCAATTTTTAGTCAATGTGCTATAGACTATGTGGCCCTAGGGAAGAAGGTAAACGTATATGTTTTGGTAAAGTATGTACCCCTTTTGGGGTATTCCACTATTCTATTATATTCCTAATATTACTTTACCTCCTGAAACTCATCTGTTTGAGAGGGTACTGCAGCTTGATCTATTTAGTCTCAATAACATTAACCCCTTAGTGACCACCCTGTTTTGGGCCTTACTGACCAAGCGTTTTTCTACGGCGTTCACCACAGTGGATAATTTATGTGATATTTATGTAGTCCGGGTTGTTACAGACGTGGCAATACCAAATATACGGAGTATTTATTTTTGCAATTTTTTTCATTGAAAAGCGTATTTTCAATGGAAAAATAAGTGTAATTTTTTAATGGAATTTTTTTATTTAATAAATGTGTCTTAGTTTTGAATTTTTTTTTACCACTTAATAGTCCCACAAGGGGACTATAACACAGTATTTTGATTGATTTTAAATGCAATGCATTATCCCTATAATGCATTGCATTTTAATAGCAATGCTATTTCAACATTGACCTGTAGGCTGTGCCAGAGAGGCGCAGCCTGCTGGAAATTACTACAGCCGGGACCAGGGCCTACATCGGAAGACAGGTAGCCTTCAAACACATCAGCACCCCACGATCGCATTTGCGGGGTGCTGATGGGAGACAGAGAGAGACAGCTCCCTCTGTCACCGCTTTACATGCGGTGGACGCCATTGCCCACAGCATGTAAAGCGTTAAACAGCCCGGATCGGCTTCTGGTCTGGGCTGTTAGAGCTGGGACGCGGTTCCCATGTGAGAGCCAGGTCCCCGCTGCATGTAAAAAGGCGGTGGCCCAGCCTAAAGCCCCTTAGTGACCGCCATAAAAACAAGTATTGGTGGTCACTAAGGGGTTAATGAGACAAGCAATAGTACCAGGCACATGTGCTTGTGCAAAGGAGCTGCTATACCTGTGTAAATAAGGGCTCATGCACAAGACCGTATTTTCTTTCCGTGTCAGTTCCGTTTTTTGCAGATCAAATGCGGAACCATCATTTAAATGGGTCCGCAAAAAAACCTGAAGTTACTCCAGGTCCATTCAGTTTCCGTATGTCCATTCCACAAAAAAAACAGAACATATCCTATTATTGTCCGCATTATGTACAAGCATAGGACTGGTCTATTAGGGTGCATGAGTTCTAATAAAGAGGATGCAGTTCTTTTGCTAGGCTTCTTCATTCTGCTGATCGGCAAAGTTCCCACTGATCAAATACTGATGGGCTATATTTAAGCATTCTTTAACTCTATCCAAAGAATTAGGTCCAGTCCTATATTGAAAGATTTTTTCCAACTTTTATTCTACCATAATCTGGACCCCAGTAAGTAAAACCTTTTAAGGACATACCATCATTCTTTAGGCATAGTTCTATATCTAATGATTTTTTTCCCACTTTTGTTCTATCATATGCTGAACACTAACAGGGAAAAAAAATTATGTATAGAGTTGAGCGAACACCTGGATGTTTGGGTTCGAGAAGTTCGGCCGAACTTCCCGAAAATGTTCGGGTTCGGGATCCAAACTCGACCCGAACTTAGCCCCGAACCCCATAGAAGTCAATGGGGACCCAAACTTTTCGGCACTAAAAAGCCTGTAAAACAGCCCAGGAAAGGGCTAGAGGGCTGCAAAAGGCAGCAAAATGGAGGTAAATCCCCTGCAAACAAATGTGGATAGGGAAATGAATAAAAATAAAAATAAAATAAATAAAAATTAACCAATATCAATTGGAGAGAGGTTCCATAGCAGAGAATCAGGCTTCATGTCACCCACCACTGGAACAGGCCATTGTCAGATATTTAGGCCCCAGCACCCAGACAGAGGAGAGAGGTCCCATAGCAGAGAATCAGGCTTCATGTCATAGCATAGAATCAGGCTTCACGTCACCCACCACTGGAACAGGCCATTGTCAGATATTTAGGCCCCGGCACCCAGACAGAGGAGAGAGGTCCCATAGCAGAGATTCAGGCTTGGGTGTGTCTGCTGCCTGCAGCTGAGGTGATCAGACGTGTGCTAGGAGAGCTCCTGAACCTCCAGAGACTTCCAGGGTGATTTTTCCATCTGCTTCCCCTGTGATCGGATCCAGACTTGCGGGGAGTTTTTTCCATCTCTCCCCAGCCCAGGCCCTGCCTCTCCCTTGGGAGCTGGTAGGGTCCTGTGGCAATGGCATCCAGGAAGGGTGCCCCTGCTCCCCGGCCTGGGTCGGCGGGGAGTAGGGAGCTACAGCGACCGGCCAGGAGTGACGACAGCGAGGGGGTAGTACCATCAGGACGTGGCAGAGGCAGCCGAGTCCCCCCTGAGGACCTGAAGTCGCAGGCAGAGGATCAGGAGGTATCGTCCCAGGTAGGTTGGGGGTCCCGGAGGGAGAGGGAGACCACCCAGACCTACAGCTCCCGCGTGGCATACCACCTCCATGAATTCAAGGAGCTGGGACGACACCTCAAAAGCCTGAGCCAAGAGCTGAAACTGCTTAGGGCAAAGGCCAATGTTACGAGCAATAAGAAAAGAGCCCCTATCTCTGGAAAAATCAAGACACTTAAAAAGGAGGTAAAAGAGGCACAGGAAAGAAGGGAAAAGCATCTGAGTGAGAGCGTCCCTTTTAGGGAAAAACTCCTTAATGAGGAGAGGTTCCTGGAAATGGAAGAGAGAAGGAGAGAGCGGAAAGCAAACAGCAGCAGCGACAGTGAGGACGAGGATAACCGCATACCTGCCGTGGTGTCCAAATCTGTCACCTCCCGGTCGGTCCGGCCGGAGCCTGCGCCCGCTCCTCCTGACTCGCAGTGGTCTGTGCCAGGAGACTGCAGTATTCCAGCGCAGCAAGCGGGGTTGCCCTCATCCGAGGGAGAATCGTCCTCGGCCGCGGAGACCTTCAGTGAAGAGGAGGGCAGTAGAGGAGGATTGATGGAAGAAATTTGTCAGCTGGAATCCCCTGTCCAGTTCCAGAACTTTGTTTTTGGTGATGAGCTGCTAGAAGAAACAGGCAAAGAAAAGAAGAAAAACAAGAAAAACAAGAACAAAAGCAAGAATAAGAAAAAACAGCAGGCAGTGGAGACACACTTCATCTATGTCCCTGCGGAGCGCTTGGTGCAGGCTGAAAAGTCTGTGCCAGGTACTCCGCAGGTTAGTGTCCCCAATTCACTGCCTGTTAATACTGAATCCAAGATGGCGCTGAACGCCGACATAAGAGGCAAAAGAGGCGGCAAAGATCTAGTTCAAGCGGGAGCCTCCGGTGCTGATGGCCACTCCCCAGTGGGAGGGGGGTGGTCCGGCGCTGGAGTTAGCTCCCGTGAAGGAGGTGGCCCCGCTCACCGCTCTGGCTACTGCCCTGCCTGCCGTTCCGGTATGTAGGGTGGTGCTGGGGCGGTGTGATGGGAGCACCGTCTCTCCCACACAAGGCGGTGACAGCCCTGAGTCCCCGCCTGCGGTTGCGAAAGTGCGGCGGAGATCAGGGGAAGCAGCAGCGAGTGAGGCTGGAGGTGCGGCTGGGGGTGTGTCCGGGGTGCGTCCGGGCCTCCTCCAATCGGCGCGCATGTGGGCGTGGCCGGGGGGGTGCCCGGCCGTGCTTCCGGACGCGCTCCTGGTGTTGTGAGTGAGTGCGCAAGCGCAGTGAGTAAGCGGCTGCGCACTGAAGAACCGGGGGCTGGACTGCCGGAAAAGAGTTGTCTGGGGCGCTCCGGTCCTCTTGTAAGGCGGAAAAGAAAGGAAAGGAAGGGTATATTGCTCCAAAATATATGGCCATGTACGTTGCCACTGGGCATGCCACCCTGTCTCTGCCTCCTCCTCCAGCGCTGAATTAAGTGCTGGGGATGGGAGAAGTGTGGTAACCTATGCCCAGGTCCATGGGGCAGCGGAGGTGGGGAGGGGCGGTGACAGTGGCAATGTTTATACTGTTAAAAATACTGTTAAAAGGGCTGATGAAAATATAAAAAGTAATGATATGGTGACACCTGCTGCACCAGCTGTCCCAGCAGGGAGAGAGGGTGAATGCAAGCAGGGTGCTGGTAAGGGTGTTGGTGGAGAGGGTGTTGGTGGAGAGGGTGCTGCATCGAGTCCCAAAGGTGGGAGGGATGCTGGAGGTCGCTAAGAAAGCGGCGGCTGCGGCTCCTGGTGTCCGCCCTCCGGAGTGGTCCGGTGTGGCATCCGGTACTAGTATAGTGGGGGGGGGGGGCGGTTCGGTTGCCCCTCCTGCGGCTGTAATACCCGGCAGAAGTTATGCCAGTGTGGCTGCGGCCGTGGGGGGGAGGGGCTATCCTCGTTGGCTTCCTCATTCCCAGGAGTCGCGGTTGGTGACTTGCAACGGCGACACCTGGAGGACCTCAAAAGGGGGGAGAGTTCAATGACAGTAGAGGGTGAGAAGGTAGATCTAACCTTATGGATAAATAGGCATGGCCTGCGAGCTTTCCGAGAGGAAAGGGGGGGCGAGACCACCTGATCCCTGCCCACAACCGGCCCTGGGACCAGACGGAATGTAGTCTGTCTCAAGTGGAGAAGCAATGATGCCTGCCCTACGAGAAAGAGGGTGGTGGAGCTCCTGCTTGAGATGGGTTTCAGGGTGGCTGACATCTTCGCCCTGATACATCCTTATGGTTCCAAGGAGTTCGACATCAGGTTTGCCCGGCCGGAGGGCCTAGAGCTTTTCTGGTCTGGGTATGAGCTGGTGATGAACTTACCGGATTGGAAGGGTTTTTTCGCTCAGGCGATAACCCGGCAGAACAACGTCAAGAAGGTGACCGTTTTAACCCGTAACGAATCACCTTCTTGCGTTGATATTCTGACGTGGCTAAGCAGGTATGGGGATGTCCAGGGTGTACCATCCAAAAACCTGGACGAATTTGGCATTTGGTCGGGAGCCTGGACTTTCAATGTGAAGTTGAAATGTCTAGGAAGCACGGTTTCCCACATTCCATCCTCTGCCTTCATCGGCCGGGATAGGATCCTGGTTTTCTACAGGGGGCAACCTAAGCTCTGTCACAAGTGTGACAGCCCTTCACACTTCAGCGCCAGCTGCCAAGTGCAGAAGTGCGCGTTGTGTGGAGGGACAGGTCACCTTGCCGCAACTTGTGAGGAGATTAGGTGCAACTTGTGTGGTGTGCTCGGACACCCATTTAGTCGCTGTCCCCTCTCTGAGGTCAATGCGGCCCGAGCTCATGCAGCAGTGGGCCGGGAAGTCTCTTCAGCTGAGGCGGGAGCTGGCGGAGACAGTCAAGTTAAGGGGTCAGTGAAGACCAAGAGCGGTCCGTCCCGGCAGAGGCGGAGGGAGAGACGCCAGGCGGAGAGGGAACAGAAGGAACCCCACCACAATGGGGTGATGTCTGCCCCTCCCCAAGTGGCTGACTCCCGTAGTTCAGAGACCCTAGGGGACAGGGAGCTAAGGGCGGAGATCAGGAGACTAGAATAGGCCGATGAGACCCAGTCTTCAAACTACGAAAGTGCAGCAGAGGGTAGTGAGACTAGGTCTAACATCAATAGAAGGAAACGGTACTCAAAAAAAAAGAGCCCGACCAAAGTAGCCAGGGAAGGCGAAACCGGCTCCCCTCTTGAGCTCTCCAACCGGTATCTCACTTTGGATGAGACCGCCGCCTCCTCTTCATCTGAGGAGGAGGTAAGAAGTGGGGTACCGGGGGCGAAGGAGGGAGGGCTTTCAGGAGGCCCCGTGCCCCTCTCTGGTGAGGATGTAAGGTCCCCAGAAGAGGAGGCAAATCCGATTCCTGGAACGGAGAAAGCCAGGGGCGGTACGCTAGAGGGAGCGGTGGTGACAGATGGAATGGATACCACCGTCTCCCTCAAAAGAGGGCGTGCCGCTTTAGAGGATAGCCCCGGGAGGGGTAAGAAGGTTGGGAAGGAAGGAGGACATCTAGATTAAACACCAAGTATGGCGGTACCCACTCAGCTGACACTGGCGACCATTAATGTCGCCAGCATTAAATATGATGCAGCTCGTTACACAGCCTTTGATTTTTTCAGCCGAGTTGAAGCTGATGTTTTATTTTTGCAAGAGACCAGACTGTCAAACTTGGCAGAAGTCCATAAAGCGAAGAGGGAGTGGAGATCTGGGCCCTCCTTCTGGTCTCTTGCGGCTGAGCCGTATAGCGGAGTGGCGGTTCTTTTCACCGTACCGGTAGAATGCCGACGGGTGGTTGAACTAGAAATGGGGAGGTGTTTGATCTTGGATATCCTCATAAAGGGACAGGAACTGCGCTTGATCAATATCTACGGGCCCCAGTCCAGGTGGGGCAGGAAATGTCTCTTTATGAGGATCAAGCCTTTCCTTTTTACGAGCCGGCAAGTGGTCTTTGATGGGGACTTTAACACTATCATAAGGTCCCAGGATAGGGGAGGCACCAGAGACCGGCTTACTTATGATAGTAAAGCTCTAAACAGTATAGCTAGTGAGACTCGTCTGGTGGATGTCCACATTAGGCACACCCCAGACCACGGTGGTTTCACTTTCTATAGAGGAGATAGGATTAGGTCTAGAATAGACAGGTTTTTTTTGAAGGAGGAGGCTACTTTCTCGCCCTTAAGGGTTGTGGAGGTAGAATTCTCCGACCACTGTCTGATTATGTTTTCTCTGAATATTTCAGAATCCCCCCAAATGGGAAGAGGTTACTGGAAGCTGAATGCGGGAGTCCTGGAGGAAGCAGAGGTGAGACAATCCTTTGAGGACTTTCTTCAGAGTCAGGTAGCTTTGCTGGATCTCTGTGACACTAAGTCAGAGTGGTGGGAGGTATTCAAAGACCGGGCCGCAAAGTTCTTCCGCCAGCTCTCGAGCCTCAGGTCTCTGGACAGGTACCGCCTGTATCAGAGTCTGAGGAGGAAACTCGAAGGTCTGGTCTCGACTGGAGGTAGCCGTGAGGCTATCTCCAGAGTGAAATCTTTGCTCAAGAGGTGCCAGTATGATAGGCACACATCTTTAGTTTTTGAGAGGGACTTCGGGAGGTACCGCTCGCCCGACCCCTACAGAAACTGTAAGATGTCAGTGAAGAGTAAGTTAATAACAGGACTGTTTGATAGTACGGGATCTCTGAACAGGTCCAGATCAGGGATCCTGGAAGTCGTCAGATCCTTTTACTCGTGTCTCTTGGGAAAGAGGGATCTGGATCGGGACAAGATGTCAGCTTTCCTGGCTGAAATCACCCCTGAGTCAGAAGCTCACCTCTCTTTTGACGTTTTGGTGGAAGAGATCAGGAAGGAGGAAGTTATCCTGGCGGTGGAAGGGTTAGCTCTGAAGAAGTCGCCAGGCCCGGATGGCTTAACATCCGAGTTTTATAAGACCTTTAAGGACTCTTTATGTCCCCTCTTGACCGAGGTATTCAATGAGTGTCTATCCTTGGGCACTCTACCTCGGTCAATGAGGAGGTCAGCCCGGATCCTTCTATCAAAGGGTAAAGATCCGAGCCGTATTGAGAACTGGCGTCCCATAGCACTTCTCAATACGGACAGAAAGATTCTGGCCAAGATACTGTTTAACAGGCTGGTGAAATTTGCGCCTCAACTCCTTTCGGTGGCTCAGCATTGCTCGGTTCCAGGCCGCAGCACTTTTAGTGCTGTACTCGGTGTCCGAGAGGCAGTGGAACAGAGTAGAGCAGGCCACTGGAGGGGGTACATGCTGTCCTTAGATCAAGCAAAGGCGTTTGATCGGGTGAACCACGAGTACCTCTTGTCGGTCCTTTTGAAGTATGGACTGCCGGGTGGGTTTGTCGATTGGTTAAAGATCTTGTATGCGGGGGCAGAGAGTTTCCCACTTGTGAACGGTTGGTCTGGCTGCCCCTTTGAGGTTGGGTCCGACGTTCGCCAGGGTTGTCCTTTGAGCCAGCTTTTATACGTGTTCGCGATTGATCCCTTTCTTAAGAGGGTCAGTCGTGGACCGTTGGCGGGAGTCGGGATGGATCGGGCGGCGCCGGAAGCCACTCTGGGGACAGTAGCGTACGCCGACGATGTCACCATTTTTGTGTCCTCAAAAGGGGAGGCGGAATATGTGATGTCTGAGGTGGATCGCTACTCGGAAGCATCCTGGTCCATGATCAACCGGTATAAGTGTGAGAGTCTCTGGCTGGGAGGGGGTGATCCAGCTTTTGATCTCCCGGACACCCTCCCAGGGCCCCAGTCGTCAGCCAAAGTCCTAGGCATCCATTTCGGTCATGAAGATTATCCCACTCAAAATTGGGACGACAAGCTTAAGATCGCCGCTCAGAAGGTCGACCAGTGGAAGGGCTGGTCTTTGACCCTCCGGGAAAGGGTGCACCTGATCAAGGCTTTCCTGCTCCCTCTGCTTATCTATTTGGGCAGTGTGTGTATCTTGCCAGAGCCTCTCTGGACTCGGGTTTACAGTCTGTTCTTCCAGCTCTTATGGGGGAATAGACTGAACCTGATCAAGAGGGAGGTGACTTACCGCACGAGGAGATTAGGGGGGTTATCTATGGTCAACCCCGTGGTGTTTCTTGTAAACACATTTGTTAAAGTAAATCTGGCGAACCTCTGGATGGAGAGGGCTTCTCCGTGGGTAGTCTCCTGCCGGGGGTGGTTTCGGCCTTTCTTCCAGGAATGGGAGACAGGAGGGCAAGTGAAGGACTTGCGTACGCCTCACGGATATCTTCCGGCTTACGTCACCCCGATTCTGAAGGTAATCCGCCGGTGGGGTTTGGAGGTAGGGGAAATCAGGACTCTGTCAAGGAGGTCCCTTGACGAGAGGGTCTTGTTGTCCCACTTCCAGAAGCCCCTGGCCCTCAAGGATTGCCCAAGCCGGGATCTAGACAAGGGGTTTCAGTTGCTAAATTCTGCAAGGATCCCCTTGAAGTTTTGGGACTTGGCTTGGCGCTGCTTTCACGGGAGGCACTTCCTGCTCCAGTGTCCCTTTAATACAGAGGTGTACAAACGGGTGGGAGCTTCCATTGGCTGGCCTAGGCTAGCCAGCCTCTCCTATGCGGAGTGGGCCTATGGAGTACTCAGAGACCTGGGCAGAAGGGACCTGTGCACATGTTTTTTAGTTAGCATAGTGGTTAGGTACTACACGTGGAAGGCACAGTGTTTAGTTTCAACAAGGCAGAAAGTCCTCCCAGTGGATGAGGTGTGTAGGAACATTCTGGGGGACCTGGTGAAGGTACGTTCTCTCGAGTACGAAAGACTGGGTACCAGCAGGGCCTCTCTCCTCTGGAGAGGTTTTGCTTTTAGTGTACCATAGCCTAGTAGTACTCTTCCTGGTGGTGGGCTGATACTCTCACCCTAGATTTTTGTTTTGGATAAAGTGTATGGTTTTTGAAAGGCTTGCAAAGGCTGAACTTGGTCCTTCGGGAGTGGTTATGTGTGGTTATAGTAATGTTTATTGTATGTTTATTGTATGGTATATTGTATATATTGTGTATTATGTTGGTATATGGTATATTGTATATATTGTGTATTATGTTGAAGGATAGGGTAAGCGGGGGTTAGTTAGTTAGCAGGCGAACTCTCTTGGCGGCGGGTGTTCTGCATTTGACCACTGCTCCCTCTTTTGCTACGCTGTTGGCTCAGTTTCACCACTGCCTCTTTCTCCGAACTCCGAAAGTCAGTGGCACGACCTTCATTCCATGTGGGGTCTAGTACCTCATTGTCCCCTGCATCATCTTCCACCCAGTGTTCCTCCCTGACCTCCTGTTCGGTCTGCACACTGCAGAAAGACGCAGCAGTTGGCACCTGTGTTTCATCATAATCAGCGACGTGCTGAGGTGGTATTCCCATGTACTCATCATCAGGAAACATAAGTGGTTGTGCGTCAGTGCATTCTATGTCTTCCACCGCTGGGGAAGGGCTAGGTGGATGCCCTTGAGAAACCCTGCCAGCAGAGTCTTCAAACAGCATAAGAGACTGCTGCATAACTTGAGGCTCAGACAGTTTCCCTGATATGCATGGGGGTGATGTGACAGACTGATGGGCTTGGTTTTCAGGCGCCATCTGTGCGCTTTCTGCAGAAGACTGGGTGGGAGATAATGTGAACGTGCTGGATCCACTGTCGGCCACCCAATTGACTAATGCCTGTACCTGCTCAGGCCTTACCATCCTTAGAATGGCATTGGGCCCCACCCAATATTGCTGTAAATTCTGGCGTCTACTGGGACCTGAGGTAGTTGGTTCACTAGGACGTGTGGCTGTGGCAGAACGGCCACGTCCTCTCCCAGCACCAGAGGCTCCACTAACACCACCACGACCATGTCTGTGTCCGCGTCCCTTACTAGATGTTTTCCTCATTGTTACCGTTCACCACAATAAGAAAAAAAATATTTGTCCCAATGTATTGAATTCAAATTCAGGCCATTTTTTGACAGGCACCTAACACTATCTGGCTATCTATTTAAGTACCGTATTACACTAATACAGGCACAGCAGTAACCACTGATTTAGGGGAATATAAATTGTAGGCCTAGTATTTAGGCCCTGGATGAAAGGTATCCTTTTACGGACAGAATTAGACTTGGAGATGCACGGTAGCGTGTGAAGTTATTGAAAATGACCCTATCAGCACTTGAATTTGCACCTTCAATGTAATATACCCTTTTACGGACAGAAATACACTATGTGAGATGCACAATAGTGCGTGCAAATTTAAAGCCTTATGCTTTCAGCAATTGTAATTTAACAGTTTGTGTAATATACCCTTTTACGGAACAAAAATACAATTGGAGATGCATGCTGAGTGTAATATACCATTTTACGGACTGATTTACACTTGGCCTGCAACAGCAGAAACCACAGATTTAGGGTATTGCTATTTTGGCAATTGAATTTCACCCCAGAAAAAAATATATCCTTTGCCAGACAGCAGACAGTATTACAATTGGCTAGCCACAGCTGAAACACCAGATTTAGGGTATTGCTATTTTGGCAATTGAATTTCACCCCAGAAAAAAAAAAATATCCTTTGCCAGACAGCAGACAGTATTACAATTGGCTAGCCACAGCTGAAACACCAGATTTAGGGTATTGCTATTTTGGCAATTGTATTTCACCCCTCAATAAAATAGCAAGCACAGCCAAGCCCCTGATGTAGGATATAGCAAAAAAAAAAAAAAAAAACACTATTGATGATTAAATGGACTTGGTGGCAGCTTGTGCTGGCGCACCACAAGACACAAAGTGGCCGCTGATCACCCCAGAAAAAAGTGACAGAAAAAACGCTCTGGGCAGCCTAAAAACAGTGAGCAATTAACTAGCAGAAGTTGAATGATTCACAGCTGTAGATCGATCACTTCATTAAGTGTTTTTGCTGAGTAAATCCCTGCCTAATCTCGCCCTCACAGCAGCTGCATCCTCTCCCTACACTGATCAGAGCAGAGTGACGTGCGGCGCTACGTGACTCCAGCTTAAATGGAGGCTGGGTCACATGCTGCACTGGCCAATCACAGCCATGCCAATAGTAGGCATGGCTGTGATGGCCTCTTGGGGCAATTAGTATGACGCTTGTTTCAAAAAGCGCCAAGAAAGCGCCAAACACCGAACCCGAACTTTTACGTAAATGTTCGGGTTCCGGTCCGTGTCACGAACACCCCAAAATTCGGTACGAACCCGAACTATACAGATCGGGTTCGCTCATCCCTAGTTGTGAATTAAGCGGAATGAGTTAGATTCTTTTTTTAGGGACTAGGCCTAAAGGAGAAAAGCGAAAATTTTGAGAAGGAGGGCTAGAAAAGGTGCCTGCAACACTGCCTAATTAAATTTATTTTAAAAAAAATTCCTTAACTATAGAAGAGTTTAATTTTATAAATTTAAGGTTCTCAACCCATGTGCAGCCAGTCCTTGAATATTCAGGGACATAAAAACCAAAAGAAAAGCCGGATAATAGTAACCTAGCCATCGCTTTGTCTGGATAGCAATTTAGCCAGGGAGTTAATTTTGTTAGTCTGACTGGAGTTGTTGCTTTTTCCTTGATCATCTTTAGTAGCTGAGGCCACAGCTGATCAGAGCTTTTTGAAACATTTGAAGACTGGGTGTCTTCCACTACAAAAGGAGCACTCATGTCTATATTTGCTATTTGAGGCCCATTTGCATATATTTTCGTTATATGCAAAGCATAGCCCTCTTTTGTTGTTAATTAACTGACGAAAATTAGTATTCTTTTGTGGTAACATAAGGTTTAATTATAGGCCAACATCCTTGTTTCCCCATTGCATATTAGAATGTACCAACAGTTTCTGTCTGAAAGACTCATCATATGAATTGCAAGCCATTCCACCAAAACTGCGATAAGCTTCCAAAATTGAATCCATGTGATAAAATAAACCGCAGCATAGCTCGGGTTTGCATTCTCCCGTGACTGCTGCATAAATAGAGAAAGCCTGTAACCAATTAAAAATTGATTTGGATTTTATGTTTTTTGAGTCAGAATCCTTAATATGTTTGAATTCTGAATTATTAATGGATGATGGGAGTAGGGAATATAAATCAATAAATTCCCTGTTAACCGGAGGTGAGTATATTGTTTTCTTTCCTTGTTTTTTTCTTTTTTCCGGAGGAGCAGGAGGAGAGAAGGTTCCTGGTTCCCGGCAATTCTGTTTTGAAGGTAGGTTGTCCTTTGGGCTGTCACTGCAGATGAGTGCGCCAGTGACGACGGTGAGATTGATCCTCTCTGGGCTCGCGCATGGGGCTGTGCAGAAGACATGAGAAGAAGATCCGAACATATAAGTTCCTTAGTCAAGCATTTCTGAAGCCAAGTGACTCCTCCTTCGGATACAGCTTTGTAGATGAGTTGCTTGAGAAGTTCTTCCATGGGTAAGTATGGCGTAGGTCCTAACTGTTTGTTGTCCAGTGCCGTGAATGTGCACTGACCATTATCTCCTTCTTTTACAGGTACCTGGAACGTCCGTTGAAGAGAAGGACCAATTACCATTCTCCAAGGGCACCTGCAACTTTTCCCAGACTTAATTCACCGATGACTTCACCAATCAAATCCTGTTGCCAGGTAAGAAATCAATAACTTTATTATTCATCACATAAACCTATACAATGAACGGAACCATGCCATCATGTGTTCCCTTCATTGTATACACACTTTCGGGCCCATACATACTGATGATCGCTTCCATAATGGAAGTGGTCATTAGTATCTGCTCCATAAGATGCACTGCCATTTCCCCTCCCACCATCCCCCACCCCTCCGCTTTTGCATAAATTATGGTAAGCAGGTCACATGATTGCTTATTTGGCCCTTTATCTTCCAAAAGACTCCAAAGGAGAAGAAAGAGAACATGCAGCAGCCTGTAAGTAAAGAAATGTGTGTATCTTCATGTGTTTTTATCTGTGTGTCTGTGTGTGTGTGTGTGTTTGTGTTCCAGTGTCTGCTCTTATTTTGTATACACGGACATTAATACAGTACCTCTTCTCTTGTCCTGTAAATTAGGTGCAATCCTCAATATCTACCGTATATTTCGCCCTATAAAATGCACCGGCCCATAGGACACACCTAGGTCTTAGAGGAGGGCAATAAGAAGAAAATATTTTTCATTAGACCTCAGATCAGCAATCAGACCCCCAATGTAAATCAGACCTCAGATCAGACCACAATGTGAATGACCCCCAATCAGACCTCAGATCAGAGCCCAATATAAAGAAGACCCCCAATCAGACCTCAGATGAGACCCCCATGCCTCATATCAGCCCCTAGCCATATGTGCTCAGCCCCCAGCCATATGTGCTCAGCCCCCAGCCATATGTACTCAGCCCCCAGCCATATGTACTCAACCCCAGCTATATGTGAACAGCCCCCAGATATATATGAGCAGCCCCCAGCCATAATTCAGCCTCAGATCACAAAACAAAAAAAAACCACTTACCTCTCCTGCTTCTGGACGCCGCTGCTCCTCACATCGCAATCCTCTTCCTCCTGCTGTCGGCTGTGCTGTGAACTGGCGCGCACAGCGTGAGGTCACAGAGTGCTCTCACACTGTGCGCAGCCTTCACAGCCAACAGCCGAGGACCAGGAAATGGTGAGTACAGAGCCTTCATCTGTCACGCCCTGCCCTGTGGGTGTTCTGAGGAGATCTGTCAGAATTGCTGCAAGTGACTCGATCTGACAGTTTGTTTTGTTGTGGGATTGAGCAGAATCCCACCTCCTCCCAGGTGTTGTTCTTTAGGTAATTGGTGAAGCTATTTATTCCTCCCTCTCCCTATAGCCTTTGCGGGTTATAGTTCTGCCTTGTGTGAGTTCTGGAAGTTTGGTGGATCGTCTGCTCCAACACATCTCTAGATAAGTCCTTTAGATAAGTGTGTTTTAGTCTTAGGTACGTGGGCACGTGCATATCTACCATCGAGATATGCACATGGGCATAGCAGCTTAGGAGAAGTGTTTTAGGGATTGCTAGGAGGTGACCCCTTTGTTCCCTTGCATTTGGGGCCTAGTCAGTTGTTTTGTTTACTTTGCCATGTTCTGTTTCTGTCCGTTATCTTACCGTTATCTTACCTACTTATATACTCTCCCTACGGTCATTTTCCCCTTGCTGTTTGCAAAATGGAAGCTATTGATGCTTTGGTTGATCGCATGCACGGATTGTCTTAGGAGGTAGCTGACCTCCACAATTCGGTTGCACGGTGTCAGAGTACTTTGGCATCTGGCGCCGCCGGGGAAAACCAAGTCTGCCTGGAATCTAAGGTCACTTTCCCAGATAGGTTTTCCGGGGAATGGATAACTTTGTTCGGTTCAGGGAGTCCGGTAAATTGTATTTTCGTCTGCGCCCGATTTCACCTGGAGACGAAAACCAAAGAGTAGGGATTATTATTTCTCTGCTAAAAGGTGACGCTCAGTCTTGGGCTTTTTCTCTTCCGACCGGTTCACAGTCTCTCCGGTCGGTGGATGAATTTTTCAGAGCCCTGGGCCTGATTTATGATGACCCAGACCGGGTCTCTAGGGCTGAATCTATGTTACGCAGCTTGTGCCAGGGAGAACGTACTGCTGAGTCGTATTGTGCTGAATTTAGAAGATTGGCGACTGACTCGGAGTGGAATGATCCTGCACTCCGTAGTCAGTTCTTTCAGGGGCTATCTGAGAGATTAAAAGATGCCCTTGCATTTCATGAAAATCCTGATTCTTTGGAGGTGGCCATGTCTTTGGCCGTACGCATTGATAGACGTCTTAGGGAGAGGTGCAAGGTTCCCCTCGGACGGGGGGTGTTGTCTGGTGGGGAATCAGTCCCTCCTGTCCCTCGGGGTACTATGACACTTGAATCAGGGACTGGAGAGGAGCCGATGCAATTGAGTCAGGTTACTTCTTGCTCTGGTAATAGGAATTTTAGGAGGCTGAATAGACTGTGTTACTTCTGTGGTAAAGACGGTCATTTTGTTAATGTGTGCCCTTTTATTAAACCTCAAAGTGATAATGAAAAACAAATAAGGGATTCCTTCAAAGGGAAAAAAACAACAACTCCCTTACTCTTGGTAGTGTGAATGGGGAATTAGAGCAGGCATATTCGTATCCTACCTGCAGTACCCGATTCCTCCTGCCTGCCATGGTGGCGCTAGACTCTGGAAATTTAGAGTTAAAGGTATTTGCTGACAGTGGTGCAGGGGTTAATCTTGTTGATTTTCAATTTCTTCAGAGTAATGGTTTTAAAACTAGTGCATTAAGCAAAGAGATACCAGTGTTTGCTATAGATTCCGCCCCCCTCTCGCAAAGATGTCTAACTCATATTGTTCAGGATATTCATTTTAGGGTGGGTGATTCTCATGTTGAGTTCATTTCTTGTTTTGTTATGAAAGGTTTGCCTGCTCCGATGGTTCTGGGTTTACCATGGTTGATAAAACATAACCCTACCATTAATTGGCAAACGAGACAAATCAGTAATTGGAGTGAATTTTGTATAAACAACTGTCTTTGTGCCTCTATTTCGGGGGTGGCCACTAAGGTGTTGCCTCAGTTTCTTTCCGATTTTTCGGACGTATTCTCGGATGGTGGAGCTCAGGAGTTGCCCCCTCACCGAGAGTATGATTGTCTGGTCAATCTTATCCCAGGAGCAAAATTTCCAAAATCTCAGTTATATAATCTTTCTCAACCTGAAAGAGTAGCTATGCGGGAGTATATTGCCGAGAGTTTGGCAAAGAGACAAATTAGACCATCTAAGTCTCCTATGGCCGCTGGCTTCTTTTTCGCAAAGAAGAAGGACGGATCCCTTAGACCGTGCCTAGATTTCCAGGAACTGAATCTCATTACTGTCCGTGATCCTTATCCCCTTCCCTTGATTCCGGATCTATTTGATCAGATTATTGGTGCCAAGGTGTTTTCTAAATTGGATTTAAGAGGAGCTTATAATCTGGTCAGAATCAGGGAAGGAAATGAATGGAAAACGGCCTTCAATACCCCCGAGGGTAGAACCTAGTCATGCCCTTTGGTTTAACTAATGCTCCAGCTGTCTTTCAGCGCTTTATCAATGACATTTTTCATCATTTGGTGTGGATGTTCGTTGTTATTTACCTCGATGACATACTAATTTACTTACCCGTTATGAAGACTCATCAGAATCATTTGAGACAAGTGTTCTTAATCCTTCGGGAGAATAAATTGTATGCTAAATTGGAAAAATGTGTGTTTGCTGTTCAGGAGCTGCCGTTTTTGGGGTACTTGCTTTCTGCCTCCGGTTTTCGTATGGATCCCGAAAAGGTCCGTGTGGTACTGGAATGGGATCGGCCGGAGAATCAGAAAGCCCTGATGCGGTTTTTAGGATTTACTAATTACTACTGGGTGTCTCTTTCCCTCTTCCCTACAGCTGAGGGTTCGGTTCAGTGTGTTTTAGTCTTAGGTACGTGGGCATGTGCATATCTACCATTGAGATATGCACATGGGCATAGCAGCTTAGGGAAAGTGTTTTAGGGATTGCTAAGAGGTGACCCCTTTGTTCCCTTGCATTTGGGGCCAAGTCAGTTGTTTTGTTTACTTTGCCGTTGTCTGTTTCCTTCCCTTATCTTACCTACCTTGACATCATCGCTTCCTGGTCCTCCGGTACTAATGAGTTTTGGGGTGGGGGGAGTGCGTCTTATGGAGCAAAAAATATGGTACTCTTATTCTGTATATATAGACACTGCAAAGTACCTCTTCTATTTTCCTGTATACAGGGTGCAATTATCAGTATCTGCTCTTATTCTGTATATATGACATTGCTCAGTACCACTTCTTCTGTCCTGTATACTGGGTGTAATTCTCAGTATCTGCTCTTATTTTGTATATATGGACACTGCATAGTACCACTTATCTTGTCCTGTACACTGGGTGTAATTTTCAGTATCTGCTGTTATTCTGTATTACGAACACTGCACAGGTCTCTGAGGTAGTGGTTTGAATTAAAGGGACTGTCCATGAGTTATTTTCATGTTGTAAGGGAAAGCATAAAGGCATCCATTTTTATATGTATTCATTTTATATCTATGTATAACCTGCACTTGGGAGGGGGGGGGGGGATTTATCCTTGGAAGGAACAGGGGCACAGAAGGCACAGTGGGCCCTCCCCCTATGCTGATCATTGATTTTCTTATCTCAAACTAAACATAGTAACTCAAAGCTTGTCTACACTATGGCACTTTTACAACGAGGGTAAGCCACAAGAGGTCATTGCTAAAGAAGCTGGCTGTTCAGAAAGTGTTATATCTAAGCATATTAAACAAAAGTTCAGTGGATAGAAAATGTGTGGTAGAAAAAGATACATAAGCAACAGGGATAACCATAGCCTTGAAAGGACTGTCAAAAAAAGGCCATTCAGAAATTTGGGTGACTGTGGACTGGAGTCAGTGCCTCAAGAGTCACCACACACATACGTACAGTCGTGGCCAAAAGTTTTGAGAATGACACAAATATTCGTTTTCACAAAGTTTGCTGCTAAACTGCTTTTAGATCTTTGTTTCAGTTGTTTCTGTGATGTAGTGAAATATAATTACACGCACTTCATTAGTTTCAAAGGCTTTTATCGACAATTACATGACATTTATGCAAAGAGTCAGTATTTGCAGTGTTGGCCATTCTTTTTCAGGACCTCTGCAATTCGCCTCTTGAGGATTGACCACAAGATTTCAATGGGATTAAGATCTGGGGAGTTTCCAGGCCATGGACCCAAAATGTCAACGTTTTGGTCCCCGAGCTACTTAGTTATCACTTTTGCCTTATGGCACGGTGCTCCATCGTGCTGGAAAATGCATTGTTCTTCACCGAACTGTTGTTGGATTGTTGGAAGAAGTTGCTGTTGGAGGGTGTTTTGGTACCATTCTTTATTCATGGCTGTGTTTTTGGGCAAAATTGTGAGTGAGCCCACTCCCTTGGATGAGAAGCAACCCCACACATGAATGGTCTCAGGATGCTTTACTGTTGGCATGACACAGGACTGATGGTAGCGCTCACCTTTTCTTCTCTGGACAAGCCTTTTTCCAGATGCCCCAAACAATCGGAAAGAGGCTTCATCGGAGAATATGACTTTGCCCCAGTTCTCAGCAGTCCATTCACCATACTTTCTGAAGAAGATCAATCTGTCCCTGATGTTTTTTTTTGGAGAGAAGTGGCTTCTTTGCTGGCCTTTTTGACACCAGGCCATCTTCCAAAAGTCTTCGCCTCACTGTGCGTGCAGATGCGCTCACACCTGCCTGCTGCCATTCCTGAGCAAGCTCTGCACTGGTGGCACTCCGATCCCGCAGCTGAATCCTCTTTAGGAGACGATCCTGGCGCTTGCTGGACTTTCTTGGACGCCCTGAAGCCTTCTTAACAGGAATTGAACCTCTTTCCTTGAAGTTCTTGATGATCCTATAAATTGTTGATTGAGGTGCAATCTTAGTAGCCAAAATATCCTTGCCTGTGAAGCCATTTTTATGCAACGCAGTGATGGCTGCACGCGTTTCTTTGCAGGTCACCATGGTTAACAATGGAAGAACAATGATTTCAAGCATCACCCTCCTTTTAACATGTCACGTCTGCCATTTTAACCCAATCAGCCTGACATAATGATCTCCAGCCTTGTGCTCGTCAACATTCTCACCTGAGTTAACAAGACGATTACTGAAATGATCTCAGCAGGTCCTTTAATGACAGCAATGAAATGCAGTGGAAATTTTTTTTTGGGATTAAGTTAATTTTCATGGCAAAGTAGGACTATGCAATTCATCTGATCACTCTCCATAACATTCTGGAGTATATGCAAATTGCTATTATAAAAACTTAAGCAGCAACTTTTCCAATTTCCAATATTTATCTAATTTTCAAAACTTTTGGCCACGACTGTATACAGGACATGGTCTACAACTGTTACATTCCTTTTGTCAGGCCACTCATGAGCCAGAGACAACATCAGAAGCGCTTTACCTGGACTAAGGAGAAGGACTGGACTGTAGCTCAGTGGTGCAAAGTCCTGTTTTCAGATGACAGTACATTTTGTATTTCATTTGGAAATCAAGGTCCCAGAGTCTGGAGAAAGAGTGGAGAGGCACGCAATCCAAGTTGCTTGAGGGCCAGTGTAAAGTTTCCACAGTGATGGTTTGGGGAGCCATGTCATCTTCTAGTGTTGGTCCACAGTGTTAATGGAAATTTTAGAGTACTTCATGCTTTCCTCTGCTGACAAGCTTTATGGCAATGCTGATTTCATTTTCCAGCAGGACATGGAACCTGCCCACACTGTCAAAAGTTTCAATACCTGGCTTAATAACCACAATATCGCTGTGCTTGATGGGCCAGCAAGCTCACCTGACCTAAACCCCATAGAGAATCTGTGGCGTAATGTCAAGAGAAACATGAGAGACACCAGACCCAACAATGCAGACAGGCTGAAGATTTCTATCAAGCATCCTTGGCTTCTATAACACATCAGCAGTGCCACCGGCTAATAGCCTCCATGCCATGCCTCATTGATGCAGTAATTCATATAAAAGGAACCCCAATCAAGTATTAAATGCATACACTGTACATACATTTCAGTAGGCCAACATTTCTGTATTAAAAAAATTGGTCTTATATAATATTCTAGTTTTCTGAGATACTCACTTTTGGGATTTCATTAGCTGTAAGAAATAATCATCAACATTAAATAAATAAACACTTGGAATAGATCATTCTGTGTGTAGAGTCTGTATCAGGGGTCAGCAACCTTCGGCAGTGAAAGGAGGATTCTGGAAGTTGTAGTTTCAAAACAGCTAGAGTGCCAAAGGTTGATGATCTCTGGTCTATAAATTATAAGTGTCACTTTTGAAATTACTGAAATAAGTTACCTTTTCGATGGTATTCTAATTTACTGAGATGCACCTGTGTATGACAGTCTATGTAATTTTGGGATCTTTGTGATTCAAGGGCATTATGTTGATGGTGTGATGTGAGGCAGTAAAATGGTTAGGCCTCTTTCACACGGGCGTTGCGGGAAAAGGTGCGGGTGCGTTGCGGGAACATGCGCGATTTTTCCGCGCGAGTGCAAAACATTGTAATGCATTTTGCACTTGCGTGAGAAAAATCGGCCATGTTTGGTACCCAAACCCGAACTTCTTCACAGAAGTTCCGGTTTGGGATCGGTGTTCTGTAGATTGTATTATTTTCCCTTATAACATGGTTATAAGGGAAAATAATAGCATTCTTAATACAGAATGCATAGTAAAATAGGGCTGGAGGGGTTAAAAAAAATAAAAATAATTTAACTCACCTTAATCCACTTGCTCGCGCAGCCCAGCATCTCTTCTGTCTTCTTTTTTGCTGTGTGCAGGAAAAGGACCTGTGGTGACGTCACTCCGGTCATCACATGGTCCGTCACATGATCCATCACCATGGTAAAAGATCATGTGACGGACCAAGTGATGACCGGAGTGACGTCACCACAGGTCCTTTTCCTGCACACAGCAAAAAAGAAGACAGAAGAGAAGCCGGGCTGCGCGAGCAAGTGGATTAAGGTGAGTTTAATTATTTTTAATTTTTTTTAACCCCTCCAGCCCTATTTTACTATGCATTCTGTATTCAGAATGCTATTATTTTCCCTTATAACCATGTTATAAGGGAAAATAATAATGATCGGGTCCCCATCCCGATCGTCTCCTAGCAACCGTACTCCGGATGCTTGTGATTTTCACGCAACCCCATTCATTTCTATGGGGCCTGCGTTATGTGGAAAACGCACAAAGAGGAGCATGCTGCGATTTTCACACAACGCACAAGTGATGCGTGAAAATCACTGCTCGTGTGCACAGCCCCATAGAAATGAATGGGTCAGGATTCAGTGCGGGTGCAATGCGTTCAACTCACGCATCGCATCCACGCGGAATACCCGCCAGTGTGAAAGGGACCTTAGAGTGTATGTCTGAAAATAAATTCGGGCCTGTTGGTTCTGTAAAAGTAAAGTGAAATAAATAGGTTTTCAATGGACTGTGGTCTGGTCTGGAGTCTTTATTTATTGTAGTGATTGTAATTACTTGTCTCAGAGAATCTTATGTACATATCTGTGTCTGGGATGCCTTTCTGTCTCAAGTTGTTTCTTCTAGTCCTTGATTAGGGTATGGGCTGCATTTAGCTGTTGATGTTGTTCTGCAAATTTAGACCACATGGACTTACCAGATATGAGTGGAGATGCTTGGTTGTGTTGTAGAGGTTCTACACTGTCTCCAATGTGCTGTACTTCAGCTTTAATGTGTAATAATTCCTTCATTACAGCGGAAAGTACCTGCACAAAGGTGCACTTCAAGAAGCATTGAGAAATAGGGCCCAATTCTCTCACAGTACAAGTCTCTTGTGCATTAGTAAGAATCTTGTCATTTGGGTCTTCCATAGCTTCTGAGTCTGGGCATGCCACCAGTGCCAACTTGGAAGCTGCTTCAAAAGGGGTCTGCAACTCTGGTATTTCTCCATCTCTGACTTCTGTTTCTGAAATTTAACGATGCAGGGAGTTTCTCTATCCTTGCTCATCCTTCCCATTTTCAGCAGCTGGGGGTATACTGTAAATCTGCAGGACACAGCATGCTGTAAGAGAGGAGCTGTGGCCTATATGTGTCATTACTTTCTGCAATGAGAAAAGCTCCTTTCAGGTAATTGCATGCAAAAAGCAAAGTTTATGGTCAATTTTCTTGCTTAATTTATTGGATGTCATACATAAAAACAACATTATTACAGTGCAATTTATTATTATATTAGACAGTTTAGCAGCAGATCTCATGTGACATTTGTTCTATGATATACTAAATATAATTTCAAAGAGGGCTTAATAAAGATGTATCAAATATATGGATAGACTTGTAAAAATGTAATACTATAGTGGGAATTGTTCTAATAACTCATCTACATAAATTTCATCTTCTATTCCCTCCAGCTGCTATGTATTATACTGAGGCATAGTTTATGAAGATATGTTATGCAGAAATAAACTCCAAACTGAAAATACTGATAAATAAAAGGCATTGTCTAGGGGGAAAAGTGTTTTAAATTGAAGGCAGAATAGAAGTGTATCAAAATTTTCATACAACTTGCTTTTATACTGTTACAAATGTATTAGAATTCAATTTTGTAATATGTTTTTTATTAATTAATTTTACTGACTTTATGTCAATATAGGCTACGTTATGCCCAGAATGCCGGCAGTCAGTAGCAGGCAGTGCCAAAAACATCTGTTGTCTATGGTAGTGATTTTAGTGCAGCCTATTAAATCGCTGGTAACAGTTGCCTGTGAATAAGATCTTCTGGTGTATTTTGGATTATTCTGATTTGCTGCTGATCTCTCGCCTGGATTTCTGCCTGACGATTTAGATCCTGACATGACTACTTGGTATTGACCCGGCTTTGTTATCGTATTACTCTTGGTTTGTGGTTTTTGCTCTCGTTGTCTCTTCTGATTTTGACCCGGTCCATTTGTAACTGCTTTGTCCGCTATTACAGATGTTTTCGTTCTTGTGTCTGTCTGTCACTATGTTATTTTTGTCCTTTTTTTTCTCCTCACATAGACTCCAGAACTTAGTGAAGTAGGGACTGTCATCCAGTTGCTTAATACGGATCGTGCAAGTACAATAGGTAGGGATAGTGGTACAGGTGGTGTTCAGGGCTTCACTCTTCCCTACCGTCACACAGGCTCCCTTAGTTTGGGATTTTTTACACCACTTTTCACTGATGTGCATACAGAATCTATACACAGTAACCATGAATATGGTGTACAAATTCCACAGTTCTGCAAGGATAGGTACCACAGTGAGAACAGTACTAAGGTAGTACCCCTGACCTGGGGGTACTACAAATATAGATAGTTATGTTATGTATGTTGTATGTTATCTGGCCGTTAGTGATGAGCGAGCATGCTCGGCCGAACTGCTGTTCGGCTCGAGCATCGCTATGCTCGGCAAATCCGGGTGCTCAGCCGAATAATTCAGGTGCTCGAATACAATTTAATACAATGGGAGAACCCCAGGCACCCCCTGCTCAGAAGAGAAGAGGGTGTCTGGTTCATTAAAAAAAAGTTTAGAAATTGATGGAAACTCCATTAAAAAAGGTTTAGAACAGCATTAAGAGGATAGCTGTATGTGTCTTAGACTCCTATCATGTAAAACATACAGTAGACAACCACACAAAGGCTATATGCCAAAAGCCAGGTATGTACAAGGCATCCATCTATCCATGAGACAGATAACAGACAGCATACCTTATAATGGCAGCCTTGTGCACTATGAGATATTCCAAACCAGCTCTCATCTGACTGAGAGCCAGTAAACCTCAAAGTTATTTTGCATCTGTTGGATGGCTTGGGTGGACCTGCACACCTAGATCAATATCATTAGGGCGACAAAAAGTTTTCAGATTGTCCTAACATAATATTCAATAACCTTTCTATACAGTTTTGTCATGTAAAAACGGATTTGCATAAACAAGGACATATTGGAAAGACATGCAAATGAGCAGAATCTGCCTTGTTTTTTAGCTGTCATAAGACTATGAAAACCAATAGATCGTGCTATTGAGTTATGAACAGTATGTTTAAATATCCCGCCCCTAGTCACATGATAGAAGCCTTCAAGACATGTGATTCTGACGTCATGTTGGCAAGACAACCAAGGTATGTTTACTAACATCCAGAGAGAAAGAAAAGGAAAATAAATGCGATCCTTCTGTATCATCGAAGATCGCTATGAATCAGTTACACTGCGGAGACACATAGAAAACAGGAAAACCAAAATAATTACATAAATCGAGCACGGATAAATGGTTATATACAATGAACATCTCCTACGTATTTTCATAGGAAGCTGCTCACCGCGTACTCACAATTCAACCCTTTGGGTGTCATCGTTTGTAGGCGGTGAATCCAATAGGCTTCCCGCTTTCATATGCATCGTAGTCTCACCTACATAACAGAGTCCACATGGACATTTCTGTCCATGTGTAACTGATTCATAGCGATCTTCGATGATACAGAAGGATCGCATTTATTTTCCTTTTCTTTCTCTCTGGATGTTAGTAAACATACCTTGGTTGTCTTGCCAACATGACGTCAGAATCACATGCCTTGAAGGCTTCTATCATGTGACTAGGGGCGCGCTATTTAAACATATGTTCATGTTCATTTCATTGCCACTCGCTGTTTGCTTGAGTTTGACAAAGGCACTTGCATGTGCCGAAACACACGTCACTTCTATCCATGAGTGGCGAATAAAAAATTGATAACTACATCATAAGGAGTGCCGGTTCCTTCTTCCAATTAAGAATATTTGTCTTGTCATAAGACTGTGAAACTAATAGAGGGCGCTGTTCAAAATTCAATGTTTGTCGTACATAATAGAAGTCTAAGACACATCCAGCTATCCTCTTAATACTGTTTCCAAACCATTTTGATGGGGTTTCCATCAATTTCTAAACCTTTTTTTAAGAACCAGACACCCTCTTCTCTTCCGAGCAGGGGGTGCCTGGTTGTCTCCCATTGACTTCTATTATACTCGGGTGCTCGGCCCAGCATATGAATATAGCAATGTGTTCGGGCCGAACACCTGAATACTTTGGTGCTCGCTCATCACTACAGGCCGTACATTCCAGCAAGGATATGGTTTGCTGTGGTTGACAAGGAACAGGGCAAAGCATCCTGTTCCTCCCCTCTTGGTATGAGTGGGCAGGTCCTCCTTTCTGCCAGGAGGAGGAGGAGCAGAGCAACCTGAGAGTGTAGAAGAAGCACACGTCTTAGCTCCTACTCTTAAAAGTGGTTCTTCAGAGAGGTCAAAGATGTACAGCCTAAATGAAATCCTTGAAAGACAGACAGCAGAATGGACAACAGGACCTTTTTTTTTCGTTCTGCATAACGGAAACCAGACGGATCCGTTATGCTTGCCTATAGACTTCTATTGTGATGGATCAAAACGGAATGCCTCTTGTTTTCCGTCCTGCATAACAGAAACCAGACGGATCTGTTATGCTTCCCCATAGACTTCTATTGTGACGGATCAAAACGTAATGCCTCTTAACGACCTCCCGACCGCCTAACGCACGGATGCGTCTGGAAGGTGGTTGATTCATTCCTCCTGGACGCATCCGTGCGTCATCTCGCGAGACGCGAGATTTCCTGTGAACGCGCGCACACAGGCGCGCGCGTTCACAGGATCGGAAGGTAAGCGAGTGGATCTCCAGCCTGCCAGCGGCGATCGTTCGCTGGCAGGCTGGAGATGCGATTTTTTTAACCCCTAACAGGTATATTAGGCGCTGTTTTGATAACAGCGTCTAATATACCTGCTACCTGGTCCTCTGGTGGTCCCTTTTGTTTGGATCGACCACCAGAGGACACAGGTAGCTCAGTAATAAGTAGCACCAAGCACCACACTACACTACACCCCCCCCTGTCACTTATTAACCCCTTATTAACCCCTGATCACCCCTGATCACCCCATATAGACTCTCTGATCACGCCCCTGTCATTGATCACCCCCCTGTCATTGATCACCCCCCCTGTAAGGCTGCATTCAGATGTACGTATGATTTTTACTGATCCACTGATACATGGATCGGATCCGCAAAACACATACGGACATCTGAATGGAGCCTTATAACGGGGTGATCAATGACAGGGGGGTGATCACCCCATATAGACTCCCTGATCACCCCCCTGTCATTGATCACCCCCCTGTAAGGCTCCATTCAGACATTTTTTTGGCCCAAGTTAGCGGAAATTATTTTTTTTTTTCTTACAAAGTCTCATATTCCACTAACTTGTGTCAAAAAATAAAATCTCACATGAACTCACCATACCCCTCACGGAATCCAAATGCGTAAAAATTTTTAGACATTTATATTCCAGACTTCTTCTCACGCTTTAGGGCCCCTAGAATGCCAGGGCAGTATAAATACCCCACATGTGACCCCATTTCGGAAAGAAGACACCCCAAGGTATACCGTGAGGGGCATATTGAGTCCATGAAAGATTGAAATTTTTGTCCCAAGTTAGCAGAAAGGGAGACTTTGTGAGAAAAAAAAAAAAAAATAATTTCCGCTAACTTGTGCCAATTTTTTTTTTTTCGATGAACTCGCCATGCCCCTCATTGAATACCTTGGGGTGTCTTCTTTCCAAAATGGGGTCACATGTGGGGTATTTATACTGCCCTGGCATTCTAGGGGCCCTAAAGCGTGAGAAGAAGTCTGGGATCCAAATGTCTAAAAATGCCCTCATAAAAGGAATGTGGGCCCCTTTGCGCATCTAGGCTGCAAAAAGTGTCACACATCTGGTATTGCCGTACTCAGGAGAAGTTGGGCAATGTGTTTTGGGGTGTCATTTTATATATACCCATGCTGGGTGAGATAAATATCTTGGTCAAATGCCAACTTTGTATAAAAAATGGGAAAAGTTGTCTTTTGCCGAGATATTTCTCTCACCCAGCATGAGTATATGTAAAAAGACACCCCAAAACACATTGCCCAACTTCTCCTGAATACGGCGATACCACATGTGTGACACTTTTTTGCAGCCTAGGTGGGCAAAGGGGCCCACATTCCAAAGAGCACCTTTCGGATTTCACAGGTCATTTACCTACTTACCACACATTAGGGCCCCTAGAATGCCAGGGCAGTATAACTACCCCACAAGTGACCCCATTTTGGAAAGAAGACACCCCAAGGTATTCCGTGAGGGGCATGGCGAGTTCCTAGAATTTTTTATTTTTTGTCACAAGTTAGCGGAAAATGATGATTTTTTTTTTCCTTACAAAGTCTCATATTCCACTAACTTGTGACAAAAAATAAAAACTTCCATGAACTCACTATGCCCATCACGAAATACCTTGGGGTGTCTTCTTTCCAAAATGGGGTCATTTGTGGGGTAGTTATACTGCCCTGGAATTCTAGGGGCCCAAATGTGTGGTAAGTAGTTTGAAATCAAAATCTGTAAAAAATGGCCGGTGAAATCCGAAAGGTGCTCTTTGGAATGTGGGCCCCTTTGCCCACCTAGGCTGCAAAAAAGTGTCACACATCTGGTATCCCCGTACTCAGGAGAAGTTGGGCAATGTGTTTTGGGGTGTCATTTTACATATACCCATGCTGGGTGAGATAAATATCTTGGTCAAATGTCAACTTTGTATAAAAAAAATTGGAAAAGTTGTCTTTTGCCAAGATATTTCTCTCACCCAGCATGGGTATATGTAAAATGACACCCCAAAACACATTGCCCAACTTCTCCTGAGTACGGAGATACCACATGTGTGACACTTTTTTGCAGCCTAGGTGGGCAAAGGGGCCCACATTCCAAAGAGCACCTTTTGGATTTCACCGGCCATTTTTTACAGATTTTGATTTCAAACTACTTACCACACATTTGGGCCCATGAATGCCAGGGCAGTATAACTACCCCACAAGTGACCACATTTTGGAAAGAAGACACCCCAAGGTATTCGCTGATGGGCATAGTGAGTTCATAGAAGTTTTTATTTTTTGTCACAAGTTAGTGGAATATGAGATTTTGTAAGAAAAAAAATTAATAAAAAATAAATCATCATTTTCCGCTAACTTGTGACAAAAAATAAAAAGTTCTATCAACTCACTATGCCCATCAGCGAATACCTTAGGGTGTCTACTTTCCGAAATGGGGTCATTTGTGGGGTGTTTGTACTGTCTGGGCATTGTAGAACCTCAGGAAACATGACAGGTGCTCAGAAAGTCAGAGTTGCTTCAAAAAGCGGAAATTCACATTTTTGTACCATAGTTTGTAAACGCTATAACTTTTGCCCAAACCATTTTTTTTTTTTACCCAAACATTTTATTTTTATCAAAGACATGTAAAACAATAAATTTAGAGCAAAATTATTATATGGATGTCGTTTTTTTTTGCAAAATTTTACAACTGAAAGTGAAAAATTTCATTTTTTTGCAAAAAAATCATAAAATTTTGATTAATAACAAAAAAAGTAAAAATGTCAGCAGCAATGAAATACCACCAAATGAAAGCTCTATTAGTGAGAAGCAAAGAAGGTAAAATTTATTTGAGTGGTAAGTTGCATGACCGAGCAATAAACGGTTAAAGTAGTGTAGGTCAGAAGTGTAAAAAGTGGCCTGGTCATTAAGGGTGTTTAAGCTATAGGGGCTGAGGTGGTTAAAGGCTTCCTTCCTGCATTCTGTCTGGGCATTCCGTTATATATAGTGATATAGAGCGGCAGGGGTCATATTTGAATTTGTGATATTTCGCGAATATTTTGTAGAATATTTGTTGAATATTCGCACATTCGAATATTCGTTATATTCTACATTCTTTTTTTTTACTTGAAAATTTGCAAGGTAATGATCGCGTAATATGCGAATATTACGCAATCAATACAGGTGTGGGTCAAAAATGCTATATATTTGTTTTAGAATATTCATAATTTTTTTCCATCTTAAGTTAACACTAAACACTGTTTACTTCAGATGGAAAAAAATTACAAATATTCTAAAATATGAATATATATAGCACTATAGAATATAGTGCTATATATTTGTTTTTAGAATATTCATCATTTTTTTTTCATCTGAAGTGAACAGTGTTCACTTCAGATGGAAAAAAATGCTGAATATTCTAAAATACAAATATATAGCACTATATTGAATATAGTGCTATATATGCAATTTTTTGAATATTCGTCATTTTATTCCATCTGAAGACATGATTCCTACCTACTTAATTTTAGTGTTGAGCGCGAATATTCGAATAGCGAATTTTTTTAGCGAGTATCGGCACTTCGCTAATTCGCGAATATTTCTAATATAGCGCTATAAATTCGTTATTTAGAATATTCCTTTTTTTTTTTTTTTCTTTTTTTTTTCTTTCCCACTTCCCAAAAGTAGTTCTTACCTGTTCTGAGGATTCCTGGCTGCTCCAGTCAGTGCCCGTTGCCGCTTCTGCCGACTTCCGTGCTCATGGAGCGTCCCCATCACCATGGGAATGCCTCCATACTAGAATGTACTGTCGGATGTGAGAATAAAGTTGAAATCGCGATGCGATTAATATAACTTGAAGTAATCGCATTGCGATTTCAACTTAGAGCTGGGTTTCTAATGGGTCAGCTTGCTAGAATTAACGAAGTTAACAAATAGGGAATATAGCAGTTTGCGATTTCAACTTAGCACTGCTATATTCCATATTCGTTAACTTCGTTAATTCTAGCAAGCTGACCCATTAGAAACCCAGCTCTAAGTTGAAATCGCAATGCGATTAATATAACTTGAAGTAATTGCATTGCGATTTCAACTTAGACCTGGTTTACTATGGTTGGATTGGTAGAATTAGCGAAGATGACGAATATGAAGAATGTATTCGTCATATTCCTCAAAACGAAGATAACAAAATTTTCTCCACCTTCGTTTTAGCTCCATATTCGTCAACTTCGCTAATTCTAGCAATCAAATAGGAAAGTTGACTATAGAGACAGCTGTGTTTAATTCGCTATGCGATTATATTACTTTGCTTTTTTTTTATAAATAGAATAATTATAATTATCAAGTATTATAATTATTCTATTTATAATAAAAAAAAGCAAAGTAATATTATCGCATAGCGAATTAAAAACTTAGCTGTCTCTAGTCAACTTTCCTATTTGATTGCTAGAATTAGGAAGTTGACAAATATGGAGCTAAAACGAAGATGGAGAATATTTCGTTATCTTCGTTTTGAGGAATATGACGAATACATTCGTCATATTCGTCATCTTCGGTAATTCTAGATATCAAACCAATAGGAAAGTTGCCTTAAGTTAAAATCGCAATACGCGATTATTTAATTAAATCGCATATTAATCACGATAACTAGAATAATGACGAAATATTCGCGAATTTCGTCGAAATCGAATATGGCACCTCACGCTCATCACTACTTAAGTTGCTTGTGGACCAATAACTCATTGGCCTACAAGCAAGAAGCAGGGAGGAATCATGTTTTCAGATGGAAAAAATGACAAATATTCGATATAACGAATATATAGCACTGAATTCTAAATATTCACGAATTCTCGAAGTGGCGATATTCGAGATAAAAATTCACTTTTCGAATATTCGCGCTCAACACTAGTTATATACCGTTATAAACAGAACCTATAATGGAAGACCATAACGCTAGTGCGAACCCACGCTAATTCTGGCTTAATTTTTCAATACTCCATTTCCACTGTACAGATTCCCAGGGAGCAATGCACTGAGGGAGTACAGCACGACACAACACTTCATCAGTTTCACTACCACTCTCATCCTACTTCTCTGGGTTTCGCTGCACTAGCATGAGCACACACCACTGTTCCTGCCCATGCCTGCTACGCACAAAGCTCTGTATAACACATTATAGCATGACACCCTATACCAGTGTACTATCACAGGCCCTAGCAGAGAGGGTATAGGCAGGAGCTCTGCATAGCATATTGATGCTCCTGTGTCTATGCTCTTCACTCGGGCTTGGCTTAACACATTGGTGCAGGGTTTCCTGTATGATGTGCTATGCAAAGGATTGAGTGAGCACAGGCATGAGCAACAATTTGCTTCTGCCAGTATTGAGATGTCTGCTGTGTCAATACAAACACTGTAGCCATGTATGCAAAACAGTCTAAAGCACTATAAAGAGGCCTGAACTTTGTGGGCCTGTTTTGACATGCAGATAGTAAAATCAATTAATAAAATACATTACAGAAATTAGGCTTATTAAGGATGGGGCGGAGCCAGCACCTGAGTCAGATTGTAGTGTCTTGCTGAGCTCCGGGACTTAACCAGCTGTGGCAGCATTTAAGTTCAGCACACAGAAGTGAAAATGGTCAAAATCGGAGGACCCAGGCCCGGTGACCTTGGCTTACCTGCAAAGAACCCATCTCAGACCACAGGCATGACAAAATACCTGAAAAGACAGTTAAGCTCCTCAGCTCCCAAAGAAGCCAAGATGGCGGTGTGCCGCACCCAAGACACTGCAATGGAGGGTATGTCGGAGGGAGACAGTGAGAGAGAGGAAGCCAGTGAGAACCGCAGCCTCTCGGTCTCGAGATGCTTTATTAAACAAGCCCTTGAGGAGGCCCAGGAGATACAACACATAGAATCGGGTCGATAACCTGGAGACCATTCAGGCCTCCTCTATTGAACACAGCGTGGCAGTTACAAAGTCCCTATCTCTATGCCAATCTCACTAACTCCCTTTACACATCTCTTAAAGACCAGGAGAATCGCAGCAGGAGTAATAACCTCTATTTTAGGGGAATCCCCAAAGAAATTCCTTCTGCGGTTATGCAGATCGCAACCATCTTACTTGGTGAAGACAAATCTTCTGCAATCATTATTGAATGGGCCCACAGAGCCCTGCACCAACGTCCTAAGGACTCAGAGCCCCTAAGGGACATTATATGTAGATTTCTGAAGCTCCAAGACAAATAAATTATCCTAGCTGCAGCCAGATCAGCTGAAACTGTCATGCTAGGAGATGCTACCAATTCAATCTACCAAGATCTCTCCCTTCACACATTACAGAAAAGGAGAGCCCTCAAACCACTCACGGATCGCCTTAGGAAAAAAAATGTACTCTACCTCATGCCGGAGGGGGATCCATGGCAAAACTCCCATGGAAAATTACGTAGTTGACGCAGAGTGTGGTAAGTGGAATTCGCAATGCGATTAATATAACCTGCATTAATCGCATTGCGAATTCAACTTAGAGCTAAGTTCCTAATGGTTGTATTGCTATAATTGACGAATATAACGAATATAGCACTATATTCTCAATCTTCGTTATATTCTAGCAATACAACCATTAGGAACCCAGCTCTAAGTTGAATTCGCAATGCGATTAATATAACCTGTATTAATCGCATTGTGATTACAACTTAGATCTGAGTTCCTAATGGTTGTATTGCTAGAATTGACGAATATAACGAATATAGCACTATATTCTCAATCTTCGTTATATTCTAGCAATATAACCATTAGGAACCCAGCTCTAAGTTGAATTCGCAATGCGATTAATATAACCTGTATTAATCGCATTGCGATTACAACTTAGATCTGAGTTCCTAATGGTTGTATTGCTAGAATTGACGAATATAACGAATATAGCACTATATTCTCAATCTTCGTTATATTCTAGCAATACAACCATTAGGTACCCAGCTCTAAATTGAATTCGCAATGCGATTAATATAACCTGTATTAATCGCATTGCGATTACAACTTAGTCAAATTTGTGACACTGCAGCTTCACAATGAATCTAAGATGGATGCTGTCCTTGCTTTTTGATAGAAGGTGGGAGGGTCTGGGAGGGAGGGTATGCTGATTGGTTGGAATGTGTCTGCTGACTGTGAGGTACAGGGTCATAGTTTGCTCAATGATGATGTAAAGGGGGCGGACCGAACATCGCATATGTTCGCCCGCCGCGGCGAACGCGAACAAGCTATGTTCGCCGGGAACTGTTCGCCGGCGAATAGTTCGGGACATCTCTAACACCCAGTAGCTGCTGGTAGGGAACGGAGGATGCGAATGATGTATGTATGTACAGTCCTGATCAAAAGTTTAAGACCACTTGAAAAATTGCAAAAAATCATATTTAGCATGGCTGGATCTTAACAAGGTTCCAAGTAGAGCTTCAACATGCAACAAGAAGAAATTGGAGTGAGACAAAACATTATTTGAGCATTCAATTTAATGAAAACAATGAATAAACTGAAACAGGCAGTTTTTCAGCTGATCAAAAGTTTAGGACCACACCTCCAAAAAAAAAAAAAAACCCCCCCAAAACAGAAATCCAACTTCCAAACATTAACTCAGTAATGAGTATCTCCGCCGTTATTGTTTATCACTTCCAAAATTTGTTTCGGCATGCTTGATGCAAGCGTTTCCATGAAGTGAGTGGGAACATTTCTCCAAGTGGTGAAGATGGCCGCACGTAAGCCATCTATTGTCTGGAACTGTTGTCCATTTTTGTAAACTTCCCTTGCCATCCATCCCCATACTGTAGGTTCTCAATTGGATTTGGTCAGGGGAACACGCAGGATGGGCCAAAAGAGTGATGTTATTCTCCTGGAAGAATTCCCTTGTCCTGCGGGCATTGTGTACTGTAGCGTTGTCCTGTTGAAAAACCCAGTCGTTACCACACAGACGAGGGCCCTCAGTCATGAGGAATGCTCTCTGCAACATCTGGACATAGCCAGCGGCCGTTTGACGCCCCTGCACTTCCTGAAGCTCCATTGTTCCACTGAAGGAAAAAGCACCCCAGACCATTATGGTGCCCCATCCACTGTGGCGCTTATAAAACATCTCAGGTGGGATCTGCTTGTCATGCCAGTAATGTTGGAAACCATCAGGACCATCAAGGTTAATTTTTTTCTCATCAGAGAATAAAACTTTCTTCCACCTTTGAATGTCCCATGTTTGGTGCTCTCTTGCAAAGTCCAAACGAGCAGTTCTGTGTCGTTCAAGGAGACGAGGTCTTTGAAGAGGTATTTTTGTTTTTGAAGCCCTTCAGTCTCAGATGCCGTCTGATGGTTATGGGGCTGCAGTCAGCACCAGTAAGGGCCTTAATTTGGGTCGAGGATCGTCCAGTGTCTTGACGGACAGCCAATTGGATCCTCCGGCTCAGTGCTGATGAATTTTTTTTGGGTCTTCCACTTGACTTTTTTGTTCCATAACCCTCAGGATCATTTAAGAAATTCCAAATGACTGTCTTACTGCGTCCCACCTCAGCAGCGATGGCGCGCTGTGAGAGACCCTGCTTATGTAGTTCAGCAACCACGTTCAAAAAGGGAGAGTTTTTTTGCCTTTGCTATCACAACATGTGATTACCTGACAGAAAATGACAATGAATCCACATCTTTGCACAGATTTGGCCTTTTAAAGGCATGTGGTCCTAAAATTTGAATCAGCTGAAAAACAGCATGTTTCAGTTTAATCGTTATTTTCAATTAATTGAATGCTCAAAAAATGTTTTGTCTCACTCTCATTTCTTCTTGTTGCATGTTGAAACTCTACTTGGAACCTTGTTAAGATCCAACACTGTAAAATATGTTTTTTTTGCAATTTTTCAAGTGGTCTTAAACTTTTGATCAGGACTTTATGTATGTAGAAAAGTTGTTATATTAATACCAACTATTTGTTACAAAGTTTAAAGAAAAGTAAGGCTTATCTACCTTAGGGTCCAATCACACGATCCTGTCCATTTTTGCAAAATGTGAATCTCCGAAACATGGACCCCAGTCATGTGTACCCCACAATGACTTAAATCAGTCCGTGATCCGTATGATGCGGCAAATAATAAGACATATCTTATCTTTTGCGGCACAGACCTGGAAGCACACAAAATGGATCTTAAGTGCTCAAGCTTCATTTAGATTACCATTTCTTTTATTAATAGGACCTGACAAATATGGTTCAAGGGGAGACTCATAAAAGTGCATGGATCAAAATAATAAATTATATGTGCAGAGATATTTAAAGGAGTTCTCAGACTTTGATGTCATATCACTAGGATATGCTGTCAAAGTACGATAGGTGAGTCATACCCTTGAGACGGGCACCTACCGTATCGTATTGGAGTTCCGGAGATAGCCGCTCACCTACTGCCCTAGCAGAAAGCCATTCTGTGCTGGGCTGTGAAAGAGGGTAGTTGTGTGTGATGGTATCTGCCATAAAAACGATCTTAGGGTGTCAGGGACAGTCAGAAATCAATCAAGCATGTGTTCTATTGCCAGGGAGTGTGAAGGGAAAGGCTAGGATTACAAAGAAGAAATGTGTGTGTAGAATAGGGACAAGCAGGGAAGCTGACAGACAGGAAGTGAGAAGACAGTAGCTGTGGCTGCTGTGCCTCCTAGCCAAACTACAGCTGCTGCAGTGCAGACCTCAAAAGCCACTGTCAGCAAGCAAATACTTTCACCCCCCCCATTTTTACAGAAATTCTTTTTTTTGTTGGGATCCCTTTAATTAAGCATTACATTGAATATCAAGCCATACATGTCTGTTTCCGTTTATTCAGTTTCCACACGGATGCAATTAAATTTTTTATTTATTTATATTTTTTTTTTTTTTTTTTTGGGGGGGGGAATTAAGGCATAATTTTTAGACATTTGGACCCCTAGGCACTTTTTTATTCTTTTTTTTTGTCCCATAACACTGTGTGTGTTTAAACATCATATGCCCCTGATAAGGGAGAGTTTTTGGAAGCTTTGGAATGTGCTATATGATAACACGGTCAAACATGTATTTCAGTGTCAATTATTTACTATTGCTATCATTGCGTTCCAAAGCTTGGGGAGGGGGGAATCATAAAAAAATAAACAAAAAGAGAACAAGTTTTCCTAAAAAATTATGAGTTCTAGGAGACTAGAGGGGGTTGTATACCAACTTTCAGGGTGCTTGGAGCAACTTTAGTTTGGTCCGAACCGATTTGGGCCCGTACTGAACTTTTTAAAAAATTTGGTGAACTGGACCCGAAATGAATTTCGACTGGTTCACTCATCTCTACTATATAGTTTTAGGTATTTTTATACCAACAGATTGATCCTCTAGTAGATAGCAGATTGATCCTCTAGTAGCTGACAATAGAAAACTAAAGCTACAGTGATGCCAAATGCTGTAAAACACAAAGCGTGATAGATATATCATTACTATATACCAGTAGTCACCTACTGTATCTACGGAACTCCCATAAAAATTAATGGAGCTACCGGCAGCTCCAGTCATTTTAGGGGAGCAGCAAGGGACCTGCAGTGGTACGGAGCACCTGTTATCATGATCGGTGGGGGTCCCAGCGGTAGGACCCCCACTGATCTGATAGTTTTTCCCTATCCTGTGGATAGGGGATAACTTGTAACTACAGGAATATCCCTTTAACAACAGTATGGGTGATACAGACAATTTTAAAATGAGCACCAGGCAGGAATTTCATCCTTACTGCATAATAAAAAACCTACTAGGCATTTTGGCTCCTCCCTCTTGGTTCGCTGCTGCAGAGATTATATTACATCCACACTACAAGGCTTATAACAAAAGGGCTTACTGTAAATTATTCCTTGGAACCCGGCTGTGGTAAAGGAGGATGTGGAGCTTAGAAACGTTGCAAATACTTGTGAGAGGAACACAATTGGGAGGCCTGTGTTCTTATACCACTAACAAATAATACTCCTTTCCTTAAAAAGCACTAGGACTGTGGTCAAGTCCAAATATTTTCCAAGTCTGCTACAAAATGAGGGGAAATTAAAGCATTTATACAGTGTATTATACTGGAGGCTCATGGGATTTGTATATTAATCCGTTTTTGTCATTTTATATTTTCTTTCTAGAATGTCCTTACAATATTATAGTACAATTCATACAATATATCTTTCTAAATAGTCATTTAAACTGAGAGCACATTAATGTACTGTTGTCATTTTTATCTATCCCACATGATTTTCTTATGGAAATTTCAGAGATTGCTGAAGGAGAAGAATATTCCTCCAAACATAAGTCAAAATGTGTTATAATCAGATGAGGAAGATCCTTTAGCTGTTGTACAAAGGAAAGCCGCCAATGATGGCCATCTATGTCACTACAATATATCATGATTAAACTATGTCAGCTGTTGCCTGAGTGGCAGAGGATTGTATGGAGGGGGAATGAATGACTGCCTCAGTGCACAGAAAAAAAATGTACTCAGTCAAACAAAATGAATAAATAAGAATGAGAATTGTAATGTGACATAGAAAATTAATTCAGTATGAATATTTGGCCAAAAATGTACAATTATAATAGGCCAAAAATGTACAATTATATTATTATTATAATAATAATAATAATAATAATAATAATAATAATTATAATAATAATACATTTCAAGAATTTTTGTTTTGTTAGTACACGTGGGTTTGAAAGCTATAAAGGTTTTCTCATCCAGGATTTCAATTAATTTTTGTGTTGTGTTCTGTGTTTTATTTTTATGTAATTTTCAGATTAGTATTTTTTATTTTTCTGTGGTATCAGGGAAACATGTTAGTTAAAGGAAAATTATCTTTTTGTAACATAATTTTTGTTAAGTTTTGTCATAATAACAAAAAAACTGTATAGACAGTGGTAGTGATACAAACCTGGGTACACATAATAATCATTATAGTAACATAGTATATAAGGCCGAAAAAAGACATTTGTCCATCCAGTTCGGCCTGTTATCCTGCAAGTTGATTCAGAGGAAGGCAAAAAAAAACTGTGAGGTAGAAGCCAATTTTCCCCACTTAAGGGGAAAAATATTCCTTCCCGACTCCATTCAGGCAATCAGATAACTCCCTGGATCAATGACCCCTCTCTACTAGCTATAGCCTGTAATATTATTACACTCCAGAAATACATCCAGGCCCAGCTTGAACTCTTTTAGTGAACTTACCATCACCACCTCCTCAGGCAGAGAGTTCCATAGTCTCACTACTCTTACCATAAAGAATCCTCTTCTATGTTTGTGTACAAACCTTCTTTCCTCCAGGCGCAGAGGATGTCCCCTCGTCACAGTCACAGTCCTGGGGATAAATAGATGATGGGATAGATCTCTGTACTGACCCCTGATATATTTATACATAGCAATTAAATCTTCCCTCAGTCGTCTTTTTTCTAAAGTGAATAACCCTAATGCTGATAATCTTTCAGGGTACTGTAGTCCCCCCTATTCCAGTTATTACTTTAGTTGCCCTCGTCTGAACCCTCTCCAGCTCTGCTATGTCTGCCTTGTTCACAGGAGCCCAGAACTGTACACAGTACTCCATGTGTGGTCTGACTAGCGATTTGTAAAGTGGTAGGACTATGTTCTCATCACGGGCATCTATGCCCCTTTTGATGCAACCCATTATCTTATTGGCTTTGCCAGAAGCTGCCTGACACTGGTTTTTACAGCTTAGTTTGCTGTTTATTAAAATTCCTAGATCCTTTTCCATCTCAGTGTTACCGAGTGTTTTACCATTTAGTATGTACGGGTGACTTGCATTATTCCTTCCTATGTGCATAACCTTACATTTGTCAGTGTTAAACCTCATCTGCCACTTCTCTGCCCACGCCTCCAATCTATCCAGATCCCTTTGTAGCAGTATCCTGTCCTCTTCCGTGTCAATTACTTTACACAGTTTAGTGTCATCTGCAAAAATTGATATTTTACTGTGCAAGCCTTCTACAAGATCATTAATAAATATATTGAAGAGGATATGGCCCAGTACTGACCCCCGAGGTACTCCACTAGTGACAGTGACCCAATCTGAGTGTGTACCGTTAATAACCATCCTCTGTTTTCTATTACTGAGCCAGTTACTTACCCACATACAGACATTTTCTCCCAGTCTGAGCATTCTCATTTTATATGCTAACCTTTTATGCGGTACAGTGTCAAATGCTTTTGAGAAGTCCAGATATATGAAATCCATTCATTCACCGCTGTCAAGTCTAGAACTTACCTCCTCATAGAAACTGATTAAATTAGTTTGACATGACCGATCCCTCATGAAGCCATGCTGATATGGCGTTATTTGCTTATTTTCATTGAGGTGCTCCAAGATAGAATCTCTCAGAAAATCTTCAAACAGTTTACCCACGACAGATGTTAAACTTATCGTCCTATAGTTTCCGGGCTCTGTTTTTGTACCCATTTTGAATATTGGCACCACATTTGCTATGCGCCAATCCTGTGGAACACTCTCTGTCATTATAGGGTCTGGCTATGACATTACTTAATTCTCTTAGGATACGGGGGTGTGTGCCATCCAGTCTTGCCAATTTGTCTATTTTAATCTTCTTAAGACACCGCTGTACCTTTTCCTGGGTCAGACAGGGTACATTTAATGGTGAATTTATATTTACATTTTGCATTTCATCTGACAGTTTATTTTCTTCAGTGAATACAGTGGAGAAAAAAAAATATTTAATAGCTTTGCTTTCTTCTCATTGCTCTCTGCAACTTCCCACTCATCACTCTTTAAAGGCTGACACCTTCAGATTTATACTTTTTACCATTTATAAATTGAAGAACATTTTAGGGTTAGTTTTACTCTCTTTGGCAATTAATCTCTCGGTCTCTAGTTTGTACGCTTTTATTTGTTTTTTACATTTTTTTTTTTTTTTTCCTTATAGTTTTTCAGTGTTTCCTCACAACCCTCCTGTTTTAGTAATTTAAATGCTTTCTTTTTGTCATTTATTGCCTTCTTTACAGTTCTATTTATCCAGATTGGTTTCTTCTTAACCTTAACCTTTTATTCCCATAAGGTATGTACCTCTCACAATTAGATTTTAGGATACTTTTAAAAATATCCAATTCTGTGGCTGTATTTTTACTTTTGAAGACTTTGTCACAGTTAGTTAGGCCTATGGCTAAATTTAACTTTTTCGAAGTTTGGTATTTTTGTTTCTCCCTGAAGAAACACTCTTTTGAATGATAATTGCAAGGTTATTACTTTATGGTCACTATTTCCCAGGTGTCCCCCAACCTGCTAATCTGTTGTTTTGTCAGGTATATTGGTTAATATTACTAAGTCTAGTATGGCTGTACCTCTAGTCGGGTCCTGAACTAGTTAGGAAAGGTAATTGTCTTTGGTTATTGCCAAGAACCTGTTTCCTTTATGAGATGTACAGGTTTCAGTTTCCCAGTCTATATCTGGGTAGTTGAAGTCCCCCATAATAACGACCTCATTATGATTTTTCGCCTCATCTGTCTCGTTTAGTTGCACATTTTCTGTGGACTGTGGTATATTAGGTGGCTTATAATAAACTCCTATTAATAATTTATTATTGTTTTGCCTCCATGTATTTCTACCCACATGACGCCACATGTTCATGTTCCTCACTTATATCTTCTCGGACTGTGGGCTTTAGAAAGGACTTTACATAAAGGCAGACCCCCCCCCCCCCCTCTGATTTTGGTGATCCTTTCTAAACAGACTGTAACCCTGTACATTAACTGCCCAGTCATAACTATCATCCAGCCATGTCTCAGTTATTCCCACTATGTCATAGTCCTCCTCACACATCACTAATTCAAGTTCCCCAGTTTTATTAGTAAGGCTTCTGGCATTAGTATACATACATTTAAGAGGTTTAAGTATATTTTTTACCCTACACCTTTCCTTCTGAACTAGTCTAATCGTCGGAAAATAACTTGAACCTTACAAATATATAAGAAGACAGTCTATACATATATACATTTTGTCGAACATAAGATTATACAACACTTTTGGGGGTCAATTTAATAAATTATTCTTTGATTTCACTAATTTTGCTGTGTGGACTGGCCATAGACCCTACCATGAAACTTACAGGTGAACTAAAGCTCAGGGGGCCACCTCAGCCCTTCCCATGGCCATTGACTAGTAGCTGCAGGTGCCCTCTTGAATTCAGGGTGGTGATTCAGCTTAATACTGTGGTGGGCATGGGAGCCAATGGCTCCCTGTCTCACCGTTTGCCCTCATAGACCACAGGCCAGCAGACCTGAAATCTACAAACAACACAGGTGTTAATGAGGCATCATCATGACTGGATGTACTTGGTTATAGGTGGCTTATGGATGTCATCATAACCACCTGCACTAGGATGCAGTTTTCTAAGACAGCAAGCGAGAAAAGGCATGTGGCCTGTGCTGCCTATGGTCGCAAGGATTGGGAGTCAGGTGATTGTATTTCAATTTCCCTTGACCACTTAGGAAACATGCACTATAGGGGTACATTTTTAGACTGAAAACACCTTAGGCTTTGTATGGGGCATGGTGTTATAGACCCCAATCTTGTACCCATTAAGATTTGCAAAACACTAAATAGTTAACCACGCTTTAATTATTAAATATGTTTCATTGTTGGAAAATAGTTGGCCACGGTGCTTAATGCTACCTAATAAATATACAATTAATTAAACAATATTAATAAATACCAACATAACTAAATACTGAATAAATAAATCCAACTAGTCCACTCAGCAAGTGACTATTACCCCATTCTTCACACTGTGACATTTCAATTATAAAAGGGGTGGGGGGAGGGGGATTCTTCACTGCCACTTACGTGAGTGCGCAGCAACTGACATCTTCCTTCTTTTATAGGTTTCTCCACGAGACCAGCCGTTGATCCATCCTCCAATCAAGATGCTCCAGATGACTTCAGCCTGCACCAAGTACAACTGTTACCAGGTAAGTCATAAATCACACACATATATCTTTTGCGCATGCAAATAACTGGGGCATTACACCATGTCCCCCCTATTTACATCTGCAAATATGGTTTCCTTATGGTGTCATAGACCCCGATATTGTGCTCATTAAGATTTGTAAAACACTAAATAATTAACCACGCTTAAATTATTAAATATGTTTTTATTGTTGGAAAATAGTTACTAATAAATATACAATTAATTAAACCGTATTAATAAACCCAACTAGTCCACTCAGCGAGTGACTGTTACCCCAACCGCCATGGAGTGAAGCTAAATAGCTTAACCACCACGCAGCCTATTTCGATCATATTTTGTAACCCAACATTGAAAATGTCAAAACCAATATCTGATAATTCTTGTTTTAAATGGTTGTATAATCCTGCTATAAATCCTTCTAACTCTATATGTCTGTAAGACATTTCTTGAATAGTAGCCATAAATTTCTCCATTCTTTTGTTTATTCGAATTCGAATTTTTTCCATAAAGCACAATGTATTAGAACTCCATTTCCATCTGGGTACTATTTCTGAAAATGCGATCTTAGATTGTGGCAATTGATTATGTACTTCTAACATAGGGTCATTTAGTTCTTTTATTAAATCATGAGTACGAATCCTACCCATGACGTATGTTCCAATGTGAAAAATTATCATATTACTTTCTGGCCACAATTTTGTGGCCGATACACATACTGAATGAATGCTTTTTATTCTTAGATCTCCTACCCCTCTCCATTAAATGGATACCTTTATTACTTAAATCTAAATTCTCGGATTTGAATTTAATAGATGCATTTTTACTGGCTGAAGAAATTAGTTAGTCTCAGAGTATCCAAATAATCCTCTGTTCTGGAAAAGATTATAACAGCAATTCAGGTCTAATGTACAGTTTATACCTTTTTGAATTCCATCTACCTATTTTCTTTATTTTACTTTCATTAAGACCCATTTTTTATGCATACGTTGCAGCTCCAATTCTAAACGAATGAGCTGAAATTTTTGTACCCTGTAAGTCAAAGTGTTTTTTACATTTTGACAAAATGTAATTGAATTGGAACTTGGTTAATGGAGATCCATTAATGTGCATGAAAAGAGGGCCTGGTTTACATGACCTAGCAACTATCCAATTTTTTAAAGCCTGAACCGGACAGATTGTAGATGACCATAATTCTTTAAGGGTTACCTAGGTTCCTTAACCTTGCTGGTCGGTTTTAGATATTTTTTATGTATAATTAGATTTTTTCCCTATGGATAACCAGGTTGTTGATTTGTAATGGTGCTTCTGTTGTTCTATTCGTAGCCGTAATTTCACTGATGCGAAGTGCACCAAAAAAAGAAAGCGAAAATGCTGCTTTGAATAAGCAAGTCTCATGCTGGGATGAGCAAATAAACTGTAAGTAGTCCAAATTTTTTTTTGTAGATCTAGAGATAATTGTTTATTTGTTCTCTTGATATATTTTTTCTTTTTAAACCTTTAATTAGCTGTTTTTAAAAAGTTTTTGACGTGAATGGGGGAATATTGCAAATTTTGGGGAAAAAGGAAATGGTGCATAGGATTTTTTGAATGTAGTCCCCTTTGTAGCTGTTTTTATTTTATTCAAAATGAATAGGATAACATGTACCAAGCTGTTATCCCATATAATTAAATTATTGGCAGAACAGAATGTTTTCCAATTATTCCATGCGGCTATTTAAGCGTCTATCACTATTTTTATGGGTATGGGATTCCCTTTTCTTCTGCTTCTGGGACCAGCTGTCTGAAATAGGAGAAGTTCTGCTGAGACAAAGAATCTGCGATTTTATTAGACCTGGCTTTAATATGTTTCGCTTTTAACCAAATATTGTGTTTTAAACATGTAAGATTGATTTGTCTCAAAATGTTGACTACTACCTCTGATTTGGCAGATAAACAATTTATGGAAAAAACACACCCTTGTTATCTGAATATATTAAAATCCGATTGTTTTTTAAATAAACATGCCAAATAAATAAAGCTACCAAAACTGGAAAAAGTTCCAAGAAATTTATGTTTTTTTATGAATGGTTCATCTAGCCAATTTTTTGGCCATGTTTCAGCAGACTATTGGTTCTTGAATAATTGGAGTGAATCAGAATCTATAAATTCTTGCTGCCACATAGTTCTACCATTATAGTCTTCCAGGAAACTTAGCCAAATTTGAATATCATCTTTTATTTGTTTTGTAAGACGAATGTGATCAAATGGGCGGCTTTTCCCCACTGTGGCAGAATACATTTGTCTAGAAAAAACTCTCCCCATTGGGATCACTCTAAATATAAAATTTTATGTACCTAAAGCTGATTGTAAATGTTTTAATGTAGTTTTCTTGGATGTTAACAAATTGTTTAATAAAATGACAATATTTTTTTCTTCCGGTATTTTGAATTCCATTTTTTCTGTATTTATGGAAATACCCAAAAATATGATATCCTTTGTTGGGTATACCATCTTTTCTTCTGCTAATGTAATTTGGAAAAACTCAGCAATATTTCTGAAGGTGTTTAACAAATTCATGCAATCATTGTTTTTCTCCCCATCAATGAATAGAAAATCGTCCAAGTAATGGATTGTGTAACCTCCGCTTGAATGACTTTCTAGCATCCATTGTAAGAATTTTGAGAATGCCTCAAAGTAGAAACAGGATAGGGAAAAACCCATGGGAAGTGCTTTGTCATGATAACAGTTTTATTCAAATTGAAAGCCTAAAGAATTATACCCAGCTGGGTTAATAGGCAATAACCTGAAGGCAGATTTTATGTCCGTTTTTGCCATCAACACATTCCTTCCTGCATTTCTAAGTAATGATAATGCTTGATCAAAGTGTACAGATGTAAAAAAAAAAAATATTAATTAAATCATTTACTGAATTGTCTTTTGGGTATGACAAGTGATGGATGATTCGGTAACTGTTAGCTTCTTTTTTAGAGACTAACTCTAGTGGAGACAATCTAAAATTTTTAAAGGGAGGTTGTATAAAAGGACCAGCAACTCTGTTTTCTGAAATTTCTTTATCTATTTTTTCTTGAACAGCTGATTTATTTAAATTAACCGATTTAAAATTTTTAACAAAAGAACATCTAGTATTAGAACAAGGCGGAACATAAAATCCATATGAGAAACCTTCAATTAATGTTTGAGTTGTCGTTTTTTTGGGGTATATTTTTAAATAGTGAATGAGCCTTGGTAGGTACAATGGGGTCACCTCCTCTATTGGATTCTTTATTATTGGAAAGGTGCTGACCATGCTTTTTAAAGCATTTTGATGCTGGGTGATTTCTTGTGCAAAAAGTGCACTCGTGTTTGTATTTGCAATTTGCTTGCCATCTGCACACTGACTCGTTAAATGCAAAGCAAATTCCTTTTTTTGGGAAATTGTTGACGAAAAAGTTTAGTCCTTTGGGGCAACATAAGGTTGATCCAAAGACCCACATTCTTTGAACCCCATTTTAATTCCGGGTATACTGCTATTTTTTGAAGAAAAGATTTGTCATAATTACAACATGCAGTACCTCCTAACTTTTTATAAGCCTCTAGGATGCTGTCAAGACGGTAAAATAAGCCGCTACATAAATTCGGGTGTTTTTCACTCATTACTGCTGCAAAATACAGAATGCTTGAAGCCAATTTAAAAAAGTATTTTGTTGACTTCTGTTCTGTTTGATGTTCTTTCTTTTTTCAGCTCCCTGAGATGACCTGCTTAGAGGTACAGGCGACCGTTGGTGAGTATGTGACTGTTTCTTCTCTCTGCCCCTCGCGCTGTGGGATGCAGAAATAGTTGCATTTCTGCATCTTATAGCTTCTTGTGGTGGTGAATAACTTCTTTTTTCTTTTCTTGCCCTTTTTGTAGGTGGTGGAGTCTGTGGAGCATCGCTGCAGCTGTGTGCAGCGATGATGTCATCTGAAGCAGTCGGCTCTGTGCATCTGCCTGAAGTGGATGCGCAGACCGGATGAATTGATTGCAGATCCGGATCCCCGACGTCATGCTCAAGCCGAAGACATCTTCTGAGCCAGTCCTCCCCTCCGTAAGTTTCTGCTTTTGTGATTAATTGTTTGAGTAATTCTTAAATTTCTTCTTTCAGGTGCAGGTCTGGATTCTTCACTGCCATTTACGTGAGTGCGCAGCAACTGACATCTCACTTCTTTTATAGGTTTCTGCACGCCGTTGATCCATCCTCCAATCAAGATGCTCCAGATAATTTCAGCCTGCACCAAGTACAGCTGTTACCAGGTAAGTCATAAATCACACACATATTTTGCGCATGCAAATAACTGGGGGCATGACACCATGTCCCACCTATTTACATCCGCATATATGGTTTCCTCAGTATTATTACTGTGGACAATATAGAGGAATTATTATTATTGAGGGCACTACAGGATGCATTATTACTACTGGGTGAACTAAAGAGGGCATTATAGGTAAAATTAAAGCTGTACTGTGAACGGTTGCTATGGACAACTAAGCCAGTTTTTCGGCTTGACAGTTAAAAATGAGACTGTGAGGGGTGTTTATCACACTCTTTATGCCACTATTGCGGTGTTAAAAAGTCGCAAATTATGGAACATGCCATATTTGCACAATAATTTGTGACATTTTGAGCTTTCACCACTTTTCTAATATGACAAAAAAAGGGAGCAGGGCTTAGGGAGCGGTAGAGCCTATTGTGGCCCTCTGGACTTACTATAACTTACTCTAGAATCTAAATACACGTCAAATCTACGACAGCCCCTGGCTGAGCTGCACAGACTGCCAGAGATGTGCCTAACTTATTATAAGGCATCTGGATGGTACATTTGCTAAATGTGTAGGCACTTTTGCTATACTTTATAATAACCATTAGTTGACTTATTTTGCTAAAGAATTTTACTCCAGAATTTGAGAGCAATATTGGCACAAGATGTTACATGTTAGGCTATGCCCATTTCCACCTAAGCTACAGCTGTGTAACATAAGCCATAACCCTTCGCTGAACTAGTCAATGCAGATTTCTCTATTCCTAGATGTGCCAAATTGCACCAAATTTTGGCCCAATGTACAACAAAGTCTAGGTGTCTTCAACATTTGACAGTATTAGTAAATTTGCCCCTATGTGCTACTGCAATGAGCCACTGAGGAGCGGTGCAGAGAATGGTAGTTTCAGTGGCCCTGATGAGATGATGTGTCACAATGTACTTCTTAAGACCATTGCTCCTGGGAATAGGCTCAGTAAAAAGGTGATATAAGGAATAAGATCATAAGTAGAAGAATACAATTCTAAGTGCAAAATAGAATCAGTAGTGCAATTTCTCTTCCCAGAGGATAATGGCAGATAATGGAACCTCTGGTATGCTATCTTACTTATGTCTCTCTTACAAACTTCTGGTTAACAGCTGAAAGCTGGCACTTGTGGCTATAAGTGTCCTCTGTGTAATGCAGGCTTTTTTGAGTTAGCCTGGCCTTAATGTGATCTAAGGAGATGAGTGTCTGACCTATAGTCCCTCACCTGCAGCAAAGTCTAGATAGCTATGGTTGCTGGTCACTTAGCTGACTTTAACCCTGTAGATTTCTAGAATATCTATAGTTTTGTCTTTAAAGTCTCCCTGGAGTCTCATAGATGAGTTGGTTCTCTGGTCCCTAAGGCCCTAGGCGCAGGATAAAATATGACTTGCTTCCTTATTCCTCACAGTCCTAGCTAAAACTCCCTCTCCTGGCAAGAAGTAAAACCAGCCCACTCCTACCAAAAGGGGAGGAATGGAGTGGTTAGCCCCAATCCTGATGCCAACGATAACTCGCCTGCTGGTGTACATTGCAAACATGACCAAATATTACAGACATTAAATAACAAACCAAACTTTCTAGATATCCTTATGTCTGGGGTACTGCAATTATAATCCTTTAGTGATATTATAAATGTCTTGTATTCTAGTTTTCAGCTGTCACCCCATGTGATGCGACTCGTCCCAAGAAGCAACTTGGACGATGGGAGACTTATCTTCCGGGTGATGATAGCCCGTCAGTATGTGGAGTGTGCTTTCGGGATACTATCCACCAAGAGGAGGGTGTTCCTATCGTCCCTATAGCTAGATCTGGACAATGACACCCTTGTGGTTCAAACCTGTGTAGTCCTACACACCTTCATCAGGATTCACAACTCTTCCTTGAATGCTGACCTGGACCAGTATCTTCCCTCATCAACTGTTGGTTAGGACCAGACCCTGCATGGACAATGTGGAACGTCAAGACTGGCTGTTTGGGAGCTCTATATGAACTACTTCAACAGCCCTGGGGGAGCAGTGCCATGGCAGATGAACTGTCACTAATTTAATTTGGACTCTGGACATTTTAGTTTACCCATTTTTCTAGTTAGTTAGCTACCCTGTTGTTAGTTTGTGTAGTAACTAGCAAGATAATTTTTATTTTAGTATTGATCATGTGCAACTAATGTGTTATTTAAGCAATATCAACTTGAATTAAAATTTGGTGTAAAATACCTTCTAATACCTCATTACAATCCACCTCTAAAAATCATTATTTAAAAAAAGTTTTTGTACATTCTTTTTAAAGTTTGTAAGTAATTTAACTTATAACCTTAACTAATCCAAATACAAACTGGACTAGTTGCTCATAGTTGTAATAAATAAAAAAAAGATCAATATGAATGGTTGCTATGAGAAAATAAGCCAGTTTTCTTTTTTCTTACCTGCTTCCCAACTCCTTCTCTCCCCAGCCTTGGATGCTTATCTGAGCTCCAAAGATGTAAACTTCCGTTTCAACACCACTGCAGCCAATCGCCGGACCTGTTCTTTTCAATTATGTCAAATGGTCATGTTGAGAAGGTCACCTCTGTAGCCAGTAATTGGCTGCAGCAGTATCAAAACAGAAGCATAGGGTAGAAGAGTAGGGTCCTTGGACTGGGAAGCAAGTGTACTTCAGGTCGGCCTAAGAGGGTGTGGTTGCCAAAAAACTCCCCAAAGGTGAACAACCTCTTGAAGAACTGGTATTTTTTTAATTTATAGAAATCAAACATTTTTGTGGGTAATTATTAATGCCCCCAAGGTAGTTTCTGGCTTTAAATAAGACTAAAATCTACTAAAATCTACCCCAGCTAGGGGATGGCAAAGATTTCAGTTTAAGCACATGGACTGCTGGAGGATGTGACAAATTTATAAGTATTGTCCAAAATGTTACATATCCAGCTCACCTTGTGTGGAACCTCCGTGTGCACGGAAGGAACAGGTTATCCAGGTAATATGAATAAAGGAAAAATATCCGGCACTGGAATGATATTCAGTAAAAAACTTCCTCTTTATTGAACGTAACACAAATCCAAGTACAAACAGATCCTCGCACAAAGTGGTTGTTGACGCGTTTGAGACAGATGTCCTTAGTCGTTACGACATCTGTCCGAAACGCGTCAACAACCGCTTTGTGCGAGGATCTGGTGTAAAACATTGGTATATGTTAAATTCCTCTCTTCTGTTTTCCTGATAAACTCATAAATTAGAACAAGAAAAAGAAACTTAGAATCTGCATGGCCAAGCATAGGAAAAAGCAAGGTAAACTGTGACTACAGCTAACCAGACTTTGCTGCTTGTGAGGGATTACAGTTAAGGCTACTTTCACAGTAGCGTTTTGGCTTACCGTTTGTGAGATCCATCTTGGGCTCCCACAAGCTGTCCAAAACGGATCAGTTTTGCCTTAATGTATTCTGAATGGAAAAGGATCCGCTCAGAATGCATCAATTTGCCTCCGTTCAGTCACCATTTCTCTCTGGAGGCAGACACCAAAATGCTGCCTGCAGTGTTTTGCTGTCTGCCTGACGAAGCGGAGCCAAATGGATCCATCTTGGCACACAATGAAAGTCAATGGGGGCGGATCAGTTTTCTCTGACACAATCTGGCACAATAGAAAACGGATCCATCCCCATTGACTTTCAATGGTGTTCAAGACAGATCCGTCATGGCTATAGAAGACATAATACAACCAGATCCTTTCATGACGGATGCATGCCGTTGAATTATTGTAATGGAAGCGTTTTTGCAGATCCATGATGGATCCGCAAAAAATGCTAGTGTGAAAGTAGCCTAATACACCAATTACATTTAACAACCTGGCCAGATGTACCTCTAAAGACCTGTATCCCTCAGAGGACACTACAGCTATAATGACCAGGTTTCAGTTATGAGCTAGAGAGTCTAGTAAGAGAGACTTTAGCAAGGTAGCATACCAAGAGACATTTATTCTCCCTCCTTTGGCCTGGTTTTCTGACTCTTACTACACCATTAACATCATGGGCACCCCAAATATTATTAGGCAGGAAACCTCAGCATCAGGGTATTCCTCCAAGGGAACAAAGGGTGTACCCTCCATTAGTTGAACTAGTCCTAGGGAGCAACACCCTAAGGGAGACCACTGAAACACATCATATCGTTAGAGCCACGACTCAGTCTCCACAAGGGCTCACTGCATCTGTAAGGCATCCGATTTAACCTGTATCGCCATAATCTGGAAAATATAAATTATGCCTCCTTATAAAATAACTAGATGATTGGTGTGCAATATAGGCTTATACAGGTGCATCTCAATAAATTAGAATATCATTGAAAAATGTATTTTAGTAATTCAATTCAAAAAGTGAAACGCATGTTATATGGATTCATTACACACAGAGTGATCTATTTCAAGCATGTATTTATTTTAATGTTAATGATTATGGCTGACAGCTAATGAAAACCCAAAAGTCTGTAAATTAGATTATATAAGACCAATTAAAAATTATTTTTAATAGAGAAATATTGGCTTACAAAAAAATATGTACAGTATATGCACTTAATACTTGGTCGAGGCTCCTTTTGCATGAATTACTGCATCGTGGCATTGAGGCGATCAGCTGGTGGCACTGTTATGGTGTTATGGAAGCCCAGATTGCTTTTATAGTGGCCTTCAGCTCGTCTGCATTGTTGGGTCTGGTGTCTCTCATTTTCCTCTTGACAATACGCCATAGATTCTCTGTGGAGTTCAGGTTAGACTCGTTTTCTGGCCAATGAAGCACAGTGAAACTGTGGATATTATTAAACCAGGTATTGGTATTTTTGGTAGTGTGGGCAGGTGCCAAGTCCTGCTGTAAAATGAAATCAGCATGACTCCCCAAACCATCACTGACTGTGAAAACTTCACACTGGCCCTCAAGCAACTTGGATTGTGTACCTCTCCACTCTTCCTCCAAACTTTGGGACCTTGATTTCCAAATGAAATGCAAAATTTACTTTTATCTGAAAAGAGTACTTTTGACAGTCCAGTCCAGGCACATCTGAAGTTGTCTCTGGGTCATGAGTGGCCTGACACAAGGAATGCGATAGTTTTACCCCATGTCTTGGATACGTCTGTGAGTGGTGGCTCTTGAATCACTGACTGTTGAATGGCCTTTTCTTGACAATCCTCTCAAGGCTGCGGTTATCACTATTACTTGTGCACCTTTTTATACTTTTTTCCTTCCTCTGAACCTTCCATTAATATTCTTGGATACAGCACTCTGAACAGCCAGCCTTTTTAGCACTGCCCTTTTGTGGCTTACCCTCCTTGTGGAGGTTGTCAATGACTGCCTTCTGGACAACTGTCAAGTCAGCAGTCTTCCCCATGATTGTGTAGCCTACTGAACGCGTCTGAGGGACCATTTAAAGGCTTAGGAACCTTTGTTGGTGTTTTGTGTTGATTGGCTGATTAGAATGTGACACCATGAGTCTTCAATATTGAACTTTTTCACAATATTCTAAATATCTCTGATACTGACTTTTGGGTTTTCATTAGCTGTAAGCCATAAGTAGGAATGAGCGAATTGACTTCGGATGAAACATCCGAAGTCGATTTGCATAAAACTTTGTTCTATTACTGTGCGAAGAAGGAGCTTCGTACAGTATTAGAATGTATTGGCTCAGATGAGCTGAAGTTATTGCTTTGAAAAGTCTTGCGAGACTTAACATAATAACTTCATAAATCAATTTGTACTGTAAAAAAAACATTTCCCGAACTCGGATTTGGTTCCAATAACTTCGGTTCATCGGAGCCAATACATTCTAATACTGTACGGAGCTCCTTCTCCGTACTGTATTAGAACAAAGTTTTATGAGAATCGCCCATCCCTAGCCATAATCTTTAACATTAAAAGAAATAAACATTTGAAATAAATCACTCTGTGCATAGTGAATCTATATAAAATATGAGTTTCACTTTGTGAATTGAATTACTGAAATAAACTAACTTTTTAATTATATTCTAATTTATTGAGATACACCTGTAGTATTCTAAGGGCAGCATATTTAAGATCCATACAACATAAATCCATATACTTGAATGTCAGTCTTTGAGCAACAATATAAAAAAGACGTTCCCAGTTTACTTTCATTGAATATGCCTAATGCAACTTCAGTCATAGAGTTGCTTAGTTAAACTAGTCACCATGACATTGTCCGTGCAAGCACAAATTTAAAGTGCTGTGTAGTTATTGATAACCTGAAAGCATGCACTACATTCTGACAATGGTAATGGAAAAACTAAACAGAGGACTGCATCAAGGTCATTGGATAACAGAAGGTTGGATCTTGGATAATAGAATGAGCATGCTGACTCATAGTATCCAATTTTTTTTGCTGTGTTAACAGTATAATAAGGTCACTTTAGTGGTAAAATAATTTAAATGGAGAAATGTGATTCCTGTGAAAAATCAATATATAGAACGTCAGTATATTTTAAGATAACAACCTTGTCATTATCAATACTGATCTCACTCAGGGGACACTTACTCAAAAGAATTGTATCCTGTCACTTTTCACTGGTGAATACATGTATAACGTACAACCACCACCTCTAGTACCAACCATCTTTCATTTAAAGTTCAACAGGATAAACCTTGCAAGTTGTATTTAAGGGGTAATCATGCTTATGATGTGTTTTTAATACCAGTAATCTATCATTCCATTGCGATTCTCCAAATCTTTGCTGCATGGAATAAATAACCTTTCTGGTAGTCAAGTCGTTACATGCATTGCTATAACAATTTGAACCTCAATATTTGCATATACAAATGGCTCAGTGCAAGGCTCACAATATATGCCAATCTATAACTGTCAAGTTTAATGTATGTACAGTAGATCTAAATAGAATAAATCTACAATTTCTCAATATCTATTTTTGGGTTGGTGGTAAGTACTATTGCCTTGTTGCACAATTGTCCTGGGCTCAAAAATGGCCAAGGAGAAAATCTGCATGGGTTTGTATGCTACCCCTATATTTGTGTGTGTATTTAGATACATATTTGCAGGGGTTTAGTTATATGGAATGCAGAGGTAGCAGTTGCTACTGGGTCCAGAAGTCTGAGAGGGTCCAAAGATCCTTGTCGGTCTAATAAGACACCAGTATTATAGAAGTTCATGTTGGTCAAGTTACACTTATGGCTGGAGCGAAGGGGTTAAATCAAGAATTTGGCCTGAGAGGGGTTGCTGTTTCAATTTTTGACTCAGGCACCATGTCACGAGTTGGAGGTCCCAGGAGAGACCACCGCGTCGTCAAGCAATAAACGGAAATCAGGTACAGACACAAGAGTTTATTGCACAAACGGAAACATGGAAAGCAGCACAGATAAAACATGAGCTCTATGTACCGTCAGCACAGTGGGAGAAAACCCCCACTGCGCCACTGTCTAGTAATACTCCAGAGGGGCGTAACTAAGCAACTCCTGGTTTTCACTAGAGCCCTAGATGGTAGGGTTAGACTTAGCCGCAGGAAGTTGCCAGGGTCCACTCTGGAGCGTGACCTAGACAGTGACAGCAGGAGCGAATGGACAACAGGTACCAGAAGGTACCGACGGCACATAGGCAAACATAACAGACAGGTAAATACAAAACAGGGCAAATAATAACACAAGCAGAAGTTCATGCAAGGGAGCAGGAGTGGCAATGAGCAGAGAAGCACTTGCTCCACCAGTAGTAAACTGCATGGCCTTGTCATGCCACTCTGCTGCAAAGGCTTGCTGAACACAGACATATGAATACAAAACAGGGCAACTAATACAAACAGGAGTTCACGCAAGGGAGCAGGAGTGGCAATGAGCAGAGAAGGACTTGCTCCACCAGTAGTAAACTGCATGGCCTTGTCATGCCACTCTGCTGCAAAGGCTTGCTGAACACAGACATCAGAATAAACACAAAGTAACTAAAACATAACTGGCAGAACAGATAACAGAAAGACAGGAAAGAGGACATCAAAATGGATGGGAAAGAAGACGCAAATGAACAAGTAGGGAAACCCACAGAGCACAGACAGACACGGATCCCATGGGTCAGCAGCATAGGAGAGAGAGTACAAACCAGGGGCAGGACAGGACAACACACACCAGGAGAGCTGAAACAGAACTGAGGAAACCTCAGCCTTATATACAGGTTCCATGGGTGCAGCAGAGAGACCACACCCATGGAGCAGACAGAGGATTAACTCCTAATAGGAACACAGGGGAGTTAACCCATACAGAACCACAAATGACACACAGGAACAGAACTTCAGCGAGGAGCGCCGAATTAGCAAGAACGGAAGGTCACAGTCAAAGGTAACGACTGTGACACACCACAAAGTCTATGTGTTTCCATGCCCCTGACCATTTCATTTAATTTTTCACAGCTTCTTTGGAAAATGAAAGGTGGAAACTGATTGGTTGCTATGGGCAACTAAGCCAGTTCTACTTTACACCAGTTTGATAAATCTCTCCCTTTATTTTTTGCATTGCTGGACAATTATCTGAAGTGAATTAGGTGAATTCCTAAAATAAGCTACTTTTATTAATGGCATTCACTTTTTTGGAATACACATGCCGTAATATTAGACTAACCTTGAGCTGATATCACCAGGCAGTGTCTTACTTTATACAAAATGCTCCAATTCTATCATACAGCATGAACCACTGTGTTAAATTGGCAAATGTACCTCAGTTAGTCCAAATATGTTTTCATCCAGCAAGAAATAATTCCATATTCACAGGCCATTTTAAACATTTGCCATCAATGTTTATTTCCAACCACAAAATAAAAGGGCACATTTACCACTCCCTCCACTCTATAAATCTCCAAATAGAAGACTTTTTGCATGTTTACACCACTCCAGTTCTGAAAACTGGTGGTGGGTGGTAATGGTCAGATATGTTAATGAGTTTTAGTCCAGATTTACCACAAGTAAAGTAGGTGGGTTGGTCTAAAGAAATGGAGTAGTATTTCCAGACAAAAGTGTCAGATTTAGATGTGTCAAATTTAAAAAACAACATGCCACATTTGATAATTTTGTTGCAAAATACTCCAACCCAGACTCAAGAAAAACTGACTTCAAATATTACCCTCCTGATTGAAGACAATTTTGAAAATTACTTAAATCTGGATGAATAGAATATTAAAAACTTTGCACAAGATGACTTCTCATAAGACTTAGATATTCTCTGTTTTTCAATTTCACTTTGGTGAAATGCAGTGCAGTAAATTCATTTATCTGTTAATAAAAGTCAATGAAAGAGAGATACTCGTCAGAATTATTTGTTTCATCTAGAATATTGAGGACAATCTTCTATATAGCACCTGTGCCATGGCAAGCTACTCTCCACATTTAGGTTTCTTCTCATAACATATCTTCTTCATTGGTTTCTAAGAGAACAGGACTGCATTATCATATTGTATCAGTTGTTTTATTGTTTTACTAGTATATAAAATACTCTTATAATTCTGCAGAAAGATAGCAAGCACATTAAATCACATTAAATTCAGAGTAGAGAAGGACTGTTTAAAAAAGCATGGAAGACCAAAAAACATGTACCTCTAAACTAAAGAAGGATCATAATGGAACATATACAGATTTACAAGGGATATCCCAGACTTTTCGTAGCCTCAGGAAGACCTTGGAGACTGAGCAGCATTACTTTCACAATCTATTCCAAAGTGTACACTGCATTAGGAATTTGTGCTCCTTGGTTTAAATGTAGCACGGGTATGTGTGTGACTTTATCTTTCCCCCAAGCAGTGTGTCTAATGATGCTGCATTGTGTTAATATGCATAATGTTTGATCTGAACCTTTAAAAACCAAGAAAATGCTGTTTATAACATTAATATATGCCATGAAAATCAAACACTTGTAAATTATAAAATCTGATAACATATATGTACTATCTGGTTCATTTTATTTATATCATAATAATTAGTGAAATTCTGAAATTTATTCCAGGTAATCTATTGTCAGAAGGTTTATATTCTGCATCTCCATAGAAACATGCAACTACAGAATAGTGGCTGTACAATCAGATGTCCCATCATTAGAGACAGTCATATACTAGTAGAGAGACCAAATTAATTGCCTATGTGGTTCCAATTGCTTGTTCACCAACAAGACTATCATTCGACCATGCTGCCACTTACCTCTTATCAGAGATGTTTTCCCCTGTAACTGAGGCTGAGATTAAAATAATAATAATAATAATAATAATAATAATAATAATAATGTCCCTCAAACTCTTCTGAATATTTTGGAGTAAAAGTGAAACAAAACATATAAAATAAAACAAAAAATTAAAGAAATGACAACATCCTACCCCACGAAAAATTGCAGAGTTTGAGACTGCAGAGTGGAAAATTGCTAAATAAAAATGACGACTGACAGGCTGTCAGTATGTTATAATGGTAATACACTGACAGACAATGCATTGCAATAAATGATTTATTGTAATGTATTGCAGAGGGGTTCAGACCCCCAAAAATAAAAAGTAAAAAAAAAAGTTTTACATGATAAAAAATAAGTTCCAAGTTAAAGTGCACCCTTTCCAAATAATTAAATCATATAAAAGTGTAAAATTTTTTTTTAAAAATAGACATATTAGGTATTGCCATATCTGTTACAACAAGCTCTATAAAAGCATCACATGATTTACCCCGTCAGGTGAACGCTGTAAAATATACAAAATATATGTATATTAACTTGGTATCTCTGTAATCATACTGACCAGTAGAAAAAAGATGTGTAATTTTTTCCTGCATGGTGTACACCATAACAAAACCCAAAAAACAATGACAGAAATACTGTATTTCTTTATCCTGCTTCCCAAATAGCAAAATAAAAAGTGTTCCAAAAGTTATATGTGCCCCAAAATAGAACCAATGATGATAGCAACTCATCCCACAAAAAAGTCCTCGCATGGAGAAAAACATATGGTACCCCAGAGACATCAAAATTTGTGCTGCAAAAGCCATATCCTTCCCTTCTGAGTCCTGCTGTGTGCTCTTACAGCAGTTTACGACTATTCGAATTCCACGATAATAAATTTGCGATAATAAATCCTGACCCCCGACGCGCGTTTTGCTGTCGCTTCTTCAGGGGATGAAGGTTACTGGTCTGTATTTATTGAGCAGCTATTTTTCCCACGTTTATCCCCATTTTTCATGCACTTTTCACTTTATTATTACCTATTGACTTGATACCTACTTGGCACTTGTCAGGGGTAGATGGGATTTACTGCATTTATTATATTGCTACATTACCAGTAGTCCAGTGACATTCCTGTGTCTTCATTGCCATATATATGTTTTTTATTATTATGTTTTGTATGTAACAATAAAGATTTGGTATGTTTTACATTTGAACACGGCTGTGTTGTACATTTATAGGTGTTTAACAAGCAAAAGGGTAACAATGTTTTGAACTTTTGACTTTGAGGCTCCATATCGCACCATCCACTATATCTTCCAAAGAGAGTCTATCATCATTTTATAGACAATCAACTTGGCTATCTTATACATAAATTTATGTGGTATTACTATCTGCCTTAAAAGTCGAGACATTCCCATTTAACCTCTTCAGGACACATGACACACCGGTACGGCATGTTGTCCTGGTACTTAAGGACACATGATGTACCAGTACGTCATGTGTAATTCCGATCACTGCTGCCCGGCAGGCGGTGATCGGAACCCGGTGCCTGCTCAAATCATTGAGCAGGCACCTCGGCTAAATGCGCGGGGGGGGTCCCATGACCCCCCCCCCGTGTCGGCGATCGCCGCGAACCGCAGGTCAATTCAGACATGCGGTTTGCGGCTTTTACCTGGTGCGTCGGCGGCGGTGTCATCGGGTCCCCATGGGGCTGTAGGAGGGACCCGATGGAATAGAAGGCAGCGCGATGCCTTCCTGAGGCATCGCCGCTACTTTCCTGAGGCATCGCCGCTGCCTTCCTATGACGTGCCTGTGAGATCCAGCCAACTGGATCTCACAGGCCGGAAGCTGTATGAGTAATACTCACTGTATTACTTATACAGCCAATGCATTCCAATACAGAAGTCCCAAAGTAGGACAAAAAAAAAAGTGAAAAAAAAAGTTGAAAAAATAAAGTTTTCCCCCCAAAAAATTAAAAGTTTCAAGTAAAAATAAACAAAAACGTCATTTTCCCCAAATAAAGTAAAAAAAATTGCAAAAAAATATGGGGGAAAAAAGTATACATATTAGGTATCGCCGCGTCCATATTAACCGTCTCTATAAACATATCCCATGACCTAACCCCTCAGATGAACACCGTAAAAAATAAAAAATAAAAACTGTGCTAAATAAACCATTTTTTGTCACCTTACATCACAAAAAGTACAACAGCAAGCAATCAAAAAGACTTTTGCCCACCAAAATAGTACCAATCTAACCGTCACCGCAGCCCCTACCTGAGACAATCGCCCAAAAAATAAAAAAAACTATGGCTCAGAATATGGAGACACTAAAACATCATTTTTTTGGTTTTTAAAAAGCTGTTATTGTGTAAAACTTAAATAAATACAAAAGTATACATATTAGGTATCACCGCGTCCGTATCGACCGGCTCTATAAAAATATCACATGACCTAACCCATTAGATGAAAACCGTAAAAAAAAAACAAAAAAAACTGTGCTAAATAAACAATTTTTGGTCACCTTAAATCACAAAAAGTGTAATAGCAAGCGATCAAAAAGTCATATGCACCCCAAAATAGTGCCAATAAAACCGTCATCTCATTCCGCAAAAAATGAGACCCTAGCTAAGATAATCGCCCAAAAACTGAAAAAACTATGGCTCTCAGAATATGGAGACACTAAAACATGATTTTTTTTTGTTTCAAAAATTATATTATTGTGTAAAACTTACATAAATAAAAAAAGTATACATATTAGGTATCGCCGCATCCGTATCGACCGGCTCTATACAAATATCACATGACCTAACCCCTCAGATGAACACCGTAAAAATGTTTAAATAACAACTGTGCTAAATAAACCATTTTTTGTCACCCTACATCACAAAAAGTGTAATAGCAAGCGATCAAAAAGTCACACGCACCCCAAAATAGTGCCAATCAAACCGTCAACTCATCCCGCAAAAATCATACCCTACCCAAGGTAATCGCCCAAAAACTGAAAAAATTATGGCTCTCAGACTATGGAAACACTAAAACATGAATTTTTTTGCTTCAAAAATGAAATCATTGTGTAAAACTTACATAAATAAAAAAAAGTATACATAATAGGTATCGCAGCGTCCATAATAACTTGCTCTATAAAAATATCACATGACCTAACCCCTCAGGTGAATACTATAAAAAAATAAAATTAAAAACGGTATAAAAAAAGCCATTTTTTTCCATTACATCACAAAAAGTGTAATAGCAAGCGATCAAAAAGTCACACGCACCCCAAAATAGTGCCAATATAACCGTCATCTCATCCCGCAAAAATCATTCCCTACCCAAGGTAATCGCCCAAAAACTGAAAAAATTAAGGCTCTCAGACTATGGAAACACTAAAACATGTTTTTTTTTGTTTCAAAAAAGAAATCATTGTGTAAAACTTACATAAAAAAAAAAAAGTATACATATTAGGTATCGCCGCATCCGTGACAACCTGGTCTATAAAAAAAAACACATGATCTAACCTGTCAAATGAATTTTGTAAATAACAAAAAATAAAAACGGTGCCAAAACAGCTATTTCTTGTTACCTTGCCTCACAAAAAGTGTAATTATAGAGCAACCAAAAATCATATGTACCCTAAATTAGTACCAACAAAACTTCCACCCTATCCTGTAGTTTCTAAAATAGGGTCACTTTTTTGGAGTTTCTACTCTAGGGGTCCTTCAGGGGGGCTTCAAATGGGACATGGTGTCAAAAAAAACAGTCCAGCAAAATCTGCCTTACAAAAACCGTATGCCATTCCTTTCCTTCTGCGCCCTGCCGTGTGCCCGTACAGCTGTTTACGACCACATATGGGGTGTTTCTGTAAACTACAGAATCAGGGCCATAAATATTGAGTTTTTTTTGGCTGTTAACCCTTGCTTTGTTACTGGAAAAAATGGATTAAAATGGAAAAATTTAAAAAAAAATTAAATTCTGAAATTTCATCTCCATTTGCCAATAACTCTTGTGGAACACCTAAAGAGTTAACGACGTTTGTAAAAATCAGTTTTGAATACCTTGAGGGGTGTAGTTTCTTAGATGGGGTCACTTTTATGGAGTTTCTACTCTAGGGGTGCATCAGGGGGGCTTCAAATGGGACATGGTGTAAAAAAAAACAGTCCAGCAAAATCTGCCTTCCAAAAACCGTATGGCATTCCTTTCCTTCTGCGCCCTGCCGTGTGCCCGTACAGCGGTTTCCGACCACATATTCTGTAAACTAAAGAATCAGAGCCATAAATATTGAGTTTGGTTTGGCTGTTAACCCTTGCTTTGTAACTGGAAAAAAATTATTAAAATTGAAAAATCTGACAAAAAAGTGAAATTTTTAAATTGTATCTCTATTTTCCATTAATTCTTGTGGAACACCTAAAGGGTTAACGACGTTTGTAAAATCAGTTTTGAATACCTTGAGGGGTGTAGTTTCTAGAATGGGGTTATTTTTGGTTTGTTTCTATTATGTAAGCCTCGCAAATTGACATCAGACCTGAACTGGTCCCTAAAAATTGGGTTTTTAAAAATTTCACGATTTGCTTCTAAACTTCTAAGCCTTGTAACATCCCCAAAAAATAAAATATCATTCCCAAAATGATCAAACATGAAGTAGACATATGGGGAATGTAAAGTAATAACTATATTTGGAGGTATTACTATGTATTATGACAGTAGAGAAATTGAAACTTGGAAATTTGCAATTTTTAAAAAAAATTGGGTAAATTTGGTATTTTTTTATAAATAATTTTTTTTTTACTTCATTTTATTAGTGTCATGAAGTACAATTTGTGACTAAAAAACTATCTCAGAATGGTCTGGATAAGTCAAAGCGTTTTAAAGTTATCACCACTTAAAGTGACACTGGTTAGATTTGCAAAAAATGGCCTGGTCCTTAAGGGGAAATAAGGCTGTGTCCTAAAGGGGTTAAAAAAATCTATAAATTAAAATTTTTTTATAAATAAAGGATAAAATATTGACACAAATTTGCTGCTAACATGAAGTAGTCCCCAATGTGTCACCAAAAAATAATCTCAGAATCGGTTAGATTAGAGAACCATTCCAGAGTTATTACCACATAATATGACACATGTCAGATTTGCAAACGAAGGCCTGGGCAGGAAGGTGAAAACTGGTTAAAGGTTTTTTTGGGCATTAATATTGTGTATTAGATATGCTCATGTAGTTGCTTACCTCATGTGCATCATACAAATGCTGTTTTTTTTTATTTTTTATTTGGACTCTCCTGACTTATTTTCATCATGAAAACATATCACCCTGATGTATGCCCTGTACGTAGCAGTTCTTGTTGCTATATCCAACCAAACCCCTGATCCACAGCCAAGTTAGTTTATAGCTCCTCCAGCTATTTACATAGACACTCCCCTATTACTGACATGCCCATGGACATAACATTACAGGGAAAAAGAAAGAGTTGAATGGACATGGTCATGTGACCACAGCCCAGATTAGAAGATAGGAGCAATAAAGGTAATATAAATATATTTAAAAAAAACATAGCCACCTTCATAAGTGATTTTATTAAAGGGTTGTCATGCAAAACCCCGTTAAATATATAAAAGACATGTGCTTGCTATCAATATTTTCTTATTAACCCCTTAATGACTGGGTCATTTTGCACCTTCGTGACCAGGCTTATTTTGGAAAATCTTATGTGTCACTTTATGTGGTAATAACTTTGGAACACTTTTACTTATCCAAGCCATTCAGAGACTGTTTTCTCGTGACACATTGTACTTCATGACAGTAAATTTTTTTTATTATATTCACAGGTTGAACAAGTTCCTGTTCAGGGAATTCTATAGTAGAATATGGTCAACAAATTACGTAGTCACAGTGATACCATGATTCTAAAATATAACTTTTAATATATATAAATAAAATAGTCAATAAATCCCTCCAAGTAATATTTAATCAATCAATATAGAAAGACAAAAGAAAAAATAAATTTGAAAACTAGGGTAAGGATGATATAAGTTGTTTATTAATGGTTAGTAGTTGTTAATGAAACCTAATTAGGGAGGTAATAGCCCTATCTAGGACCCTAACGTAGTAGCCCTACCTATAGGGGCGATCCCGTTTCTCGTGCCTCCTAGAGTCCCTAGTTGACCCTACAGGGACAGATGCCTATATAAAGGGGACCCTATAGAGATACCTGGGCTAATCTACACAAGAAAAATAATAAATGTACACAGATTATAAACCCCAGTGACAGACTACACCAAAATATGAGAATAAGATATGTAAGA